>NC_081407.1:629231232-629602850 GCF_030272615.1 Cryptomeria japonica | reverse complement strand
AAACCCTCAAAATGCAAAGTCTTAGACAAAGACAGAAAAAAAATAGAAATAAACTTCCAGAATGCATGGTTTTCACATATATCCAAATTTAAAATAACCAGAACTAAAATAGGCAAATTTTCTCAACCAAAAAACCATATTTGGCAAACTAATATGGATTTACACCTCTTATCCAATCCATTCAACCAATCTGCCAAACTCCAAACTAATTTTCAATTTAAAACTTAATCAGAAAACATTCAATGGATTTTAAACAAGAATTCATCAAGAACAGCCAAACCCCCAATATTTGCTCTCTCTCTCTCTCTCTCTCTCTCTCTCTCTCTCTCTCTCTCTCTCTCTCTCTCTATATATATATATATATATATATAAAAAATTAATTTGAGCAAATTAGAAACTGATTTGAAAACAAGGAATGAATTCAAGGAGGGATAAATCCAAGATCTCATTGTTATTCTATTCTATTCATCAATCAGAAAGATTTTTCAATAACAAACTCATTTCTTTCAACTAGAACAATAAATTTCTTTGGCAACAAAGAAGGTTAATACAAATCCTACCTCCATATGCAATTCTTGAAGATATTTGCTAAAGATCCCAACCTGCAAGCTCCAAAAATTCCTCCTTCCTTAAAAAATATTCTCCTAGAAAACATTTTCCAAAATGTCTCTCGTGGAAATATTTTTCAAAAAATCATCCTCCCAAAATATTTTTCCAACCCTAGGTTAAATGGCAAAGCTTTTTGACCAGAAAATCTCATTTTTAAATAAAAATACTCTTATACAATTTATTTCTAATTTAGAAAAATCAAAATGCCTCTTCCTCATTTAATTTCTAATTTTCTCAATTTTAACAAAATTAACCTTTATATTTTAAAATATTAATGATGGTAAAATATTTTTAATTAAAATAAAATCCCCGAATTCATTCTTTCAAAACTATATCCAAAATATAATAAACTCGCTTTTCTAATTAAAATTGATTCTCTTAAATAATTAAAATCAACCTTTCTATTTTTTTTTTTTTTTTTAAACCAAGGGAATTAAATTAATTCTATTTTAAATAAATTTAAATCTTTCCCTTCCAAAAGCATAAACAAAATAAATTAATCCATTTAAAATTAACCATCTAATCAAACTTGCTACCAATTTGGATTAGGCAATTCTAATTAACGATTCGCATAAAAGGGAACCTATTTAATTTAGTCCCTTAGTTTCTAATGCGTAAACACACATTAAATCAAATTAAACATTAAGGATTAATTACTCAATTTAACCACACACAAAAACACACAACCCAAGAAAGCCAAGCAAACAGATGACCTGCATACCCACCCAAAGGGAATACTGACGATGACTGATGATGCTCGCTTGAGCATGACTATGATCAAACAAGGGTTTTATGACCACCTAATCCAAAATCTAAGGACCAAAGAGGTACACTCAAACCTGCAAATCCAGGTGAAGATGAACCTCACACCCATGCGGTACTGTACCTGATATCTCCTGCAACCAAGAGTCATATATGCATACATATATATACTTATTGAAAGTCTTAGCCTGAGATAATAACACGAAATAGGAGAACTAATAAACTTGTGTATGAATTGATGTGAAAACCACATTAACATGTACACACAATAATTAAAACATCTGACTATAACATGATTACATGATAAACTAACCAAGGTCAAACCGAGATTAGAATCTGATTAAGGCAGGGGTACTACAGAAAGCACACAAGCATCAGTCCAAAAAAGAATATGCAGGCTACTCACTGGACCAATGCACATAAAAAATGCACATTAGTTCAAACTGGAGAGGGGTTACCCCTAACTTCTGTCAGAGATACTCAAAAGTATCTTTGCACAACACCTTAGTAAATATATCTACAATATTATCTTTTGTAGATACGTACTCAAGTCTAACCTCATTATCCAAAATTTTTCCCTAAAGAAGTGGTACCTAATGGATATATGCTTTGTTTTGGAATGTTGTACTGAATTCTTTGAAATGTTTATTGCACTATTATTATCACACATGATTGAGATAGGGTCATCAAACTTTATGCCAATGTCCTTCAATATTTGCTTCATCCATAGAATCTAAGTGCAACAAGAAGATGCTACAATGTATTATGCTTCTGTTGTAGACAAAGATACAGAGTCTTGCTTCTTACTTGACCAAGAAACCAATCGGGGGCCAAGGAAGAATACTCCTCCACTTGTACTTTTCTAGTCATCAACACTTCCTGCACAGTCTGCATCTATATAAGATGTCAAGGTAAAATATGAGTTCTTGGGATATCACAATCCAAACTCTTCTATGCCTTTAAGATATTTCAAAATTCTTTTTACTGCCACAACATGAAATTCTTTCAATTCTTGTTGAAATCTGGCTACTAAACATACTACATACATGATATTTGGTTTGGTAGAAGTAAAATATAACAGTCATCCAATCATTGATCTATATTGAATTGCATCTGGTGGTCATAGGTGTACGCACTAGTTTGGAATTCTCCAACCCAAAATTATTTAATAGTTCTTTGATATACTTATATCGAGAAATGAAAATTCCTTTGTCACTCTGATTAATTTGAAAACCGAGAAAGAAATTCAACTCACTACTCATGGACATTTCAAATTCTTTCTACATTTCATTAGAAAATATTTTGCACATACCTTCATTTCCTCCAAAGATTATATCATCAACATATACTACTACAATAAAGGTTTTACTTGAATCAGTTTTGAAGTACAAATTGTTGTTAGCCAAACATTTCTGAAATCCTTGATCAATCAATACTTGTCTAGTCTTCCATACTAGGCCCTAGGGGCTTGTTTCAGTCCATACAATGCCTTTTTTCAATCTGCAAACAATATTTGGATTATCTCTCAACCTGAAACCTTCCAGTTGTTCAATGTAAACTTCTTCCTTCAATTCTCCATTCAAGAATGTTGATTTTGCATCCATCCAATACACCGTGAAGTCCTCAAATGCTACAAATTCTAGGATCATCTAGATTGCATCCATCTATGCAACTGAGGCATAAATTTCATCAAATTCAATGCCTTCAGTCAGAGTGTATCCTTTGTAAACCAACCTTTCCTTATTATTTACAACCTTTCCATTTCATGCAACTTATTCCAGAATACCCATTTAGTTCCAATCACATTCTTGTCTTCCAGTCTGTTGACTAATTCCCATTTTTGGTTTTTCTCAATCTATTCTAGTTCCTCTTTCATCGCCTTCATCCAGTTCTCATCATTACAAGTTTCATATATTAAACACAATAAGACTTGTTCTTGGCTTGCCTTGCTTCTTGTGATAACACCTTTTCTCTTATCTCTAATAATTTGTTCTTTTGAGTGATTCTTTTGGACATACCTTGGAGTCTTGGATGTAGATGTCAGATCATCTTGATCATTCCTTTCTTCACTTCGACTTTCTTCTTTCTTTTTCTCTTCTTTAGGCTCATCAGTTTTATATCCTGCTAAAGTTTTTGAATCCTTTGTGGTACTTTCATCAACCTTTACACTTTCACTTTCAACAATCTTATTCAACCTTTTGTTGTAGCATCGGTATTCTTTACTCTTTGTTTACTAACCCAAGAATATGTCTTCATCTTCTCTACTATCAAACTTTCCAAGATTTTCCTCATCTCTATGTATATAGCACTTGCTTCCAAATACCTTGAAATATTTCACTATCGAAGTGCTACCATAGCAAAGTTCATAAGATGTCTTACCATTATTTCCTTTGATACAAAATTTTGTTAAGAGTGTATGTTTTTGTATGAATTACTTCTCTCCAATAAACTTCTGGTAGATTTGTTCCTTTCATCATGGCTCTAGTTACCTCTTGTATAGTTTGGTTCATCCTTTCAACTACACCATTCTACTATGGTGTCTGAGGGGCAAATAACTGTCTTCTGATGCCATGATTCTAACATAAGTAATTGAACTCATCCAAAATAAATTCTCCTCCTCTATCAGACCTTTAAAACTTGATTTTTCTGTCAACCTCATTCTCAACTTTTGCCTTGAATATCTTGAACTTTTCTAATTTGCTTCATATTTCTGTCTTAGAAATACAACCCAAGTCATTCTAGAATAATCATCAATCAATAACATGAAATACCTTTCACCTTGCAGGCTCCTTGTCTAGGTTGGACCACAAATATCTATGTGAACCAAATCTAGTAATTTGGTGGATGAGTACTCATTTTCTTTGAATTTGCTTCTAGTCTCCTTTCCTACTTGACATTCCTTGCAAATGTTGTTCTCCGGTTTAGTCAATTTGGGTAAAACTCTTAATTCACTCCTCAAACTAATCTGCACCAGGTTGTCAAAATTGATAGGACACATCCTCTAGTACCATAGCTAGTTGTCATCAAGTTGTGATATCAAGCAGTGTTTTGTAGCTCCTTCCAGTTGATACATATTTCCATTTTTCCTTCTTCTAGTTGTAATAACTGTTCCGAATTCCTTTCGGATTTCACATCCATTGTCCTGTAAGATAACATTGTATCCATTTTTGTACATCTATCTAACACTCAAGAAATTATGATGCAAACCCTTCACATAATAAACATTGTCAGTGTTATGTTTTCCATCAAAAGTAACTGAACGAATCCCAACAATTTGTGATGTCTGATCATCTCCAAACCTAGAGGAACCTTCATCATATTTTTCAAGTGTTATAACATTACTCTTATCACCAGTCATATAATTTGAACATCCACTATCAATCAACCACTCATTCTTGTCTCTTCTAGCATGAAATTCATTAGCAATAGTCTTAGAAATATCAAACTTGAAAAAATCCTTTTCTACTAGAAACAAACAATCACCATCTTCATAATCTAATTCATTATTTGAAATTCCAACATCATCCTTAACACAATAGCCTTTCTTATTTAATTTTCCCTTGCTCTCCCTAAACTTTTGTCTAGCTCCCTTATCTAGGCATCTAGTTGCAATTCGACCAATCTTTCAATATCTAAAACACATAAAGGGTAGCATACCTTTGTACTTGTCAATGCCTTTCTTTTGTTTTCTTACAAAGTTTGCTTCCATTTCATCTAGACTCTCTTCATCATTTGGACCATCTTCAGATGCTTTGAATGTAGTCTCTGATTTGTATTTGTCCTTTCCAAACTTTCTTACTTCAAATGCAATCAAGGTACCAAAAAGCTTCTCTCTGGTGAACTTCTTTGTATCATAGGTTTCTTCAATAGCTGATATCTTATCATTATAGCTTACTGGTAATGTCATCAGGATTTTGTCAATCACATCTTCATCATTCAAGGTGCCCTCAAGTTCTTTGATTTCATTCACTGTGTTGTCAACCTTCTCAAAATAGCTTGCAATGTCTTCTCCTTCTTCCATCTTTAGATTTTCATATGTTTGCTTAGCTGTTAGTCTCTTTGCCAACTTAACTCTCTCATTTCCTTCATAAATGTCTTTCAACTTCTGTCAAACCTCATAAGTAGTATTTAGAGAAATAACCTTTGTCAATTCAATTTTTGATAATGTACTAAAGATATCATACCTTGCTTTTTCATTTTCTTCATAGGCTTAAATCTCATCCAGAGTGCTAAGACCATTCACTAGTAGAACATACTTAGTCTCCATAACCTTCCAAGTGTTGTAACCTAGAGAAACTAGATAACCCCTCATATTTACTTTCTAAAAAATATAATCAAATCCTTCAAAGATAGGAATGGATATTTGTGTGCCATTAGATCAGGATCTACCTCAAGCAGTAGATCTTTATATCAAGGAACCAAAGCTCTGATATTAATTGTTGAATATCTGGGAAACAAGGATGGGTGTGAATCAGTTGAAAATAAAAATTTCTTTTAGACTTAATTAACAGATCTGGAACAATTAGTAGAATTGATATTCATGAAAGCATATACACAAAATAGATTAGACACAAGAAACACTAGAATTTATGTGGAGAACCCAAGAAGGGAAAAACCATAGAGAATACTAAATCTCAATATGTAAACATTGATTAAGATAATTTTTATAAAGGATGGCTCACTACCAAGGTTCTCACTACATATGGTCTCACTACCCAGAAAGGCTCACTACCAAAGAAGAGAGAAAGATAAAGAGAATCCACCACTAAAACATAGTCTGCACCATTAGAACTACTTCCAGTAACAATCTGCAACACTATACTCACACAATAATTAGATTCTTTCAATCTCATGTTTCTTCAACATAAAAATCCATGCTTCAACTCATCAAGTCATACACCTTCATATACTATCTTTGGAAAAAACATAATGCTCATTGTTGGTTGAGACAAAGAACTAAAATAGGTCTCCACTAATCATTTCGGTGGTGGGAAAAAATGAGAAGTAGACCTTATTAAATTTTTCCTCATTGAACATGTCAACACTTTATATATATCACCAAAGCCAGACCCAAAATATAGCATCCATATGCTACACAATTTCCATTGCACAATCTCGACTTCCAGACCAAGATCATGAATTCTAGGTTAATTAGACCCAAGAATAACACTGAATAATATTAGCAATACATCTTCTAAAAATCCAAGTCATCTGAGAATTTTGGGAAACCTCCAAACACACAACACCATCTCATACATATGTTTTTTCTCAACATACCACATCTGGGCCACACGATTTGACATCAATGACAACATATGACATAATGCTAACAATCTTACTATAGAGGAAATTGAAAATCTTAATCTAGCAAGCATTCCAAAAGGAATGAAGGATGATGAAAATATTTTGGATGCAAATAATGTGGATAAAAAGACTATAAAGACACCATTTCCACTCATTCAATGGTCTCAGAAAGAAGTGATTTCCATAAGGGCCAGATTATAGAACATCCTTGCAGACACTAATGTTTGGTTGTCACACAAAGGGATTCAATTAAAGTCATTCAATACTAGATCAGAGGATGATATGGCTGGACTTGTTGGCAAAAGGTCAAATATTAGAACTAAGAAAAGGCAAGATCCTATAGATTTGCAAAAGGCTACAAAATACAAATTCCTCGTGGTAAATAGTAAAGGCATAGATCAAGGTGAGCCTTCTACTCATGTTTCTCAACAAGAAAGAGAATCAAAAGAAGGTGAATTAGAAGATAAACTTGTAGATGAAGGAAAATTTGAGGAAGATCTATTGGATGGGGAGAAAGAAGAAGAATTTGATGAGGAAATATTGCCACGTACAGTTCAGATTTTAAACTCATAACAACACTGATTCAATACTACACCCAAATGTAAACAAAGGTGTAGTGTGTGCTTACAACCTCGAACTACATCAGGCCTTCCCACTTATAAAAAGGGAGGTGTACTTCGGGTTTGTAAACCCAAATTACACCATTGTATGTTTTTTGCAACCTTAAGAGTAAATCAGGTTTACAAACTTGAATGACACCTTTACATATTAATTCCAAAAAGAGTTAAGTATAATTTGGGTTTGTAAACCCGATTTACAACTGTTTTTACCTAAAATAAGATTAGAGTTTCTAAACCCATTAATGATCTTCTCCAAGCCATATGTTTCTCATAAAGTTACTTTTTAACATGAAATGGTGATTTTCTTCTAATACTAGAAAGTTCATTCTCCCAGTGTTGCAGTTTCAATTCCATAACAGATGATGAAGCCATCTCTTGGCAAGAGAACCATGAAGTTAAAAAAGAGAGATTGTGAGATTTTTCCAAGATCAAGAGCTCAATGAAAATTACAAAATAGAGAGACAAAATATTTATAGGAATAAATTGTATTCTATCAAGAGAAAATACTGATCAACTAGTTCATCAACCATTAGATACAATGAATATGAGCTTGATTATATAGGCAAGGCTATATGGATATGTGAGCACACAAACATGACATGTGGCTCAATAAGAAACAAGGGTAGGTAAGAAATAGGTGTGGTAGGTAGGAGAAACAATTAAATATTCCACATGAGGTGGATCACCCACCAAAGGTGGAATTATCATCCCACAATAAGTGGATATGATAAAGTAATAACAAGATCACACCATAAAAGGTGTAAATCTTCTACAACACACTATCCCAATATGGCACAAACACCCAAGTGTCTCATATGCAAACTACTATAATATGCATGTACCTAAGTAAACTTAAGTAAGGTGTAATAATATCCAAGATGAATAAATAATTACACCAACACCCCCCCTTAAGTGCAACTTAGGGGAGTGAACTTAAGTATACAATGCAACTAAGCAATGCAAGATGGATCTTGACTACTAGGCCATGTTAGGTACCCATGCACAAATGAAAATACACACAAACCAATGCAATCTCTCATAAAGTGGGGAAAGAGAGAAAAAACCAATGGGAAAAAAACCCTCCCCCAAAAAGAGAGATGAAAACTATATACAAAGGAACTCTCAGAGAAGTATGAGAAGGACAAAACCCCATGTGAGGAATTTGTCCCCCCCCCCCCCCCCCCAATATGAGAGAAGAAGGGAGACCAAGTAGCCCCCCTCAATGTAGAATCTTCACCAATGGTAGAAGCTCGAACATGAATGAAGAAATTGTTCCATGAAAGTCGAACAATGTTCCTCCCATTGGGAAGAAACAAAACCAAAGGTGTATCCATGAAGTCTCCCCAATCATGAAGGGAAGATGTAGAAAATAGACTTATGATGAATGAAGTCTCTGAAAACTAATCACATGTCCCCATGTCAATACTGAAAGTTACCCCCTCCAAAGGTGGTGAACTACTTCACACTGCTGAAATAGGCACTCCAATATCTAGTGGAGAAGAATGTAGAACAAGATCCAATTAATCACATGTCTCCTCTAAGGATAAAGAAACCTCCTCCAACTGTTGTACAAAAGTATCCACAATTATGTCAACCTCTAAAGAATGATCATGCAGAGAATACACAAGAGGGTCAGAGTGTTCCCTCACAACAATCGAAGAAGGATTTTCTTCATCAAAGAGAAGATGAATGTCACCAATGATGTCTCCCAAATTTGCAATGTAGGACTCCACAAACAAACCTACAATGTCTGTCAAGTAGTCATCCCAATGAACTGAAGCTGGAAGACAAGTAATATCCCACTGCATTGAATCACAAGAAGGCAAAACTGCCTCACTAGCTGCATCATCAGGTGCAATAGGTGATGTGATATCAATAGGAGGAGATGAAATGGAAGGCTCAAGAACAAGGTCACATGTGAGAATCCCCATGTTCAAGTACCCAAATTTCTCCTCAAAATATGAATCATCTTGTGAAGAATCAACCTCATTAATAGGACCAAAATGTTAAAAGGAGTACAACTGAGATGCATGATCAACCACCCTAGTCGCAATGATAGCTCTAGTCTCCAAGTCTCTAATGATAACTGAATCAGGTGTGAACTCCACAGTTTTCCTAGTTGCCCCATGTGTGATTTGATAGATGGAAATAAGATCATTTTTCAAATGGGGTACACACAACACATCATTGAAGGAGTTATCCCCAATGGCAATAGATACTTTCCCAATAGCACCCATGTATGTATGATTGCCCATAAAAATCTGTGGCATGTGGCAAGGCTCAAATGAAGAGAACATAGACTGCAAAGATGTCATATGATGAGAAGCCCATGAATCTAGAAGCCATCTCCCTGAATCATGACTTGTAGTAGCACAAAGAGCTTGTCCCTTTCCTTTATATGTCCCAAAAGTGTGATCCTTCCCTTTATCCCTTTCCTTGGAAGAAGAAGCCGATGTAGACATTCTAGAAGGCAAACTGATTTTGTTCTTCTCAAGAAGATGTTTCAATTCATCAATATCCTTCTTGTAACAACAATGTTCATAATGTCCCGACTTCTTGCAATATGCACAAAAAAGATTTTCCTTAGATTTCCTCTTAGGTGAGGATGTAGAATCACCTTGTTGTGGAGAGGATGATTGTGCTCCATCTTGTTGTGGTTTAGACTTAGGTTGCTTTTGGTTCTTGCCTTTTCCTCAATTGCTTTGATTCCCTTTATTAGCCACCAAAGCTTGTGACTTTGAAGATTTGAGAATCCCCATCTTAGTCAACTTAGATTGCTCAAGTAGCAACATATTCATGAATGCATCAAATGAGGGAGAAGTGTATGAGGAACCTTGAGCTAACCTATGGGTGTGAAAGCTAGATACAAAGGCTACATACTCCAATGGAAGCTTGTCCAACAAGTTATAAACCAATTGAGCATCCTTTTTGTCAATGTTACAATCATGTAGGTTTTCTCTTAGCTCATTTTCTTTTGTGACATAATCTTGGATTGTATCAAAATCCCTAGGATCCAATGTTGTGAGTTCACTATCAAGCTTGTATCCCTTAATCTAATCCACTTGTCCATACAATTTGTCATAAATATCTCAAGCCTCTTTAATTGTTATACACTTCTCAATGTGAAAAATGAGGTCATCTGATACATACTTTCTAAGAGTTCCAAGTGCCATAGAGTTTTTAGTGAGCCATTCAATTTGAGCATTAGGATCAGCCTTAGGATTAGGTGGTGCTATTATAGTTCCATTTACATAATGAATGAGTCCTTTTTCCATTAGTTTACTCCGTGCCTTTATCTTCCATGATGCATAATTATGAGGAGTTAAAAGTGGAAATTTAGGAGAAATCATAGCACCCAAATAAAAAAAATATAACATAGAGAGAGGCACAATCACACAAGACATCCCTCCAAATTAATCAATCAAGAAACCCCCCCAAAATGACGATTTGACACTTTATACTTAGTGCGTGTACAATGGGCCAATTGCAAAATAAGGCAAGGTGGACTTTTGATTTCAACTTTACAATTGCCTCAAATAGGCTATAAGTGACTCCAACAAATACTACAAGAGATCGAACTAAGATTCAAGAAAAATACAAGTACCAAATGGGCCAAGAATGGCCAAATATTGAAAGTACAATTTCTACTCAAAATCATTGCAAACTAATGAAAGATTATGAAAGTAGACAAAAAATTATGCACTTTAAAAAAAAATGGCACCTAAAAAGGAGGTTGCATGACCCCAAACGAAGCCTCTAAAGTTGCAAAATCTAGGATTAGACAGGTACAATCATCAAAAACTATAGATTGTGAAAACTCCATCCATCAAAATCAGAAAATTCCTCCACTACTATGAAGAGCACAAAAAATTAGCCCAAATAAAAAAAAAATTGCACCAAAAAAGGAGCAAAAATGAGCAAGTTATGGCCCTCCTAAGTTTGACTGCAAAACTGAAAAGCCCATTGGAGAGGGGGTAAAAAAAATTCAAAATACTGCTAATGTAGGCTGATGTCAGTAATTCATGAGCATAAATTTGATGGTCGTCTTCCTGTCAAAATGGTCGTCACTCCCTTGTTGATAGTACAGATAAGGTGATGTGGCATTGTATAGAAATGACACATGGAAGATGATTGCATAGTCGACGTGATGAAGACATGTCACTAAGGTGTCTACGTATGTGGAGCCTATGTGCCGACAATGTGGGGCCCAGATGGAGCTTGTGTGGGCTCTGCGTTGTGGATGACTAGGTGGTGCTTATGTGGGTGCCATGTGAACACTACTGGCGGGGCCAAGGAAAAGCGGCACCGAGAGAATATGCAAGGGCTGAAAAAGCCAAGTGGGGTCGACCAAGTGGAGTACGAGCTGAAAGTCATTGCACATAATGACCAAAGGGTGTAGCGGTCACCGGAAGAACACGGAAGCTGACGGGGAGAACACAGGGTCGGAGCGAGGGGTGTTATCGAGATGTTAGGATTCAGTGGTGTTATTGGGGAGGTTGTTGAAGTCACTAGGACCAGTGAAGTAGTTGACGGTTGGTTGGTGATTGACGACAGTGGCATGAGGTAGGCTAGTGGATTGGGGGCCCGAGTGAATGAAGCAGTTGCTGGCGGGGGCAAGTCCCAGTGGTTGGGCCAGAGAGATGTAGGGGATCACGTCGGTACGGTTGCTGACAGACCCTACAAATAAAAGAATGTAGCACAATACACTGCTATGGGGTGGTCTACAGACCCTCCCTTAAAAAATATTTATTATTTTTATTTTTTGAATAAAACTTTTTACAAAAGAACTTTTACAATAATTATAAAAAACTGCGAAAAAATTTAAAATATAAAAAGAAAGTATTTTTGCTTTTCACAATTTTGTTTTTAGAAAAAAATCGTACTGTACTAGCCTAATAGGCTAAAAAAATTTCTCCAACACCCAAAAATCAATTTTCACCAAAATAAGCCGAGTTTATACTCAAAATTCATGGAAATGGCCACCCAAACTCAACCGTGATGTCTGAATCACTGTAGGATGCCCCCAAAAATAACAGATCCCCTAATCCAAAATTGAAGCCTCCAAAATGACTAATCAATGAAGCCCTATATGCTTTGATACCATGTGAGATTTTTCCAAGATCAAGAGCTCAATGAAACGTACAAAATAGAGAGACAAAATATTGATAAGAATAAACTGTATTCTATCAAGAGCAAATATTGATCAACTAGATCATCAATCATTACATATAATGAATATGAGCATGCTTATATAGGCAAGGCTATATGGATATGTGAGCACACAAATATGACATGTGGCTCAATAAGAAACAAGGGTAGGTAGGAAATAGGTGTGGTAGGTAGGAGAAACAATAAAATATTCCACATGAGGTGGATCACCCACTGAAGCTGGAATTATCATCCCACAATAAGTGGATATGATAAAGTAATAACAAGATCACACCATAAAAAGTGGAAATCTCCTACAACATAGTATCCCAATGTGGCACAAACACCCAAGTGTCTCATATGAAAACTACTATGATATGCATGTACCTAAGTAAACTTAAGTAAGGTGTATTAATATCCAAGATAAATAAATAATTACACCAACAAAGATCCACATCCGATTTTTCCATCCTATTCAATATCTTCAAATATTAAAAACATCAAAGATATAGAGATAGGATATGTGGACTTGGAAGAGTTCCTCAAAAGGGTCAAAGAGCCAACTCAATACTATAATATGGAATCCACCATTAACAATGGTATTAATTTGTTTTTAGATTTTCCCATGTTTGCATAAAATCCAGAGTTTGTGCTTGCAGTGGCTAAACCATTTGACCCTAAGAGCATAAGTGTCAAAGGTGCAAACGGTAAAAATATTCTCATGTTGGATGAAGATTTCTTCAATCATATCTTCAAATGTCTGGACATTGATAGATATGCTAACATAGACATGCAGACAACGCGAGCCTACTATGAGAAACATTCAGACAACTGTCAAAGAAATATGAATGATAACTGGCTGAAGACTCCAAGGCCCACCATTGCTAGATGGCCTAAGATCTTCCATTGTAGTGACTTCATCGAGGAAGTTAATGATTTGATTACTCTTCTCAGTAAAGTAAAAGGTTTTCTTGTCTCTGACACATACCATGAATGAATGTATCAATGCATTCATGTCATCAAGAAAAATAAAGAAAAGATATATTGAGGCAAACAAAGAAGTGATGGACTATGTGATCACTTTATCAAGATACCTACTACTCTGAAGTTTTATATGCTTTTATACTTGGTGTATGTTATAGCTTTAATGAGACACTTTCTAAGTTTGTCCATAAAGGAGACAAAAGATAGGTTCCAATTCATGAATATTACTCAGAACTTGTTCTAAAGAATAGCTTGTATCATTTCAAGAGAGTCAATTATTCTTTCTTCTATCATTACATATGTATTCTTGACAAAGACCTTCAAAGGAAGAGAGTATCAGATGAAGAATGGGATGTGGTGAACCACTATGGATGCATGTTCCTATAGTTTCCTACTTTCACTAGCCTTAGGGTAGGGTGTTTTGATGATCAACCATTCATGCTTCCTAGACATCCTTTCGATAAAATTATTCTCATTGAGTTATCTCGACAGATGGCCACAATTGATGAATGACAATTAGGTTCTCACAAGCCTAGCTTAAAATTCACCTTGAATATTTGAAGATATTCTACTCCTTCTATCTACAAAACCAAGGCAATGGATGAAAAAATGAGAAGAGTCATAATGAAGTTCTTCAGAGCCAGAAAATATTTTGATTTAGGTTGATTAAGAATAATTTGAAAAAGAGCTACACTCATGTGCATTGCATAGAGGATATCTCGATAGATTGCAGAATTGAAGAAGACGTCAGAAGACTAGAATTTGGTCATTTTATTATGGAGAAAATTGAAAATCTTAATCTTGCAGATATTCTAGAAGGAATGAAGGATGATGAAAATATTTTGGATGCAACTTATGTAGATAAAAAGACTAAAAAGACACCATTGCCACTCATTCAATGGTCTCAAAAGGAAGTGACTTCCATAAGCTCTATATTCTAGAACATCCTTGCAAACACTAATGTTTGGTTGTCACACAAAGGGATTCAATTAAAGTCATTCAATACTAAATCGGAGGATGATGTGACTAGACTTGTTGGCAAAAGATCAAAGATTAGAACTAAGAATAGGCAAGATCCTACAACTTCGTAAAAAGATCCAAAATACAAATTCAGTGTGGGAAAGAGTAAAGGCATAGATCAAGGTGAGCTTTCTACTCAAGCTACTCAACAAGAAAGAGAATCAAAAGAAGGTGAATTAGAAGATGAACATGTTGATGAAGAACAATTTGAGGAAGAATTATTCAATTAGGAGAAAGAAGAAGAAATTGATAAGGAAAGATTGCCAGGTATAGTTCAGAGTTGAAACTTTAAACTATACCAATTCAACACTACACCCAAATGCAAACAAAGGTGCAGTTTGGTTTTACAACCTTGAACTACATCAATCTTTCTCACTTATTGAAAATGGAGGTGTAGTTCAGTTTTGTAAACCCAAATTACACCATTGTATATTTTTTGCAACCTTAAGTTTAAATTGGGTATAAAAACCTGAATTAAATAATGTGTAAAGGTGTAGTTTAGGTTTGTAAACCCAATTTACACATGTCTTTCCCTAAAATAAGATTGGGGTTTCTAAACCCATTAATGATCTTCTCCAAGCCATTTGTTTCTCACAAAGTTACTTTTTAATATGAAATATTGTTTTTCTTAAAACACTGGAAAGATCATTCTACCCAGTGTTGCAGTTTTAGTTCCATAACAGACGATGAAGCCATTTCCTGGCAAGAGGACCATGAAGCTCAAAAACAAATATCTACATCCATTTTTTCCATCTTCTTCAATATCTTTAAATATTGAAAATATAAGAGATACAAAGATAGGACATGTGGACTTGGAAGAGTTCCTCAAAACGGTCAAAGAGACAACCCAATACTATGAGATGGAATCCACCATTAACTATGGTATTAATTTGGTTTTATCTTTTCCTATATTTGCACAAAATCTAGAGTTTGTACTTGTAGTGGCGAATCACTTTGACCATGTGAGCATAAGTGTCAAAGGTGAAAATAGTAAAAATATTATCAAGGTGGATGAAGATTTCTTCAACACTATCTTTAAATGTCCAAACATTAATAGATATGCTAACATAAACATGCAGACAACACATGCCTAATATGAGAAATATTCAGACAAGTGTCGAAGAAATTTGAATGATATCTAGTTGAAGACTCCAAGGCCCACCATTGCTACATGACCTAAGATCTTCCATTGTAGCGACTTAATTGAGGATTTTAATGATTTGATTAATCTTCTCAGAAAAGTAAAAGGTCTTCTTGTTTTTAACACATAACATGAATGGGTATATCAATCCATTTATGTCATTAGGAAGAATAAAGAAAAGATTTACTGGAGAAAACAAATAAGTGATGCAATATGTGATCAACTTGTTAAGGTATCTACTACTCTAAAGTCTTATATGACTTCATACTTGGTGTATGCTGCAAATTGAATGGGGCACTTTCCAAGTTTGTCTACACAGGGGGATAGAAGATAGGTTCCATTTCATGAATATTAATCACACCCTCTTATAAATAATAGCTTGCATCATTTCAAGATATTCAATGATTCTTTCTTCTATCATTACATATGTATGCTTGACAAAGATGTTCAAAGGAAGAGAGTATCAAATGAAGCCTAGGATGTGGTGAACCAATATGGATGCATGTTCCTACAGTTTCCTACTTTCACCTACCTTAGGGTAGGGTGTTTTGATTATCAACCCTTCATGGTTCCTAGATATCCTTTTGATAAAATTATTCTCACGAAGTTAGCTCAATAGATGGTCACAATTAATGAATGACAATTAGGTTCTCACAAGCTTGGCTTCAAATTCACCTTGACCACTAGAAGATATTCTATTTCTTTTATTTACAAAGCAAAGACAATGAATGAAGAAATGAGAAGATTCACAATGAATTTCTTCAGAGCCAAAAAAGATTTTGATTATAGGGAGATGAAGGATAATTTGAAAAGGGGATACACTCATGTACATTGCATGGAGGGTATCTCGATAAATTGTAGAACTAAAGAAGACATCAAAATACTTGAATTTGGTTGTCATACTCTAGAGAAATTGAAAATATTAATCTTGCAGATAATCTAGAAGGAATGAAGGATGATGAAAATATTTTGGATGCAACTTATGTGGATAAAAATCCTATAGAGACACCATTTCCACTCATTCAATGGTCTCAAAAGGAAGTGACTTCCATAAGGGATAGATTCTAGAACATCCTTGCAAACACTAATGTTTGGTTGTCACACAAAGGGATTCAATTAAAGACATTCAATACTAGATTAGAGGAAGATATGACTGGACTTGTTGGTAAAAGGTCAAATCTTAGAACTAAGAATAGGCAATATACTACAGCTTTGCAAAAGGCTCCAAAATACAAATTCATTGTTGGAAAGAGTAAATGCATAGATCAAGGTGAGCCTTCTACTCATGTTGCTCATCAAGAAAGAGAATCAAAAGAAGGTGAACTAGAAGATGAACATGTTGATGAAGAATAATTTGAGGAAGAACTATTAGATGAGGACAATGAAGAAGAAATTGATGTGGAAATATTGCAAGGAACTCCTCATGCTCCTCAACATGAGGATACAAAAGGATCTACTCCTTAGGTAACAAACATTTTTCCAACTATTGCACCTTCATAGGTTTCTACTTTTGATTCTGCACCTTTTGGTTCTACCATTTCATATACCTAAGTAGCAACTAATGTGGTTGTCCATTCTATTCCATCTTCTACCATCAGTGAGTTGCCCCTAGATACTGCATAGGACAACATTGAAAATGTGTTTTCTTCCTTTCCAATCTTGTCTAAAGTATCTACTACCATGCTTGATAACTTTGACAAGTTCATGTTAGAGGCACTTCATAATCATAATGCTTCTAAAACACTTGTTTTTGTAACTTCTACTCCATCCTAGACATTGTTTATAGGGGCTGATGATGAATTTTACTTACCACCTTGGTTGTTTTCAAATACTTTGAAAAGAAAGAAATAAGTCATCTCCCTAGATGACTTTGACTTTATCCAGTTAATGCCAGTAAAGCCTAAAACTTGAAAGAAAGCTAAACCTCTTTCTCAAGTCAAGGTGGACAATGGAAAGAGCAAGTATGTTGAGATTGTTGTGCCTCCTCTAGACACAAACATTAATAAGGTTCAACCCATATATTATGTCATCAATAGAATTGAGCTTGGAAAACAAACTCATGAAGGTACTATAGAAGATGCCCAGTCAGTTTTTGATACTCTTGCAGCCAGATATAATGAAGAGAAAGTAAAAAATGATAAAATTAAGGCACAAGTGGAACAACTCACTATGGTGCTAACAAAGATAACAAAGTCTTTAAAAATAATTGAGCTAGTAACTTCATCAGTGGATGAGAAAGTGATAAAGCATGTAGAACAAGTCACTTCACAAAGCAGGGCAATTGGTGAATATATGGATAGAATGCTCAGTCAAGGAACACATCTCTTGAGCTTTGTAGTCACACAAATTAATAATCTAGAAAGTGTGAATTCTAAAGTAGATAAAACATTATATCTTCTTTCATAGAAACTAGAAACACATGAGAACTTTGATGCTTAGTTAAATCTAGAAGAATTTGATTTACAAATCCTAGTTGATATTGGAGTAATTATGACCCACGACATGTGCATTGAGCAGCGAGAAGCAATGGAACATCAGATGAATTCCTTGGAGATACTCATTAAAGATATGTGAAAGGTATAACAGGAGATTGTTTATAAGAAGAAGGAAATTATAGAGAAAACGTCAAAGTTTCCATGTACATTGGTATATTAAAATCAAGGGATTTTTCATGTAGATACAATCATCAAGGAATTCAGTTTACTAGTTAGTGTAGAAGTTGATAAGGAGGACTTTTTCATATCCTTAATTGATAAACTAGTAGACTTGCAAGTCATCCTAGATAACTTAGGATCCCTCCTGAAGAAACACAAGGAATTCTATGTTGGTTTGAGATATTATATCACTTGGATTAATGTCATCACTAGCCATACTCAAGGTCTCGATGAAGATTCCTCTGTAGAAATTTAAAGAATTTCTTAAACAAGATCAAAATGAACAAGAAGTGGCGTAGGACACTTAGTGAATTTTCATTCTTTTTAGTTTAAGTGCATTTTTATAGTTGATAATTGACACTTCAAGTGTCATTTTGTATATACATTTTTGCACGTAGGATTGCAAAAGTCCTAAGTCAAATATGACTTTGCTTTTGAAAAAGTGATAGTTAGTTGTACATTTCCTATTTTTGATAGTAGCCCCTCACCTATATATATGAGGGAGCTCATTGTAAATAATGATCTTTTAGCATTGCAACAAAAATTTGTTGAATTGTGTAGCATTTTGTGACTTTGTGCTTATTTTGTGAAACATCTTTTCAAGTGAATAAAGGAGTAGTTTTGCCTTCAGACTTTGTTTTGAAGCATTATTTCATGTGAGTGCAGTGTTCTTATGTCAATGCAATTTTATGACCTTGAATTTAATTGAAGTAAATAGCTATTACTGTGAGTTTAAAGAGATTAAAATTTGATATTTGCAAGTCTTTTAGCTATAATATCAAGTTTAGCAATCAGAAGTCAAAGTCAAGAGAGAGAAAATTTTGATAAGTCTTTGAGCTACAAGTTTTATTTCTCATATATTTTAGGTGACATTATATGTGAAATTATTTGATCTTCAATACAATATTATCTTTTTTTATCTATAAGTAGATAGGAAATTATGGAATTCTTTGTGCTACACAAGTTCTTAAATTGTATAAATTGCATTGGTCGATTGTTAGGTTGTTCTTTAGTTCCTTAACTCTTTATTGGTTCTTATTGTTGAGGCTAGTGTCTTGAAAGTTCCAAGTGAATTAAGAAGTAAAAATCTTCATTATAAAGAAATAGAATTAGGAAACATTCATTCTAAAGAAAGAGAATTGAAATATTGTAATGTTGTTGGATAGAATAAATAGTTGATTTCAGAGTAGATACTAGTCCTCTAAGTGGAAAATCAAGAAGAAGGTAGCCTCCCCTTTTTGATGAGAAATTCAATTTGACACACTGTGGCTGAAACTCAAATTTTGTAAGCTTTACAATTTACAAAAAATTTAACCAATAGTTTTTGGTGACTCTATTGAGGATACAAGAACGCAACCAATCACTCAATACTTTAGTTGAAGTATATCTTGTCCTTACCATTAGTTCCATTTATTCCTAATTCATATTACTCGGGTACAAAAGAGTAACACATAAGAAAGGAGAAATAAAGGTATTATTGATCCTACATTTGAACTTTTGCAAAAGCATAATTTTGACTTTCTTCCTTCTAGGTCTCAGTGCCATCTCTAGCGTACGAGAAGTTTTCCACCTATTACAATGAGGTATCCTTTTACCTAGTGAAGCCTCTAGTATTATTAGGCCTTTAGTCTTATCTCAAGTTGAAAGGTTTGTCATTCCACCCTTCCAACTAGTAATCATGGCTTCTCCATGTGGTCAAGGTACCCAAGGTCCTTGGGGGCAAAGCTTTGGCTCTTTCAACTTGACTCCACCCTTACATCCACCTCCAAAAGGTTCACAAAAGAATATTTTGAAGTTTTAAATTGATGGAAAGAAAGATCCAAATGAGCATATCCCTATATTTTACATTGCATGTGGTATAATCAACGTGGAACATGAAGATGTTTCAGTAAGACTCTTCGTTGAAACATTACAAGGTGCTGCCGCAAACTGGTTCTACCATTTGACACCACAAAATATGATTAGTTGGGATACTTTGAAGACTCAATTTGAAGAAATATTTAAGCCAATGGAGGATCCACATTCTCTTTTGTCTCAACTCACCTAGATGAGAAAATAACTGCATGAGCCCATGTGGGATTTCATTGCCAAGTTTAAGAAGCTAAAAAACCCCATCTTGACTACTACTCATCCAACTCCAGAAAATTTTAAAAGTATTTCATTGTCAATGCTTAGTATCGAAGGCAATTTTCTTGTTAAGAAGAGCACCTATAAGAGACTTAGTGCATGCACACAATTTGGTAGTTAACCTTATTCTTGTTGGAAAAATCAGGAAGGATCCTAACAAATCTAAAGGTTCAAATTCACTTTTAGAACCTTCTTCATTAGGTACCACATATCCAATGGTACAAAAGTTGGCTAATGAATTACTTGCTTTGAAAAAGTAAATTTCTCAATGTATATTCTCTACACCTTACAAAGTTCTGATTGATTGAAAAATAGGTTTTAAGGACCAGAAACCATTACAACATAGTTAAATAGAAAGCAGAGAAAATAGAGTCCACATACAAAGTGACTGGTCAAAAAACCAGCGAATAGAAAAAATAGCTAAACAACAAAAAACAACAAAGAACCCAAGGAGACACTACATAGTAATTTTCTTCAGCAGATCCTCTGCCTTAGTCACCAGCTCATCATAGGTCGCCCCAACTGCTTTTAGCTCCTCTAGGTCCTTATTCACTTTCTTTTCCTTCCTCTTTCCATTGGTGCGGGTTCTGGGACCTTGGGCTTCCCCGGTTCCTTCTGTATCCAGGTCAATTTCCTGGGTTTCCTTTTCATCATCAAGCTTGCTGATGAGGGTATGGGTGTTGTTGGCTAAGATTTTTAGAATGCTGAGACTCTGCTCCACAATGTTCTTGAGGCACTCCTCTATCTTGTCCACTTTGGCAACTGTATCTGAGAGCATTTTTTCGCTAGTTTCCTCCAGGGTTTTTCTATCCTGTATCTCCTTTTCAATTTTCTCAAACTGGGGATTAAAGGCATCTCTGATGTCTTCCACTTTGGCAATTGTGTTCTTTAGATCTTCGATATAATCAGCCATAGTGTTCCCCTCTCCAATGTTAATGGTCTCTAGGATCATGACTCTGTTGCAGAGTTTTTTGTATTCATCTGCAGTATTCTTATTCCCATCAATAAGCCATTCAATGGTTTTCATAAAACACTTCAAGGCCTCGGGGTGAGGACCAGGAGAAGGAGTAACTTTACCAGGGGTTATTTGTTCATCTTTAGCAATATGGAGTGCAAAAATAGTGTCGGCGGCCTTGAGGGTCTCCTCCATAGTCTCCATCTCCAGGCTTTGTTCAGCTTCCACGGTTCTAGTTTGCTTGTCCTCTTTTGGTTCCTTGCCTGTCTCCTTTGGATCTTTGCCCGTTTCCTCTATTTTCTTTTGCTTCTTCCTAGGTTGGGCTTGGTTCTTACTTTTTTCCTTCAGCACTCCCTTAGGGTTCTTCTTCTCCTCAGGGAAATCAGAGTCCTCTTCTTCTGAAGAAATACTAATCAAGGGTTTTCTTTGGGGTTTTTTTCTCTTAGAAGAAGAGGGTCTTGATTTCCTCTTCTTGCTTCTCTCATACTCTGAGTCGTTAGAGATTTCCTCATTATCAATTGAGGAATCATTATCTGAATCCTGCTCCTCCAAGAAATTAGAATTAGACATTTCTTCTTCTGAATCCACAGAGAGCTGCATTCGGTTGATTTTACTAGCCTTTAAATTATCATAAATGAGGACTATAAGTCCCTGGTGCATTGCAGTGTCACCCCGAGGATTTTCTTTATATGCTTTTAGGGATGCATTCATAGAACAGAGCAAGAAGTAAGGGAAATTCACCTTATCATTATGCCTAAAATGATTTAAGAGGACAAAGTGATATCCATATACTTTCGTAAACCTACCATCTAGAGTTATATACCTCATTAAAACAAAGAGAATTTCTCGCCAGGGTTTTGCAAAAGCCCTAGGTGGGTAATAGGTTTTACTCAACTTTACCAATCTTTTCTTCTCTTTCTCTGTGACTGGGTACCTTTCAATGGCTTCCCTACTGACCTTCTTGTCTCTGTAGAAGTTGCAGCCCTCCTTTTTGAGTCCCGTAGCTTTAGCTATTAACTCTTCGTCAATTTCCACCAGTTGGTCACCTATTTTAAGCTTGCCCTTCTTCCAATTTTTGTAGAAGAGGCTGGTTATCTTTCCATCATGGCCATGGAGTCTCTCAATGAAGCTCAAAAGACCACCCTTCTACAAAATTTCCCACACCTCTTCTTTCTGTTTCCACTCCTTGCAACTTCCTGGCTCATATCTTCTCCTATTTCTGCCCATGGTGTCATTTCTCACAGTCAAGTTTAGGTTACAGAGCTGGTGAAATAGAAAGATTTTTGAAGTTAAAAAAAAAACCTAGAAAGCGTGCGTAGCATTAGTGATTTGACAGGTTATAATGCATGTTCTGCTAGCTTTGATGTTATAATGAGTAATTCCCTCATTATCAAAGTAACTCAAAGTGCTTACTTTAGTACATATCATAATTGCCCTGTCAATCAAGATTCTTTGGGGTACTTCGATATCTTTTATTTATTATGATTTGTCTTACATCTCCGGGAAGACCGCTCTCACCTGTCCACATGGTAATTGTCTCATTCTTCACTGCCACGTTTGCAGCCCAATCAGCAAAACAGTTGACCTCCCAATATATATGGGATATGTGGCATTTTTTGAAGGTTCTGATGATGTCAATGGCAGAAAAAATTATATTGTGAATTGACCAAGAGGGCTTAGAGGTCCCATTGAGACACTTAATAATATTATTGGAATCCCCTTTGATCCAGAGATGGGTACAGTTCCATTTTTTGGCTAGAATAATGCCTTGAAGGGCTGCCATAGCTTCCACCTTATGATTGGTTTGAATGCCAATAGGGACAGCAATCATACCTTTGCAAATGCCTCTGTCATCTTTGAGAATAGCTCCACAGCTTGAAGGACCTGGATTTCCTTTGGCTGCTCCATCAAAATTGATTTTAAGCCAACCATGGGGAGGGGTTTGCCATTTAACTTCAAGCCTTTTATTATAGCTAATATTATGACCATCAGTGATCTTCATATTCCAGACTCTTAAGATATTTAACTCCAAAGAGTTGTTTGAGTAACAAGAGACCTCCATAGTTCCCATATTTTCTTGAATAGCCCTTTGAATTTTCTGAAAAATTATGTATTGATTTAAGGACACATCCCTGAAAATTCAGTTTTTTCTTTCCTTCCAAAGACCCCACAAAATGTGAGGTAGAGAGAGCTACCACATACACCTCAGAAAAGAGTTGGTCCAATGAATTTGCTAGGAAGAGAACAAATCTCTGATGTTACTGGGAAACACCCAAGCAAGACTAAAGCTTTTGAGGAAGCTTTCCCAAATAGAGGTTGAGAAAGAATAGTGGAGGGAAAGATGGTCCACTAACTCTTCCTCTTGAAAGCACAACACACACCTATTTGGAAGGGCAAAACCTCTGCATTTAAGGTTGTCAACAGTAAGGATCTTATTCTGGAGAATAGACCAAAAGAACATATTGATTTTAGGAGTGAGCCCTTTTAACCAAGCTTTAGACCAGAAAGGATTCATAGGAGGGGAGGGGGAGAGGATACAATACATCAAAGATATAGTAAAGGTACCTTTGGGGTTATATCTCCAGATCAGGGAATCCTCTTCCTTATTCAGCCAAATAGCAGACAATTGGGTTTTGAGCTTGGAGAGACTGGGATGAATACTATCAATGTTCTACTAGTTGTTCCCATCCTAGTAATCTGCCACTAAGGTACCAAAAGAGCCAATATAGGAGGGGGCATGAGAAGCCCACTCATAGAAATCCATTAGGGGTTTGTCAAAAAGCCAGGGATCCTCCCAGAATCTAACTTTTCTACCATTTCCAAGTTTTCATGTCACACCTTTAGCAATCACATCTTTACATTTAGAAACATGGTTCCAGATATGAGATCCATTTATACTGAGATCCAAATTAAGAAAAGAAGATAGAGAAGAGGACAGAAGAGAATACTTACCTCTCCAAATTTTGCACCATTCAAAATTAGAGTTAAACCATCTCCAAACTTGTTTTGACAAGAGAGCTTCATTTAAAGTGTGAATCCTCCTAAGCTCCAGACCACCTTTGCTTTTTGGCTTGCAAATCTAATCCCATGCCACCAAGGACATTCTTTGCTTTTCCTCAACCTCAGACCATAGGAATCTTCTTTGAATTTTCTCAATAGCTTCAGCATACTTGACTGGAATTCTGAATAAGCTAAGAGCATAAATGGGGATACTTTGAAGAGTAGCCTTAAGAAGAAGGAGCTTACCAGCTTGACTTAAGAGAGCCCCTTTCCAACCTGCAAGTTTTTTATGAAATTTATCAACCAGCGAACTCCAATATGAGTCAGGAGGGGCAATCCCTATGGGGAGACCAAGGTAGGTAGCAGGAAGGTCAACAATCTTACACTCTAGAATTCTACTGATCCTTTGTTGTCTTCTCTCCAGGGTGTTAATGAAAAAGACATCACTTTTGGCCCAGTTAATAAGTTGCCCCATTGCAGAAGCATATTTACACAAGGTATTCTTCAGAACTTTAGCTTATGAAATGCTTGAATCCCCCATAATTATTATATCATCAACAAATTGCTGGTGTGAACAAATAAGGTTAGCAGAAGAAGGTTGAAGACCCTTAAAGGATCCTATTTGCACCAAATTTTCCATGGTCCATCCAAAGCATTTTTCCATAATAATGAAAAGGATGGGGGAGATAGGATCTCCTTGCCTAAGACCTCTCAAAGCTTGGAAAAAGGTTGAAGGAGAACCATTGACAAGAATAGCAAAGGACGCAGTAGTGGTAAGTTGGGAGAAAAGATCCACAACTCTTGGGGCAAACCCAAAGGAAGTGAGGACTTTTTGAAGAAGAGACCAGTCAACCCTATCATAGGCTTTGCTCTTGGTGGAATATCCTAAGAATATTCCCTTATCACATTTTGCATCAAACTTGCTCTGGTGTTCACTCCTCTTGATATAACACTTGCTACCAAACACTCTAAAGTAGCTTACTATAGGAGTCTTATCGGTCCAATACTCATAAGGTGTTTTATCCTTACCTTTCTTGATGAGTACCCAGTTCATAGTGTAGACTATAGTGCTCACCGCTTCTCTCCAAAAAGTATGAGCAACCTTTCCTTGAATCAACATTATTATGGCTACTTCAACTACAGTCTAGTTATTCCTTTTTGCTAGGCCATTCTACTACGGAGTCCGAGGGAAAGACAGTTGCCTCTTGATGCCATTTTCTTCATAGTACTTATTGAACTCACTAGAAGTGAACTCACCTCCTTGGTCAGATCTAAGGCATTTGCTTCTCTTACCACTTTCTTTTTCAACTAGTGCTCTGAAGGCTTTGAACTTTCCAAAAGCTTCAGACTTGTCTTTCAAGAATGTGACTCACATCATTCTTGAGCAATCATTAGTAAGAATCATAAAGTACTTATCTCCTTGAACACCCCTAATTTTCATAGGACCACACAAATCAGTATGCACAAGATCAAGTAAATTTTTTGCTGTGAAAGATTTACCATTGAAGGTTGAGGAAGACATTTTCCCCAGTTAACATTCTCTGCACAAAGGATTCTCTGGTTTGTTCAGCATAGGTAATCCTCTAACTACCTTGATCTTACTGGCCTTCACAATATTATCAAAATTTACATGACAAAGTCTCCTATGCCATATCCAGCTGTCATCAAACTTAGCCATTAGACATTGGCTGATATTTGCATTTAACTGAAATAGGTTACCTTTGGTCTGCATACTAGCGGCCATTAGTTCACCACTCTTTCCTTTTACTTTTCACACTCTATATTTGAATTCCAGAGTGAGTCCGTTATCATTCAGCTGAGTAACACTCAGAAGGTTATGCCCGAGACCTTCTACCCAATACACATTATCAGCACTACTTTTTCTATTTAGAGAGATGGACCCTCTTCCTTTTACCATACAAGGTGCATCATTACCAAATCAGACTACACCTCCATCATACTCTTCCAAAGACAAAAAATTTCTCTGGTCACCAATCATATGGTGAGAGAAACCATTGTCAATAATCCATTCATTAGAATTATCAAAGCGGGAGACAAGAGCCTTCTTGTCTAACACATCTTCCTTGACAGCTACAAATACTATGTCTTCACTTTCTTCATCTTCTGATTCATCATCAGTGACACCTTCATCAACTACAACAAGACAGTTTCTCCTATTTCCTCCTTTGAACCTTTTGAACCTCTCTGGTTTGTCCTTATTATCACCATTAGGATAGTTAACAACAATGTGTCCAATCCTATTGCAAGAAAATAATTTCAAAGGGAGCTTACCTTTGTATTTACCAGTTCCCTTAGGAAGTCTCTTGGCCAGAAGAGCTTCAAATTCCATCAGGATCTCCTCGTCATTCATATCTTTGCTTTGTCTTGGTTCGTAACTGGTACTAGCTTCTTTACCCTTTCTAGATAGTGCAGCAGATGCTTTAAAGGCTGAATCAGTCTTCTGAACACTACCATCATAACTATTTAGCTATAAGCAATCAACTTAGCAATGATAGAATCAAGGGACACCTTTGTCTTGTCGATAGATCTCAACTACTGAATAGCGGCAACCCTTATTGCATAGACTAGTAATAAGGTTCTCAAAACTTTTCTAACAATGGTGGAATCATCCATTGTACCTCCTGCACTCTTGATGTCTCCAACAACAATTTTAATCCTTATCCCATATTGTTTAATGGTCTCTCCTTCAACCATCTGCATATCTTCAAACTTTCCTCTAAGGCTTTCTTCCTTAGCCTGCTTCACATGCTCATCATTGCCATATATAGACTCTAGAGTATCCCATACATCTTTGGGATTTCCTTTTTCCTAAACATCAATAAACTCAACATCAGATAGGTTGCTGATAAGAGCTTCCATTACTTGCCCATTCTCCTGGATTTCTCTTCTTTTATCATCAGTGAGAGTACCGATAGGGACAACATAAGTATTTTCAACATAGCTCCAGTGTTGAACACCCATGCTTTTAATGTATATCTTCAT
Organism: Cryptomeria japonica; assembly: GCF_030272615.1. Classification (NCBI taxonomy): domain Eukaryota; kingdom Viridiplantae; phylum Streptophyta; class Pinopsida; order Cupressales; family Cupressaceae; genus Cryptomeria; species Cryptomeria japonica. Next base: position 629,575,523 of record NC_081407.1, on the reverse strand, counting down.
TCTATCCTTCCATATCTTAAAATTATCTCTATTTAACTTAGGACCTTCCCTCTTCATCATTAGAATAGGATCTTTTCCTAAAGCGGTTAAGCTTACAACACAGAGGACCTGGAGGGTGCTCTGATACCAATTGATGAATAATGATGAATAGTAAGTACTCAACAAATACTGAGAGGGAGGGTGAATCAGTATAGACAAAAACTTTCTTAAACCACTTTGATTGCAAAGACTAAACTAACTGGTAAACAGTATCACCAATCTAAAATAGGGTACTATCGGTAAAACACAGTGAGTCTGTGAAACACATAAACTGGTAACACTTAGATCTTCACCACACCTAATATCTCCTTACCACTTCACCCATATGCATAAATAAGTAATACATCAGAAATATAAAGACCACTGGATCAATATGAATTACCACTTAACTGAAAATACTAATTATCACATGAAAAAGCATCACACATGACACACTGATTTTTCATGTGGAAACCCAACTGGGAAAAACCACGGTAGCGATGAATACCCACAAGTTTTTCTTTGAACTCTTCTAAAGTTTTCACTGTTAGGAGTTTAATCTGATTAAGGACTTTACAATAGGTTCTACTAGGAACTGATCCTGCTAGGGATCACCTAGTTAAGGGATGGCTAAATACCCGGTTAAAGGTTAGAAACCTATTAAAGGTTAACTTGCAAGAGGATTTGAAGAACTCATTGATTTGAGTCACCTTGTTAAAAGATTTACACAAAGCCTATTAAAGCTACCCAGTTAAGGGATTTTCCAATTGCTGAAATGGTTAGAAATCAATAGGTAATACACTGATCTGATAACAACACTCAATGCCAATGTAGATCCACTTTAGCTCCTTTGATTCTACAATCATGCTCTGCAGGTATCAACACACTTCTCCGGTCTGGAAAGAATCAAGTATCTCTTCACTTGGATACACGCATAACATTTTCCAACAACTTCACAATGCAAATCATCATCGACCTTATAGGAAACAGATAGGTTAGTGGCATAAACCCTAAACCCTAAACCCTAAACATTTAGGTTATCAATATAGTCATTCCAATCCTGAATGTTCAATCATAGTGCATTGAATAAAGCAGTCATGAACAGATCTCAAGATGTTCTCCATCATTTGTTCTTTGTCACTTTTGGAAGCTGATAACCCATCATGCGCTCTCCACCATTTACTGAGACTTCACACATTCCCAAGGTAGATAGGATCAATCTTCTTCATGCAAGATCCTCAAGGAAATCCTTCACGTGCACAAGGTTGATGTGGCAACATGATTTAATCTCCATTTCAATGCTAACCCATCACAGGATGTCGTCGGTCAAATCACATAAACTTGAAATGCATCAACTAGAAACCCTGAAGCTGAGACTACCAACCAGTAGTCATACCAAATGAAACCCTGATACAAAACTTTCCATATACCGGTTCACATTCCAACATACCGCTTCACTTGAACCAACATATCGCTTCACTTTTTCACATATACTGGTTCACATCATCATACCAGTTCTCTTTCCAATTTTCTTACTTCAATATACCGGTTCATACTTCAACATATTGACATCAATGACAACATACAATATCATCATGTCATCAAACTCTGCACATATGCCAACATTTACCTCCTCAAATGAAAATGGTAAAAGCCAAACCTTCATAGTCAAAAATCTTCAAAGAAAGAAAGTTGATCTGACTTCAACCGGTGAAGACATGAAGAGGAAAACTAGAGATGCATGGAGAAACAATGTAGATCTGAAAGGAAAAGGGAAGAATAGGAGAAGACCTTTTACGAGTAGAAGACAAAGAAATGGTGCTACCACCAAGTCAAGACAAGCATGGTAGAAGAAGAGATCAGATGGAAGATCTACAGAAATCAGACAAGCCTGGATCCATTCCTGGAGAAGCAAAAATGCAGATGCCAAATTGGTAAGATCACCTCATGTTTGGAAAAATCAATTTGTAAGTAATAAGCCACCTCTCTCCAGTTATTGTTTTGGATGTAAAGATTATGGCCATAGGACAAAATACTATAAAATGTGGTCTAGGAATAGACAAAGTGTGATTACTATGTATAATAAATCAGATGGCTATAGATTTCTTGCTTATGAGCATAATGCAACTAGGGGTAGAAGCATGAATACCTCCTCTCCTAGTATTTCTAATGTTGTATGTTATAACTGCAATAAATCTAGCCACAGAAGTTGTTTTTGTAGGAGAAAAGACTTGCAGTCTTGTGGCAACCGAAAAATCAATCATGCCCAGGATAAGAGCAGTTACAGGGGATATGAGAGACATAGACAATCTTGGAACAAGGTGAGTGGTGTTCCTACTCAAGTAGGGTATCCAGGGAGATCGACAAATGGCCACAATAACATGATAAGAAGTAGAAGAAGAGTGAACCAGTACAATAGAAAGTTCCCATGTCATGAGGTTAGCATGGGTGATGTGTGCTTCTACAACACAACTTGTTGTCTTGTTGCTGAATCTAGAAGTGTAAGTGTCGATCAATAGGAGAAGATGAAACCTGCTCCCTGGGCTAAAAAGGGGAAGAAGAGTGAGACCAAATAGGCATGGCGGAAGAAGCATGAAAAGATGACCATGGACTGACATTGTAAATTTAATGTAAAAGTGATATCTCCTACAATTTAAAAGAGATGCAGGACTTAGGGGGATTCACTTTTTGATCAGATCATTCACCCCTTAGTTGAAAGTGGTCAAGGAGATGAACAAGTTGCTACCGATAAGAGGAAGATACACCCAGTATTAAGGGGAGAAAGATTCCTATCAGTGCTCAGTAGATACAAGGAGAAATATTATCCTAACAATGCCCTTTGCCATTGTTGTCAAAGGGAGAGAAAGTTACTATAGTATAACGGATACTATATGAGTTGACATTAATGCCAAAGGGGGAGATTGTTGGCATTGTACTGTCATTGATGTCTACTAGTATGGGATGACCACTGGTAGTAGAGATGTATGTGCAACACTTCTCTGAAGGAGTACAAGATGGGATATCTTGGATATCACATTGCATTGCAGAACACCGGTAAGGTAAGGAAGATGACCTCAGGAGTCACCTGTACACGAGTCAGTGCCTAACTTGTGTGATGAGATAGGGAGATGATTGATCGATTGTTTGTGATGAAGAGGTAGAATGTTACCTGAATCACATCAACACTAGAGGAAAAGAATGAATAGGTCTATAAGGTTGCAGAACAATAGGACTCCCACCGGATGAAGATGGAGTCATCATGAGAAGCAATGACTGAGAGTGAATGTGATCACATCAGATCACATGAACAAGGAAGCCACTTGAAGAGCATTACAGGATGCAGAAGACAAGGTGTTACTCCACCAAGTAAGTGGAGCTTATCTCCTATTATGCATTGAGTGCATTATGGTTTGGTGAGATAAGAGTGAAGAGGTAAAGGAAAGCACTTGAAGGATCACACTGGATCTACCATTGAAATGAGGGAATGCCTTTAGGAGCATGATACTAGGGTTATGCACTAGATCAAAAGAGAAGACATGTTGAGATGTCAGTACAAGGGAAGTGTGAAGTGTTTGTCACCTTGACAAACTGATAGAGGAATGAAAAAGATTGATCAGGAAGAAAGGCAAGGCCAAACAGATGAAGTATGAAGTAGAAAGACCTGTTTGAAGATGGAGTCTTGTGAAGGTTGATGACATGGTGTCATCAGGAGTGGTAACTCGTATGTAAGTCCATCGGTTATATAAGCAAGGTGCATATGCTAAAGACTTCCCACTTGTGAGAATGAGCATATTTTGGATTTACCTATCTGGAGACCGGTTTGAGAGTTTGATCGATAGTTCAAGATAAGGACGGATATAATGAGGTAACCAGTACAGTAAGTAAGATCGATTGGGTTAGCAAACTGGAAGAGAAGAGGAACTGGTAGGGTGGTTGATCGATGATCCTATTTGGACTGACTGAAAAAGTCAAGTTAACAGATGGTTGATGTGGATGACACATGGGATCAAGGTGGAAAGCTCGCAGAGGTGGGTGAATTGCCATGTGTAGTTAGGTATCTCGACAGGTGTGCACTGAAATTGGATCCCGTGATTTGTGGATTAGGTTAGAAGCATGTCGCTCAAGGATGAATGAACAACAGAGAAGAATCAAGGATTTGTTGGTGCCTGAATCAAAGTAAAAAGATTAGACTGTTAGAAGACCTCGAGAAGAAAATAGTAGAGGCATTAATGGTGATTGACCAAGATGTATGTCGACAGATTGTTTGTAGGTTGCTGAAGATGGAAGGCGTGTTCTGGAAGGCACGTTGATAGCAAACTTGTGTAGTTGGATGTGAGGAAGATCAAATCAACCAAGATCTGATTGGATTTGGTTTTCCTTGAGGATGGTGAGGAAACCCTAACTATCTAGTTTTTGAATTGGTTTTTGGCAGGAAGTCTGGACTATAAGTATGAAGGCCAAAGAGATTGTTTGGAGCTGCTAGATAAAAGATTATTGTGTTACTATGAAGTGGGATACTTCTGCAAGTAAGAGAAAAATCAGCCAAGTGCTTAACAAGCATTTGAGAGAAGTGAGTGAGAGAGAGGGAGAACATGGTTTAAGTATTCAACTAGCTAGAGAGAAGAACCGGTAGTGTTCATACTGGTCGAGTAGAAGTGAAGGAGGTTGCAGAGAAGGTAGACAAAGAATTGACATAATGTTAGTATCGGTAAAGGGAAGAAAGTTTAATCTAAATTTAATTAAAATGTGGAAATATTATGTAATTAAATAAATAGAATTTATTTAATTAATGGAAGAAGGGAGATTTAATCAAATATTGTATTTAATTAATGGCGAGATAGAAGAAAATGGGATATTAATTAAACCTTACTTTAACTAATAGGTGAATAAGCAATAATTAAACAAATAAAATTAATTTAATTAGATGCACAAGTTTTAGGCATCTACATTTTGCCCCTCTTTGAAGTGACGTGTGACCACATGTTGATTCAAAGAAAAATCACTCGATATGTCACCAAAATTTCTAATTTTGTTGTCGTCGCCAAAATTTTCTATATGATGCCCTAGATATGAATACTGATATTGATATGACATTGATACGATAATGATGCCCCCTTGAGAGATGAATGGAAAAAAAATTGCCTCTTGGGGCGATTTTGTTGATTTTTGATGAGTTTTTGAATTTTGTAAAAAATTTCCTTTTTTTGTATTTTTTAAAAAAAAATTTGTTTTTTTGATTTTTTAAAATTTTTCAATTGTTCGGTTTTATTTTTTTGTTTTTTAATTTTTTCAATATTGATATACCGATAAAAGTTATTTAAAAATGGTGAAAATACAATGCGAACATAGCAGAAACATGCCCCACGCATCCATCTAGGAAGCACACCATACTGACATCACCATGGGCTATATAAGCCTCTAAGGGTCCCATTCCAGCTCATTTGTGCACTTGACATTTGGAGATTAGAGCTTTGGAGAGGAGAAGAGAAGAGAGAGAAAGATGGCACCCCCCTATAAGAGTCACAGATTCAAGAGGGTTCAACGTTATGAGAGACCAACAATGTATGGGCCTCTGATGAGTGGATTTTCTAACCTTTTTTGTTTGACTTTTTAGCATTTTAGATAGATTTTTCAATATTTTTGGTTGTTTTTGGTGCATTTTATGCCCTAGTTTTTAGCTTTCGTTTTAGCACATATGGAATTTTGTGAAGCATATTTGATTTTTTATGTAGTGCATTTGAAAATTATCATAGGGCATAGGATTTATTGTGTAGCGCATTTGATAGGTATATTAACACATTCAATAATTAGATTAGCACATTCGTTTTGTCTTTTAGCACATTGGTTAACTGTTGTAGTGCATATGATAATTGATGTGGCACATTTGATAGCTATTATGGTACATTTGATAGTTGTTATGGCGTATTTGAATTACCACATGTGCTAACTATTTTAACACATTTAGGATAGTGAGCAGATTTTGATATGTTTTGAAAATTTTGAAGTTGGCAAATTTGATATTTGGGATGATGTCTGATACTTGGTTCAATGGTCCAAAGGTCTTGTTTTCGTCCGATTGTATCAAAAATGTTGAAGTTTTATATTGATAGGACTTGGTGTTGTGTCTATTTGTGTTTGGATAAATAGAGTTTATGATCGAAAGTCTAAATGGATAGCGTGACTTATGTCACTAATAAGAGAGGTCCGCTTGATAGTGTATGATCGACACTCCAAGTGCTTGATAGGTTAGGATGAGATGAATCTTCTCCTATTGATAAGAGTTCAAGATTGAAACTCTAAAATGATAGTGTGACTGTCATCACTGATATAAGTCAACTTGATTTCATTATGGGATAACTTGATTTTGATATGGGATAACTTGAAGTTGATAGGGTGACTATGTCACTGATATGGGTCAATTTGATTTCAATAAGGTGACTGCATCACTGATATGGGTCAATTTGATTTCTATAGGGGTTCATTTGATTTTGATGAGAATCATTAATATCAATATGGGTCACTTGAGTTGATAGTAGATAACTTTTATGTTTGATATGTGATAACTATGAGTTGATATAAGTCACTTGTATGTCGATATGAGTCATTGTGTTCTCGATATGGGTTTGACTGGTATTAGATAGCGTGACTTGCATCACTAATATGGGAGAGGTCTATTTGATAACCAATAGGATAGGCTAAGGTGAACCCATTTGACCTGATTAAGAGTTTAGGATTGAAACTCTCGACTGATAGCGTGACTAACATCACTAATAGGGGATTAATGAGATTGTTTTAAGATCTCACATTGAGTAGATAGAAGATTGTTTGATTGAAACATGTTGATTGATTGATTTGATAGACAAAACTGATATGGTGTTTGATATTGTGATGCAGGCTCGACGCAGTGTGATGATGCTTTGGGAGTGATACCCGAAGACATTGGACATGCAAGGAGCTTTGACTGATAATGATAGGGCTATTATTTTTGCATGTGGTTTGTCACATATCTTGCACATGCCTTCCTATTGAAAGAAGATGGCTCTACTGACTCCATTGGTGGAGAGGTGGCACAGTGATCATAACACCTTCCATTTGCCAACTAGAGAGATCACAGTGATGCCAAAGGATGTCTATAGGATCTTGCAGATTCTAATTACTAGTGAGAAAGTTCAGTATGATGTGGAGTAGGGTGAGAGTGCTGAATTGTGAGAGGTGTTTGTTGATTCGTAGTGCAGTGGTTATTTAGTGGCATGGTAGGACATGGTAGATCAGTATGCCCCACTATCATCTATATTAGCAGGGTTGATTAGTGGCTTCCTCTGTCTAGATAGGAGGTCTGATGGATTTTCATTTTGATGGGGCATAATATTATGATAGATGATTAGACAGAGGACATGATATGCATGGGGTATCTGTGTTTTGGCTCATTTGTACCACAAGATACACTAGGTTGTTTATATGAGGGTGAAAGCTTAGCAACATGGGTCACACTTCTTTAGATCTGGGCATGGGAGCACATAGCAGTGACCCATTCAGTGGTGGAGAGATCATGACCAATGGGGTTACCTTATTTATTTATGTACTGAAATGCACCTTCCCAGCCCATGCTTGGGAAGTTGGATTACTGGAGATGGATTATAGATTACATGGATTTGGTGATATGGAGACCGTACATGGACTGTGAGGCCTGGGCCAAGGATCCTACAAAGATCTCAGTGCTATTTCAGAGTAGGTACTTGATAGGGAGGACTCCCTATGTTATTGAGAGATTCATTTTGACACGTGTGTATCAAAATTTTGGTCGCACCTAGGGGATGCCTTAGGGTGCGACCATATATGCCTGATGCAAAGGCCTTCTTACACCTAAGGACAAGTCCAAAAGGTTAGGGTCTGACCCTTCAAATAACAAAAAATGACCCTACAAGGAAGGACTTCACATCTTAAGGTTTTGAACTACTCTCCACTACTCAAGCCTAACACCTACTCAAGATGAGTAAATGGCTTCAAATTCTCTAACAGGCCTCACCGGTGACTCCTTCTCTTAGGGGACTTGGAATTGATCCATTCATGACTACTAAGGACTATTCCAAGCATTAGTTTAGGGTTTTTGTCTTCAAATCCTTATATCTCCTTTGGAAACCTACCCCCTAGGCTAGTAGCCCTATTTAGTGAGAGAATTGACCTTAACTCCAAAATATTCCACACACTCTAACAAAATACTCACCATTATAGATACTAGTATATGGTGAAAATGAATAACAACAATAACGATATTGAAAGGCTAAATGAATTCAACCACAAAACCCTAGCCTAACAACAACAAAGATCCACCATAACATATGAAGATTACCTAAGACAATGCAAATCAAATAAAATCACAAAGATTATACCATCACATGTCCAATAGGGTTTGGATCTCCATTCTTCCTATCTCCATTGATCTTGCTTGATATATTTGCTCTCAGATTTTATGTGCACAAGAGCTCAACAAAGAATGGAATGTGGTTGCAAGTAGGATCGCATATGCTCAAAAGTGTAGTGTAGTCAAGTGCATAAAAATGATTAGGGTTTGATAATAAAGGAAGTATCTCCTTATATAGAAGACACTATATGAAATGGAGGGATAAGATTGAGAGGTGTAAAAGGAGGTCGGCTATGATTAGAGGGTAGGTAAAAGAAATAATAAAATAATGAAAGGGGTAGGTAGTGTATGAATTAAGAGATGAATGACATGTGTCATGGATAGAAAAGGTTAATGAATTAATTAAATAAATAAAGATTTATTTAATTAATAGAAGAAGTGGGATAGTTAAATAAATAAGATATTTATTTAATTTGGGAAAATGATAATTTAAATAAATAAATGTATTTATTTAAATGAGAAATAAGGCTAGAAGAGGATAAATGAATTAATTAAATAAATAAATATTTATTTAATTAATAGAAGAATTAAGCTTAGATAATTAAATAAATAAAATATTTATTTAATTAGAGTGGACAATTTTAGGTGTCTACATTTTGCCCCTCTTTGAGACAATGCGGCTTGTTGCGTTGTTTCAAAGAAGATAAGATGAACTGATATAGAGTTGCCCCAAGATGGGAATGATATGCCCCCTCGAGAGATTGGATGAAAATGTCTGGAAAGATCGCAGACAATCTCTCGATAAGAAAGAAAGGGATAGAATGGACTGACCGGATAGAATAGAGTGACAGAGTCACGGGATGAAGAATACTGACTCAGGAGACGAGGGCTAGGACCACGGCTAGGGCAGTCTATAAGATAGACCACGAGGGAAAATACATCTTCATTGTCATCCACACATCCATGAGAGCAGAGTGCAGAGCGAAAATAGAGCAGCATCAATCAGCAGCGATGGCGTTGGTTCATAGATTCGACCACGTTCGCTGATTCCAGAGGCCAACAGAGGCAGGAGAGCCGGTAAGTACCACAAAACCGCCTCATACTTTGTTGCATTTATTGTTGTCATTAATGCATGCTAGATAGGGTAATAAATGTGCTCTAGGTTAGGGTCCAAAAAATGTCAAAAATGTGTAGGCGCGTCTGCGTTGGTGCTAGGCATGTTTATGTGGTCTAAAAGAGCGTTTATGTCATGAAAGCACGTTTGTGTCCAAAAATGTGAATTTGTGTCTTCTAGGTCAAATCAGCAGTTCTGTGATGAACATACGCTGTCGATTGGATAAGCTGCTGAGGGGATACACTCAAGCAGGTCCTCTAGGGAAGACTAGGATAACAAATAGGGCTAGGATTGACAATTCTATGATAGAACATACGTTGCCAATTAGGAAACTTCTCAAGAGGATTCACTCAAGCAGAGGCCCTAGGATAGGATAGATCAAGGAACTTTGTGATAAATAGTGAGTACCAAGATATAGTACTTTGTGATGAACAAGGAGTACTAAAATATGAGCAACACTTTGTGATGAATAGTGAGTGCAAATGTGAGTAGCACTTTGTGATGAACAGGGAGTGCAAAACATGTAGTACTTTGTGATGAATAGGGAGTACCACTAGGATAGAAAAAACACTTTGTGATGAACAATGAGTGTCACTAGGATAGTAGCAACACTTTGTGATGAACAGTGAGTGTCACTAGGATAGAGTACCATATGCACTTAGATAAAAAGTAGCATTTTGTGATGAACAGTGAATGCCACTATGACTGACATGATTGATTTGGTTGACTACAGGAGTATTTGCCTATCCTGGAGTCATGAGAGAGATTCCCGTCGACTCAGAGGTTGCAACCTGAGTTGACAGCCGAGGACCAAGCTGCGATTAAGGCTATGGGTTTGAGACATATTCTGTATGTGCCTAAGTTTCAGGTGAACATGAGATTGCTGACTGCACTGGCAGAGAGGTGGCACTCTGAAACTTGCACTTTTCATTTGCCGATGGGGGAGATGACAGTCACCTTGGAGGATGTATACAGGATTCTGCGAATATCGATCGATGGGGAGCTGATTCCGTACGATCAAGATAGAGACAGGGATGCCCTTAGATGAGTGTTCTAGGATCCGGGACTGGAGATGAGGGTGGGACATGTGGCATGGGATACCATGAGATGGACAAGATTAGCACTACCAACAGTGTTGGCAGGAGTTATCAATGGGTTCCTCTGTCCAGATAGGGTGACACGAGGATTGGCTACAGGGTCGGGGAGGAGGAGGAGAGGAGGAGGATGAGACAACTAGGCTCAGAAGATAGAGGGGATAGGAGAGATGATCATGGGGTGGGTCCTTCTAGGGCTCAGACTTCGTCGAGGCCAGCTGGCTCCGAGGGAGGGAGTTCATTGCAGCCGTAGAGGGCTCCCTATGTATCAGTATTGTACCATTTTTGTATGATGATGTAGACATCTTCGGGTGATTGTAGCCATATGATTTTGACATCATTGTATCATGACACTTATGATTATATATATGAGATGATTCATCTTTGCGGCAGCTATATGCATGCGTACCTATGTGATGTATGTTTCTATGTGATGCTTATGATATGGATGCAAATATGTATATGATGAAATGCAATATTTTTGTTCTTTTATGTTTTATATGTGTATGCATGATGCAAATGTGAATGTATGTAATGCAGATGAATATGATAATGCAAATGTAAATTGTGCTAATAGGTGTTGTGTGCAGGATGTGATGCAGTTGTGATATCTATATGTATGTATGAAATGCTTATATGTGGTAATGCAGGTGCAACTACATGAAATGCAAATGTTTTTGGTGTGTCATTATACTCAATCATGTGATAGCAGGCTACGCGAACTCGAGAAGGATGATGGAAGTCAATCAAGAAAGTAGGATATGAAAGTGAAAGAGCTTCTTGTGCTTTATCATCATTGAGCTTTATTATGGCAAGTAGGTTATGACAATCGAGGCATATGTTTGACCCAGAAAGTCATTGTACCTGTTTGCATGGAGATAAGACAGTCACAAACAAAGAATGCCCCAGTTCATACTAGACTCATAGTGTCCTCATATCCTTGGACAAGTCATAGCATTACTAAAAGACAATCCACAGAAAACAAATACAAATAGGTGGCGATACCCCATGCTCGCCTTTCTAGTCAAAGACATCCTGGAGATAGAATCTCTAGTCAGAGACAGCCTGGAAAAGCTAAAAGACATGTCACCAAAAAATAAAATCAAAAGAAAACCAAGACACGACACCAACATCCACTGTAGTCCTCAAATTTAGTGTCTCTTGTCACTTGTATAAATCTTATTTGATTGTGGTCACAATGTTTACTTTCACAAAAAGGATAGATAGCACTAAACCATAATGTTGTCTGAGTCTGTTGAAAGATTTGATTTGTTGAAGCCCATTGTTGCTGCTGTGTCTCATCTAAAACTGACTGAATCCATGAAACTGATACTTTATTGTGGAGAAGATGAAACTTTATTGCGGATCTGTGATGCAAATGTTGCTTTATTGCGGATTGTGCGCGGATAGACTGAAGGAAGCTGGAAGAAATTGTACTCCTCGAAACATTTGATGTTCTCAGTTCCACACCCATCACTAGACGTAGGATTTGCCTTAGCCACAGATAGGAGCTGATTTATTATCGATGGAAAGGGAGGGGAAAAGGGAGGTTTATTATGAATGGCTAACCAATCTTAGGTAGATCAATAACAAGCCATGATGGGAATGGGTAAGTTTATTATGGATGAATTGGTCGTGAGTGTGTGCAAAGTGAAGTGATGAAAGAGAATCCTGAAGGAGGGAGGAGCGATGTCTCTACACATGGCGCTGGTGACCCAATTTTCACCCTGGTACTTGCCCAGGGCACCACTGAAGTGGTTTTCACCATTGGATGAAATTATTTCTCTTTACTTTTTTTGATTTTTCAATGTTTTTTTTTTTTGTGTTTTATAATTTTTTTTGTATTTTTGAATTTTTTTGATTTTTTTGTATTTTTGAAATTTTTTATTTCTTTGTATTTTTGAAATTTTATTTTTTGATTTTTTTTTTTTTTTGTATTTTTGAATTAGGATACTCTGAAGAGCTATGTGTAAAACCTGCGAAGGTGCATGTTGTTGATAGGATCCTCCAAAGGTTCACCTTCTGTAGTTGAGAGCTGATATGCCCTAGATCCATATGCTATTGTAATGATGTAAGGACCAAGCCAATTTGGTTTGAACTTGCCCTTCTTTTGTCCATCTTGCTGATTTTTAGGATTTTCTCTGAGAACTAAGTCACCCACCTCTAATGTGTGAGGCTTGACTTTATGATTGTAACTGTGTTTATCCTTGACTGAATGATGTGTAGCTTGAGTGACTATCTTCCTTGATAAAGGAACTGAGATAGAATTACTAGTGTGTGGACTACACATGCCTGTATGTGTGTCACCTGAAGAAGTTTGGGCACCCCTGATAGAAAAGTCCTTCGAGGAAGCTCCATTAAAGGTCCATGATGTATAGCCAAAAGGGAAAGGATGTGCGGAAAAAGTGGATGAGTGATGAAGGCTTATGATTGTGAAAAGAAGTGAAAGTAGGATAGCATGATGGAGACTTAGGATCAACAAGTATGTTGTTTGACTAAAAATTATAGAACTTTTGCCCCCAGTTATTTTGATATTAGGGGAGACCAACTCTTGTTCTTTTTCTTTCATGTGATTTTTATCCTTGACTTTGATTTTTGTGGAGTCCAATAGCTTTTGATTTTGATTTGAACTAAAGGACTTTTCTTTATTTTTGACTTTTAGATTTTTCTTTTCGTAGCTTGATTTTTGATCCCCAATGAGTAAGGGATTTTGTAATTCTTGTTGATCCAAATTTGGAAGTGGAGTGGAAATGGTTTGAGTGGATGAAATGGTAAGGCTATGTGAGTTCTCAAGAGGGCTAGCAATATGCTCAATAGATTCTTTGCTGGAACCACTCTTAGGACTATTGATATCAAGAGTTGCTTGCACCACTAGAGGAGATTTGCATTCAGACTTAGTAGCCACAGCACTAGGTGGTTCACACCCATTTCCTTGCAAATTATTTATAGATTGTTCCTGTCGACAAAATGTGTTAGGAGATAGTGGGAGTTGATCAACATGAAAGATATACTCACCACATCCCATGTCTTTAAACTTGAACTTTTCTTTGATCTCTGCTTGTTTTGATGTAGAAGCTTTAAATGATTCTAGATCCACATATGCTGATGAAGGAATAGCTTCTCTATTGACTGGGATTGTTAGTTTTGATCTAGGTCATAGATTGTTGCAGTATATGAATGGATTTGGGTCAGCTTTGACGGTCACTTCAACTCCATTGTGTGAAAACTTGATGCATTGATGATATGTAGATGGGACTGCTCTCATCTCATGAATCCAAGGACGTCCTAACAATATGTTGTATGTGAGATCAAGGTCTAGGACTTGACAAATCACATCTTTTGTAACTGCCCCAACTTTGAGAGGTAAAATGATTGTGCCCTTGGATGAATGCTCTTCATCATCATATGCTTTGATGGTAATTTTGTTTGCAGCATTCACAACTTTGTCTGAATATCCCAATTGTTTAATAGTGCTCAATGTACAAATGTTTAGACCTGCTCCTCCATCTTGCAGGACTCATTTTATTCGATGTTTGTGTAGGAAGGCTTCGATGTGTAAAGGTGCATTATGTGGCTGACTTACGGAGGCGTCATTGACTTTTGTGAATGTAAGGGAGTGTCGAATGGAAAGGTATCCCACCATGGCTTGAAATTGGTCCACGTTCAGATCAATAGGGACAAAAGTGTCTCTCAAGATTTTGTCAAGAATGTCTTTATGTGCGGGGGATATGCGTAAGAGCTCAAGGATTGAGATAAGTGTGGGTGTCTTGCCTAACTGTTCTACAAGGTCATACTCAGGCTTGGTTGATGAGGAAGTGGTGTTTTTAGTTGGAGCACCTTGCAAGGTGAATTTACCTCGATGAGTTGTAGCATTACATTCAAAGGTGGGTTCGGAAGAAGATCCAATGCCTTTTAAGACAATCTTGGGTCTTTGGGTAGAATTCTCAGGGTTTTTGTCCTTGATGATAATGGTAGAGACATAACTGTCCATTGAAATGTGATTGATAGTTGAATCATAGTTATAGGTTGCTTTGGTATAGTTGGTTTGGTCATCTGTGGCTTTAGCTTTTCCCTTGTCATGCTTTGGGAATGGTTCCTTAAACATTTCATGTTCTTGATTGGATGAGTGTCCTTCAATCTCAATGTCACCTCTATCAATGAGATCTTGTATGATGTTCTTCAGTCAATGACAATTTCCTATCTTATGACCCTTGCTCTTATGAAATTCACAATATTCATCATCATTCCACCAATTTGGTTTAACATTTGGTTCATATGGAGGAAAATCTGGAATAGTGATTACCTTATTTGCCACTAGCTTCTTGAAAACTAACTCATGTGGTTCTCCCAATGGAGTGTACTTCGTGATTTAGAAGTTGTTTGAGTATTCACCTGATTTGATCCGAAAAAAATGAATTTGGGTCACACTGTATTGGCATCAACAACCCCATCATTGACTGTGTTCTTGTTTTTATTCCAAAATCTTGGCTTGTCTTTTCCTTTAAAGTCATCTTTGTTTTCCTTGAATATCTTAATGACTCCTTGTTCAATTAGGACCTTTTCTATCGCTAAGCCTTTTTCAATGACATCCTTGAAGGTGGAAAAACAAGCTTTCCTTAAGTCATAACCAATCTCTTTGTTAACATTTTGGGTGAACATCTCTACCATTTGTTTTTGTGGAATTTCACAAGAGCATCTGCTGGCTAGATTCCTCCATCTTTGTAAAAATGATGCAAAAGACTCTCCCTCTTTTTGCTTGGTGTTGCACAAAGTAGTGACTGAAATGTTTGTCTCTATGTTGTAGGAGAAATGTTGAATAAATGCCTCTGCTAGATCACCCCATGACTTAATACCAGGTGGGAGTTGGGAGAACCATTCCATAGCTCGATCACCTAGGCTTTGTGGGAATAATCTCATCAAATATGTCTCTTCTGCTGCTACCTCCATGCAAGCTATGAAAAATTGTCTTATGTGTGCCTTAGGATCCCCTTTTCCTCTATACTTATCAAATTTAGGCGTCACAAAGTGTGTAGGAAAAGGAGGCATTGGAATGCTCTTGTCAAATGGATAAGGACATATGTCTCTCATTGTGTATGTTGGCTTCGGTGTATTTATGTCCTCCATTTTCTTTTGTAAGTCCCTGATCTGTTGCTCCAAATTGGTCTTAGGTGGAGATCGACTTCTTGGACCATACCCTATGCTTGAGGCACCAATTGGAGGAGGAGCATGTTGCATATATGGATGATATTGATCATACACATGTTCATATGGAGGAGGTCTATAGTGATGTTGCATATATGGACCACTTGGTATAGATTCATGTTGAGGAACACAATATCTATTTTGTCCATGTATACCATACTCTACAGGCATGTCATGTTCTAATGTGTTGCCCCCAAATTTGACTCGGGGTTTCCTTGTGTCCAAATTTTGAGCATGCCTTTGAATATCCAATTGCTTTGGTGGTTGATCCTTAGCGTTGATATGTGATTGAGCATATTTCTCTACATAAGACTTCCATAATGGTCTGCGAAGGTGAGTATCATATGCTTGACCATGTGTGTATGGGACCTTTGGTTTTTGAAACAAAGATGATGGTGATTCAGGTACCATATGTGGTCCTCTATTACCTCCACTATTAGCCCTTCTTTGATCCATGTTGGAGTGAGTTTGTTGCAAAGGCCGATTTTCCATTATTTGAGACATGTCAAAATCATGAGGTATCTTGGCTCCACTTTGTGCCATCTTTTGTAAGAAGTATTGTCTATCCCTCCTCATTATTTCCTCAACCAATCGATTGAAATGGAAATCCATAATAGATTCTTCCACATCTACTGAATGTACTAAAAATTTGTCCATATCATCATTGTGTGTATCATTGTTGTTTGTAGTGTCCATGTTCTCAACATTTGGAATGTTTCTATAGGCATCCATGTCAGGTAATGTAGTATGATCAGAATTGAAAAAGATATCATTGTCATACTCATAAGAACTCATGTTTGCAGACTCTTGAGCCTCTTTAGTTTCTGTCCTAGATTTTTGGGAACGGGTTTCAACCATGAACTAGGTCTTGATTGAGATGTGTGAGACTAGATGAAAATGGAAAAAGTATGGAATACCAAGGGTTGGATGGAATGTAAATGAATCTAAAGTGTACTTGCAATGTCCAAAGTGTAAGACCAAGTATGTATGTAGTAGAGTAGGTGTGACTTCCAAAGAGAGGATAGTTTCTCTTGATGAGGTAAGTTGACCTTGACTCTAAGTAAGGCCAAATGAGACCCAAAGGTGATAGACCTTGATGAGGGACCACTTAGCAAAATGTTGTTGTATGTAGTGTGTTGACAAAGTATGATGAGGACAAGCAAGTGACCATTTGACTCAAGTTTAGACAAATGTAAATTTAATGCAAGATGTAAAGCAATGATGGACTTTGTGAGACCCAAAGACAAGTTGAATGCTAGATGAAAACCTGGAGAAACAACCTAGGAAGCTCAAGAATTCTGAAACGGATTGCTCTTGTTTGCTGGACTGTAAAATTTTTCCAATTTGTGAAGTTGTTGGTTGTGACCAAATCTGAATGTTTGACTATTTTTCGTGACAAGAGGACACAATGTTGATGAGGACTCAATGTTTGCAAGTGTTTAGACTCAAAATGACTCCAAGAAAAGTGTGTTGTTTGATGTAAAAAATGTTTTGCATACACTTGAAGACACAAAAGACACAATGTTTTTCTATTTGGTCTTGAATGTTTTGAATGTTTAAAATAAGTCAAGCACCATTCTTATGGCTGACCAAGACAATAGTTGTTGATCCCACATGAGGTTTTACCCCCGAGGGTACGCTATTCAGAGCGGATACTTAGATGCTTGACCTCACTGGCTCCACCCTTGGCACTCACTTCTCGGGTCAGCCAAGCATCAGTCCCCATGAAAACTCCCCGTGGTGAACTTTGTATCTCTACTAAGAACCGTATGTGTGTGGGCCGCTACCAGAGGTCCGACCTCCTGCCTCAACAACTAGAAGAATTTTGGCTTCTAAAACAAAAAAGTGCTAGTAAGGGCATCTGCTCGTGTGGCCATACATGTGGCACTTTCAGCTTTGCAAATACAGAAGGCTCCCAGCCAGTAGGGGTTACGCCCTATAATTGATCAAATAAATTTGATCAAACGGGTTTATGGGGAGACATAGTGTCGGTATGAACTAATCAGCACACGTTATCCATAGTTTTCACCATGAATACAGTTGTTTATAGTGGTTCGGAAGAGGTGGGTTTTCCTCGCTACCACTTGGGTCATTCTCTTCTCACTAGTGGTCCTAATGACCACACGGGAAGACAGACCCTCTAAAGATTAAACAAAAAGAGCCTATTGCTCAAGACACAAAAGACAATGATTCAATTTTAGTGCACCAATTGAAGTGTTTGCTAGTCTATGAAAACAAGGCACACAATAAAAATCTAAAAATCCTTGCCAAGGACCTACAACACAGATTTATTAGTAGTTTGGATTGTTTCAAATGATCACCCCTTCCTGCAAGCACACAAGTTAGGTAAATTTTAGATCCAAAAGACTTTGTGAAATAGGGGCCTTCAACAATGCGTTTTGTTGACCAATTCAAAGATTTGATTCATCATAAAAAAATACCATCTGTAAAATTTCAAGAGATTTCCAGAAATGTAAGAAAATCCAAAAAATTTGCTAATTTACTCCAAAAATTAATTTTTTATGAAAAATCATAAAAAATTCATATAAAATGCAAAATCAATCCAAAAAATCTGAAATTTTTACTAAAGAGTCTTGATGGTCTTCCAAACTTTCATAAAAAAATTTCTACAACAAATCCAAGTAGTTTGTGAGATATGAGTAAAATAATGCAAAACCCTAATTTTCAAAGATTTGATTTTTGAGGAATGATTTTGCATAAAATTTAAAATAAAAAAGAATATATCCTATGTATAATTTTGAGAGATTTCCAAAAATGTAAGAAAATCCAAAAAATTCGCTAATTTTCTCTCAAAATTAATTTTTTATGAAAACACATAAAAAATTCATATAAATTGAACAGTTGATCCACAAAATCTAAAATTTTTATTGAATTGTTTTGATACTTTTTATGACCTATACAAAAAATTTGATCCAAAAATTCAAAGCCGTTTGTGAGATCTGATCAAAATAAGGAAAAACCCTAATTTTTAAAGATCCGATTTTTAGGGAAATATTTTGCATCAAAATTAAAATCACAAAGAATAGATCTTGTGTATAATTCTGATTTATTTCAAAAAATGTAAGAAAATCCAAAAAGTTCTCTCATTTTCTCTCAAAATTAATTTTTTATTAAAAATTATAAAAAATTCATAGAAAATGAAAATGTGCTCCAAAAATTCTGAATTTTGGATTGAGAGCTCTTGATACTTTCTTCAACTTGCAAAAAATAACTGGTGCAAAATTTCCAATCCATTTGTGAGATATGATCAAATCTCTCCAAGATCTTGATTTTGTGTCCAAAACCCTAGCTGCACAAGATTATTCTCCAAATTGTTTTACAATACAACAATATAGGGTTAGAAAAATCTACAAAAAACACAGATCTAACAAAAATACATGTCCCATGGGGCGTGCCAAAATGTATATGGTGAAAATGGATAACAACAATAACGATATTGAAAGGCTAAATGAATTCAACCACAAAACCCTAGCCTAACAACAACAAAGATCCACCATAACATATGAAGATTACCTACGACAATGCAAATCAAATAAAATCACAAAGATTATACCATCACATGTCCAATAGGGTTTGGATTTCTATTCTTCCTATCTCCATTGATCTTGCTTGATATATTTGCTCTCAGATTTTATGTGCACAAGAGCTCAACAAAGAACAGAATGTGGTTGCAAGTAGGATCGTATATGCTCAAAAGCATAGTGTAGTCAAGTGCATAAAAATGATCAGGTTTTGATAATGAAGGAAGTATCTCCTTATATAGAAGACACTATATGAAATGGAGGGATAAGATTGAGAGGTGTAAAAGGAGGTCGGCTATGATTAGAGGGTAGGTAAAAGAAATAATAAAATAATGAAAGGGGTAGGTAATATATGAATTAAGAGATGAATGACATGTGTCATGGGTAGAAAAGGTTAATGAATTAATTAAATAAATAAAGATTTATTTAATTAATAGAAGAAGTGGGATAGTTAAATAAATAAGATATTTATTTAATTTGGGAAAATGATAATTTAAATAAATAAATGTATTTATTTAAATGAGAAATAAGGCTAGAAGAGGATAAATGAATTAATTAAATAAATAAATATTTATTTAATTAATAGAAGAATTAAGCTTAGATAACTAAATAAATAAATTTTTTATTTAATTAGAGTGGAAAATTTTAGGTGTTTACAATACCCTTTTGGGAGTTACACTCATCCCTAAAATGGGTTGTCAAGATCTACAACCTAAGGGTCTGAACCCCTTAGAAGCCTAGAGACCTAATTAAGGTGATTAGGCCTAATTTACAAAGAAAACACCTTTAACGGTATCCAAAATGAAAAGCCAACTTTATGAGAATGTGGGGAATGGCAGATAACCTCTAATTCCAAGGTTGCACACCTGGAATCCACCACTATCATATTTTATGATGATTGTCCTAAATTTTCTTAAGGTAGTCACATAGAGATGCCTACCTATTTTTTCTTCTTTCTCCTCACAACCAAGTCTCCCCTAAAAAAACCCATGAAAATTCCAAAATAAATAGGCCAATCCTACACTCTACCAAAGGAAGAAGCTTCTAGTTGACTAGAATGTAAGATATGACCATTTTTGGCTAAAACCCTAGCCAAACCCTTACTTTTCAGGTTACAGTCAGAAAAATGGAGGGTTATCACTACAAAGAAACAATAAAAGCCTTAGACCACCACAAAATATAATATAGTTCATTCTTCCATCTACTCCATGAATGGTGTGACTCAATTTACTCCATACAAGATCGTACTTCTGCAAACTCAGAATTTCTAGGAAAACTCAATCTTGTTTGTGTCTTATTGCTTCCAAATTCAAATCGCAACATTAACCACCTTGGTAATCATGTCCACAAGGATTATAGACCTCTCCAATGGTTTCCAACTTAATTTGGAAGAGGTTGGAGCCATTGAGAGGCTTACATCAACCACATTTTGAAAAGTTGCACTTTTGCACTCAAAAGTTGCATTTTGGCTTAAAACGTTGTCAAACTCTCTAAGGTTGGGATCCACACACTTGGATCAACCAAAAACCACTAAGACAACCTAAAAACTCATCAAACATAAAAATAAACATCCTACTACCCCTATTGACCACATTGTCCCAATTGGCTTATCAAATTGCACAATCAGTGACATTGGTTTACATGGTGGGGTCTTTATTGAATACATGAAACTTGCATAAACACAAGACACTAAGATAAAAACTATGATCCTATTCTTTATCCTCATATCCATGATTTTCTTGTTGAAGAGGTGCTCCTGCACCATACTCCCTAGGAGAAGATATCTCAAGCCCACTTGAGATCAAATTCCTGCACCAAATTGCTCCTCCTTTCTCCCATGGAGCTTGTAGCCTTTTCCAGACACCTATTGGCCATGTGCCCCTCTTGGTTGTAGTTGTAGCATCTAGGAGGTCCTCTACCTTGGTATCTTCCTCTAGAGAATGGTCTTCTACCCCTAAAGTTCCCTCTTTTATTGTAGCCTCCTCCTTGGTTATAATTTCTCTCTCCTCTAGTGCCTTCTTGATTAGACTCACCTTGGTACCCAAAACCACTTCCTTTGCCTCTGAAAGGACTTTTTCCCCCTCTTTGTTGTCTCCCTTTGCCTCTTCTATTTTGTTCCTGTCTCCTTTTTAGCTTCTCCTCCACCTTGAGTGCCAACTGAAAGCACTTTTGGACTGTCTCTGGGGTGTAGAGGTTCAAATCTTCTTGGATGGCAAATCTCAATCCATTGACATATCTTTCCACCTTCTCATCTTCACTCTCCTTTACCTTAGTCTTCACTCACAAATTCATGAACTCCTCTATATAGGAACCCACGTCCATCTCCTTATGCTTCAAATTATGTCTCCTCTTATGCAATTGGACATTATAGTCCACTAGAACATAAGCTTCCTTCACCAAAGCTATCATCTTCTTCCAAGTATCCACTTTTCTCTTACCCTCTTTTACCCTCTCATCTTGGATAAAATTCCACCAAGTTAGTGCAGCCCCTTTCATTTTGGATTGGGATATGTTCACCCTTTGGTTCTTTGGTATGTCTTCACTCTCAAAGAAATTGTCTAAGGAGTCTAACCACTCCATCACTGCATCTGGTTCCATCTTACCAGCAAACACTAGCAGATCCAATTTAATGTCCATTGTTCTTATTTCCATGGACTTGAGGACACTCATCAGGGGTCTCTGGTCTGCAGGAACCTCTAATTCTTCCTGCCTAGGGATCTCCTCTTCATCCCCTTCTTTGTCTCTCTCTCTCCCCTCTCCACTTTGCCCTTCAACTGGTCCATTTCATTCTTCAAGGCATGATTCTCATCCCTGACTACTCTGCTCTCTGCCATCTGCTTCTTTACCAAGACAACAAACTCAGCATTGGTCATCCTTGATGGGATATCTTGGGATCCCTCTTCCTCTGACATCTTGTCTTCTTCTCTAGTCCAAAGTACACTCCTATGCTCTGATACCACTTGATGCAGAGGCCTTCTTACACCTAAGGACAAGTCCAAAAGGTTAGGGTCTGACCCTTCAAATGACAAAAAATGACCCTACAAGGAAGGACTCCACATCTTAAGGTTTTGAACTACTCTCCACTACTCAAGCCTAACACCTACTCAAGATGAGTAAATGGCTTCAACTTCTCTAACATGCCTCACTGGTGACTCCTTCTCTTAGGGGCTTTGGATTTGGTCCATTCATGACTACTAAGGACTGTTCCAAGCATTGGTTTAGGGTTTTGTCTTCAATTCCTTATACCTCATTTAGAAACCTATCCCCTAGGCTAGTAGCTCTATTTAGCGATAGAATTGACCTTAACTCCAAAAAATTCCACACAATCTAACAAACTACTCACCATTCCAGATACCCTTTTGGGAGTTATACTCATCCCCAAAATAGGTTGGCAATATTTGCAACGTAAGGGTCTGAACCCCTTAGAAGCCTAAAGACCTAATTAAAGCGATTAGGCCTAATTTATAAAGAAACCCCCATTACCAGTATCCCAACTATAAAAAAATTTTTATGAGAATTTTGGGAATCATGAATAAGCTCTAATTCTAGGGTTGCATGCTTGGAATCCACCGCTATCATATTTTATGATGATTGTCCTAAATTTTCTTAAGGTAGTCACATAGAGATGCCTACCTATTTTTGATTATTTCTCCTCACAACCAAGTCTCCCCTACAAAAACCCATGAAAATCCTATGATACATAGGCCAATCCTGCACTCCACCAAAGGAACAAGCTTCTAGTTGACTAGAATGCAAGATATGGCCATTTTTTGGCTAAAACCCTAGCCAAACTCTTACTTTGTAGGTTATAGTCAGAAAAATGGAGGGTTCTCACTAAAAAGAAACAATAAAAGCCTTAGAACACCACCAAATCATATATATTTCATTACTCCATCTACTCCATGAATGGTGTGACTCAATTCACTCCATACAAGATCACACAACTTCTGCAAACTCAGAATTTCTAGGAAAACTCAATCTTGTCTATGTCTTATTGCTTCCAACTTCAAATAAAAAGATCACCCACCTTGAGAATAATGTCCACAAGGATTATAGACCTCTCCAATTTTTTCCAATCAAATTTGGAAGAGGTTGGAGTAGTTGAGAGGCTTACCTCAACCGCATTTTGAAAAGTTGCACTTTTGCACTCAAAAGTTGCACTTTCAAAAGTTGCATTTTGGCATAAAAAGTTGTCAAAATATTTAAAGTTGGGATCCACACACTTGGATCAACCAAACACCACTAAGACAACCTAAAAACTCATCAAACACAAAAACAAACATCCTACTACCCCTATTGACCATATTGTCCCAATTGGCTTATCAAATTGCCCAATCAGTGACATTGGTTTACATGGTGGGGTCTTTATTGAATACATGAAACTTGCATAAATACAAGACACTAAGAAAAACACTATGATCCTAGTCTTCATCCTCACATCCATGATTTTCTTGTTGAAGAGGTGCTCCTGCACCAATGCTCGAGTGCACAAGGAGAGAGTAGTCTGTGGCCCTACACTGGATTTTGATATAGAACGTGAAAAGTTTAAGGCATTCCCACAAGTATGGTGGGAGATGCAGATAGGGATGAAATTTTTAGGAATCCCATAGATACTGAGAGGGGGGGTGAATTAGTATCTGACCAATATATAGAATTTCTTAGCTTAAAACATGTAGAACATAATATAACAGTGTACCTGTATGCAAGAAATAATGCAATAAATAGAATTAAGAACATCTACATGAAAAGCACACCATAAGACAAGGTTTTAACGAGGAAACCCGGTGTGGGAAAAACCTTGGTGGGATTTGTGACCCACAATATTCACTCACTAGCCAATAAGAGAATATTACTTACAATAGGGGCCTGCACATGCAAGAAGGCCAATTGCCTAGAGCTCACTGCTCAATGGGAAGTCTCACTGACTTACAATGAGGATTATACAAACCCAATATCTTGTACTACTTTACAATAGCATCTTCAATGCCTGATCTAGTACCAGTTGCTACTTTGCTGCTTACATAAACCCCTTAACCTATATTTCACATAATAGTTCTGCCTAATATTTTTCCTTATTACTTACATCTCCTATATCAAATGTCTACAATGATCTCTTTTATATATAAGAGTCATTTTACAATTTGCCAAGTCAGCTTACAAAGTTTTACAATAATAAACAAAATATAATATAACAAAATCCTATCGGCCTCTATGTCAGTATACTTCCTTTCTTCTGTGCCGATGCCAGTGTCCCGAGTGCCAGTGTAGAGTGTGATCTGCTGATGCTGGTATAATGCCTTTGCTGGTGCCATAGGATTGCAAGGTTGCCATCAATGACAAAACATTCAATCACATACAATGTCTCATTGGAGTGTGCATATGCCAACAATCTCCCCCTTTGGCATTGATGGCAACACTCATGAGAAATTTCAAAAATGATCCAAAAATGTGAAGTCCAAAAATGTTACCAAAAATGTGTGTGCTCCCCCTAAGCATATGATTCCTGTGATATTGAATTTTCTCATCCCACTACTCCCCCTTTGGCATCAATGACAAAGGTTGTCAAGATGTCAATAGAGTTTGTAGTTTCAACCTTGTAACCGGGTGGTTACAATTTGAAAAAGATCTCCCAAAATCAAGTTTATACTATCCATAAACTTCTTGCTATCCTTTATTGTTGTCTCTGTTCTGTTCTCTGTACTGGTGAGATGCTGCAAATGCTCTATCGGTGTTTTCTTTCCCTGTATTAGTGCCTCAAATACTTCCTTCCGTAGTGATGCTAGATAGTCCAATCTTGGACTTAGTTTTGATCTCAAATGCTTTTCCTTATTCACTATTCTTTCTTTCTCTCTTTCCAATTTAAGTAATTCTTCTTCAAAATTTGTTATCTTTTCCTCAAAAATTGATAGTGTATCAGGTGAGTTGACAAAACTATCTGCAAGTTTATTGATCTCATCCTGTACCTTACTCATCTTCTTGTCTATATCTACAGTCAAAAAGTTTGTTTTATAGGTATCTTTGTATAGATTTTTGTACTCTTTCAATAAATTACATAATTCCGGTAGAAGTGTGTCAAAATCTCTGTTACACTTCTTTGTTTGCTCATCAAAGAATTTCTGTTTTTCAACTTCTACTTTATCCTTTAATGACTCTTCTTTTATTTTCTCAATGTTTTCTATGATATATTTACATAGTGTATCAAGTTGTCCTAAAGAATCTTTATTGTCTATATTACAGTTGGGAGCAATTACCTTCAAAATTGGTATGGTATCATCAATTGCCTTGTAAGCTTGTGAGCTGCAGTTGGTTATTTTCTTGATAGAATCTAATAGCACCTCAGTCACATTAGTTGATTTGTAGCCTTATGATGAATCAACAATCTGAGTACCGATGGAAGTAACCAAGCTTGTATTGACCTTTGGTAGGTCTGTTTGTGTCTACATTTCTTTAAGCAATGGTTTTTCTACTTCACTAGTTGCCGGTGGTACTGTTTCCTTATATACTTGTTCCTGTTGCTGTTGATCCTATTCTGGAGCCTTTTGCTCTGTTTGTTTCTCTGTTTGTTGTATTGTCCTTAGTCTGAGTCTGAGTCTGTACCTTTTTCTCTTTGTCTTCTATCGATTTCTCCCGTGTGTTATCAGTTTCCTCAACTACCGAAGGCTCACTAGCCATATCAGTCTTATCAGTTGTATCTTTGTCTACCACTATGTTGATCTTTTGAGTATCAACATCCACAATATATAAGACTTCAGGATTAGGATTATCATCCTCCGCATCCATACTCTCACCTACTAGTTGATCTTCTGTAGTTGTCATTTTTACCAGTGGAGTGATTAAAGGAGGTGGAGGTAAGTTGTCTCTAACCTTGATACTAGGTGGTCCACCAACTTTACCTTTACCGTTGTCTCTATCTTTCTGATAAAATTTTATGGGTTTGGGGTTCCTGTACTCTTCTTGTTTTTCTTTCTCAACTAGGAATATGTTCCATCCATTTTCTGTCTCCTTAATCACCTCATTAATTCTTCCAACCATTAAAGCAATGTGCCAGTGTGCAGTAGAAAATACTGATTGGTTGGCTTGAGCAATTAGGTCATCAATTTCTTTGGATGAGTTTACCGGATAAACAACAAGTAGCTTTTCAATATTTATTTTCTTATCTAGTTCTATTACTGCTTGTCTTCTTGCTTCTAATCTTTTAAATAGCTCATCTGGAATTTCATTGACTACTTCCATCAAAAATTTCTTATACATATCCATATGTAATATAACACTGTTTTCTACTTGTTCTTTTTCATCAGCTGTTAAGGTGTCATATATTTTCTCTATATTTTTCAATTTACCTTCCTCTGTGATTTCATTCAGCAGTATATCAAGAGGGGCCAAGTCTTTATTTGTCCTCTTCTTCATTTTGGGTGTCAGTTTCTTCTTCTTTGGTGTGGCCTTTCTTACTGGAGATCTCACTGCTTGTTTCTTTTGTCTTGTCCTCCTGGGTGAGGGTGTGGTTGCCGGTGAGGGATCTCTTTTCCTTACAACTCTTTTGAAAGTTGCAGGCATGTCACCCTCCGAAGAAGTACCTACCGGTGATAGGTGAGTTTCAGGTTGTGGAGCTGCTAACTCATCCTCTATTATACCAGTTTTCTTCAACACATCTTCTTTGATGGCTTTTGCTTGTCTGGAACCTTTCCTTACAACTGCCTCAACCTTTTTCACTCTTTTCTTTGATTGTATTTGGCTTTCAATAGTTTCTACACTACCAAATACTTTTTCCTTAGGTTCTCTGGGGGCTTCTAGAAGTGCTTTAGCACATGTTTCAATTATGTAATCATCTATTTCATAGCCCATCTTAGTTACCCAAACTGTCCTAGGGATGACTGCTTCCATCCAGATTTCATCTTTCTTGATTACAAAGCATATTTCATCTTTGTATTTGTCAACAATCTTTTGTGATAACCTAATTCTTTTCTTCATTTTGGCCTTTAATGCTTGAAAGAAGTCATGAATATTGTTTTCCTTGTCTTCTCCCATGTTATTGAATAGTTCTGTTAACTGTTTGCCTACCGGTATATCATATCCAAGTTCTTTGTAGCCTATATCGGGAACCTGTTTGGTTATGTGTAGCATCAGACATACTAACAGATTTCCAAACCTGAAAGTTTCTTTCTTGTCCTTTTTAATCTTTCCAAGGTTGTCAATTAATTCATCTTTTAACCACTCACATATATCAATCTTTGCATTATCTGTGACCATGCCATAAGCACTCTTAATGCATAAACTTGAAACTGAATTGAGTCTATTTGCATGAGTAGCTTTATACCCTAATATCATGCTGATAAATCTCACATTAATGTCTATTACATCATTAACTCTTAGGGACCTCTTGTCGAATGTTGCACTAGTTAGGTTTGTAACTAGGTCATTGGATACCTTCTTGGTTTTATCTAGCCTTCTACCGGTGGTCAGTAACCCTGTGATAGCTTTCACAACTTCCTTGGTGATTTTGTGGACTGCATCTAACCAGAAAAATTCACCATGTACCCTGCTTAAGACTATCCTAATCACGTCCTTGGGGAATTTAGGAATGCTAAGGACCTCTGTAAATCCTAGGGTCTCAATAATTTTGTGCTCATCTTTTACATTGCCGATTTTATCACATATCACAGTTTTAAACATAGTCTTAATTTCTTCATCTCCTAGTTCCTCAATATTGTAGTGGATGTACATTCTAGGGTCTTCGGCATAAACAACTCCCTTAGGAATTTCAGAAAAAGCACCTAAGGTATCATCTTTCTTTGCTACCTCAGGAACTAACAGAAATACGGGCCTAGGTCTTTTTATCACTTCAACAACAGTAGGGTTTGCTATATATTCAATTACAGAGGTGGATGCCATGATTAAATACCTTTTACTTCCTTTAGGATGGATGATTGCTTGGAGTGTTTTTGCTTCTTTCTCAAAATGCCTTAGCTCGGAATCTTCGTGCTCTTCGTAGGTTTGAAATCTTGGTGAAATGAAATGGAGCCAAAACCTTGATTTTATAGTGTCTTTCACCATCTACCACATTAATTGCACGTCGGTTAAGTATTCACTTGAAATTGTTTGCTAGTAATAAGTAATTATCAACTTCTTATCTCTAACCGAGGGAATAATAGCACATGTGTCAATAGATTGCCAAACCCTCAAGGAAAATTTCTTCAATTAGATGAAGAACTTCTTACCAGTGGAGCACTGCTTTGTCCTTTTGGTGAAGCATTACTCTGTTATGTCGGTGAGGCATTGGTTGGTTCTATCGGTGGAGGAGTATTCCCAATTTTTAGATTAGCTTTTCTAATCCATTCTTTTGAGAATTCTTGCTTAACCTCTTCAACTTTTTCTTTACCTTTCAAGCTAGAACTTTTGTTGTCTACCAGTGTTCCTTTACTTCTACAGAATTTAGCAATATGCCCAATCTTGTTACATGCATAACAAGTTACATTATTCTTCTGAATAGCTTTCCCATAACCTATGCCGGTTTGTGTTTTGCATTGATTAGATAAATGTCCAAATCTTCCACAAACATAACATCTCACATTCATTCTACAGTTTTCAGAGTTGTGACCTATTTTGTTGCATTTATAACATTGACCGGTGGGTGTGTTGATATTCTGATAATTTCTAGATCTACATTCACTTGCTCTATGACCATACTTATTACTGTTAAAGCATTTTCCATTGAATTTATAAGCATTAGGTTGTCTTACCGATTTGCTGTGATCCTAAGTATTTGTAGTACCAGAGCTTTCACCAATTTCAAAGCCAATTCCAGAAGTGTCACCTTTAGGTTTTTTATTCTTTAGCAAGGTGCCAAGTTCCTCTGAGCTTTTCTTGAATTTTCCTTTATGTTGATTTGCAGTTTCTAGTTCTCTTTCTAAGACTTCTTTTTGTCTCATTAGTTCATTTGAATCATTCTAAGTATGCATTAGATCTATCTTCAACATGTCATTTTCATAGCTAAGTCTTGTGTTCTCATTTGCTGCATCACTTAGTCTTCTGGTCAATTCTTCTTCATTCTTCTTCCTATCCTCAATCTCTTTGCAAAATCTCATAGTCATATCCTGCATCTCATTCTTTGTTGTCATTTTCTCTTGTTTCAACTTGCTTATCATATCATTAAGTGATTCCTTTTCATCATTCTCATTTTGCAATTTTTCACAAAGTTCTCTTCTCTTATTTCTTGCAACAGTAAAATTTTCTTGAAGTGCCTGAATGATATCCTGAGTTGCCCTTAAATCATCTTCTAGTTTGATATTTTTCAATTTCTCTGTATCAGAGTCTGAAAGAGCTCCTTCCAATTGCTTCATTAGATTTTCCATCTTTACCGATGTCAAGATCTCCCTCAAGCTATTAAGCTTTTGAAAATAGAGGACCAGACTTTGATACCAATTGTTAGTAATCCCATAGATACTGAGAGGGTGGGGGGGGGGGGGTGAATCAATATCTGATCGGTATATAGAATTTCTTAACTTAAAACATGCAGAACATAATATAACAGTGTACTGGTATGCAAGAAATAATGCAATAAATAGAATTAAGAACATCCACATGAAAAGCACACCATAACACAAGGTTTTAACAAGGAAACCTAGTGTGGGAAAAACCTCGGTGGGATTTGTGACCCACAATATTCACTCACTAGCCAATAAGACAATATTACTTACAATAGGGGCTTGCACATGCAGGAAGGCCAACTGCCTAGAGCTCACTGCTCAATAGGAAGTCTTGCTGACTTACAATGAGGATTATACAAATCCAATATCTTGTACTGCTTTGCAATAGCATCTTCAATGCCTGATCCAGTATCGGTTGCTACTCTGCTGCTTACATAAACCCCTTAACCTATATTTCACATAATAGGTCTACCTAATATTTTTCCTTATTACTTACATCTCCTATATCAAATGTCTAAAATGATCTCTTTTATATATAAGAGTCATTTTACAATTTGCCAAGTCAGCTTACAAAGTTTTACAATAATACAAAATATAATATAACAAAATCCTGTCGGCCTCTGTGCTGGTATACTTCCTTTCTTCTATGCTGGTGCCGGTGTCCTGAGTGCTGGTGTAGAGTGTGATCTACTGATGCTAGTATAATGCCTTTGATGGTTCCATAGGATTGCAAGGTTGCCATCAATGAAAAAACCTTCAATCACATACAATGTCTCATTGGAGTGTGCATATGCCAACAAAAATATGTAGGTATGACTAAGCAGTATGCATAGTATTTTGTGGAGCATACTTTCCCATGATTGATAGGACCTGGGGATCCAATACCACACTTGGAGGAGGTAGATGATGATGATGATGAGGGAGGGCCTGGAGGTTAGAGAGGTAGGAGAGGTGGTGGTGTGGGTAGAGATCGAGGTTATATTGGCTGAGGCAAAGAGGGTGGAGGAGGTGGTGATGGGGTAGGAGAGGGAGGTGATAGAGAGTGAGGCCACAAGGTTATTATCAGAGGAGAAGGATGGTGAGAGGATATTCATCATGGAGGGACTTTGTAGCTAGAGGATGTGGTAGGGGAGGAGTTTGAGGAGGAGGATGGTTCATCCAAGGAGACTGAGTCAGAGGAGTTAGAGGAGGAGGTGATGGGTGGGATGGGTGGTATGGATGAGGAGGAGGAGGAGAGTAGATATGCCTCCACCTACTGCCCCAGTATAGGTTACAGTAGCATAGGCTGGTCAAGATCCACAACCTTCACAGCTACTCGTAGTTTAGATTACCATGCCCCCTCATCAACAACAATCATAGATAGCTACTCTTCAGTCCACAGTGCAGATCTTACAGGTGTAGACACCTAAAAGTTGCACAATGAAATAAGTGAATTTTATTCATTTAATTATTCTTAATTCTTCCAATTAATTAAATAAAGATTTAATTAATATTCCTATTCTTCTAATTGCCTATTAATTAAATTAAGATTTAATCAATCTACCCTTCTTCTATCTAATTCATTTAATTAAAATCATATTTAATCAAATCCCCCTTTTAGCCCATTTAATTAAATCCCCCTACTTTCAAAATCCTACAAATGCAAGTTGCAACCATAATTTAAATAAATTAATTTTATTTTAATTAAATTCTATTTTCCTCACCCACTTGCAAAATACTACATCTCCCAGTTGTCTCCTAAACCCCTTCTAGATTCTTCTAATCACTTCCAATTTAGCCTAATCCATCTCCTAATTATTGTCACAATCCTAAGCAAAGAGAAGTCACTTCTTAAAGCCTCCAAAGTCTTTGAAAACCATTAAAGGCTTTATGTCTTCAACAAGTTAACCCTCAAAGTCTTCCTAACCATTAATGGTTAACTCAACCTTCTTGAATGGTTAGAGACTTTCTCTCTAACTTAACTCTCATCTAACCCAAGGGTCTCATCAAGCATTCATGGCTTTAACCTTGGTTATCCCTTTAACCCTTTCACAAGAGTTTATGCCCTAGATAAAAGCTTTATCCAATGGATGACCCTAACCTAACCTTAACCCTTACCTCCTAAGGTAACCTTCATATCTTCTCAAGAATTTAATGCTTCTTACATCTCCTCTCAAGGAGTCTCTTGTTGACAATTGTCACCATTTCATTTGTGAGAATTGTAAACATGGATTGATTAACTTTTAATCTTGGCCCTTGATAAGATTATCCAATCTTGACCATCCATTGCCCTATTTTCTCTATAAATAAAGCTCTCATTCTTCATTTTCACAATCATGTCTTTGTGCATCAAACTTATAGTCTCATAACATTAAACATATTATCTCTCTTTGATAGAATAGCATTTTAGATCATTTTGATAGCATTATAATCTTAGATATATCATGTTAGCTTCATCTTAGTATCATTTTCATACTAGTTTAAGCTTCATATCAATATCTTTCATCCTATCATCATCCAGTTTCATATCTAAATCATCACTAGGATCTTGGTTGCATTCCATTTAGATCTTAGAATCATTAAAATCTCATTCTTTAGGTTGTCATCTTAAAGAATCAAGTGCTCTTCGAAGCTGAGAGACACCTTGAATCTTGAAGATACTTGGAGAAAGAGGAACATGAAACAATTTTAAAGAGTTTCAATTCATTTAACTTTCTTTATTTGGATTTATAACCTTATAATGCAATGTTTCATGTGTGTGCTTGAATTGTTTTCTCCTCTAGCAGGTTGATACCACATTTCCAGCATACATTAATTGGCACCCACTATGGGGCTTGAACCCATGATCACAAGGTATATGCTTTCCCCTTAACTGGGTGACCAAAATGCCAAACCACTCTTATGCTTTCTTTATTTCAAGCATTTAAAACCTTTAGCAGGCCTGCCCTCCTGAGTTTCTCTTAGAGCACCATTAATGGTCGGTGAGAGGGGAACGACCTAAGTGGGAAATGACTTTATCGCCAAGTGTTCCAACCCACTATAATCAAATGTGGAGGCTGATGAAATTCCCCTTCAACCATTTTGCTTAGTGATTATATTCTTCTAGTATCTTTAAGAAATGTAAAACCGTTGTTCTAAAGGTTGGGAAGCCTCCCGAGGGAGTTTACTACTGAAGACTGAATGGAAGCTTGATTATGAACCTTAGCATTATAAAATTTGAGCCAAGTCAGTTGCCAAACATTGATAATATCATAGTGCAAGGGTGGGGAAGAATCCGCCCCCAAGATCACTCACCATATATCTCCCAAGATAACTACTCAATTGTGAAGCAATTTGCTTTGAGTTAATTTCTAGTAAAAGGTAAAAAAATGGGCACCCCTTAGGGGTGACAAGGCTGTTTGAACTGATGAAGTATCGATACTAGTGGGCTATAATATTGTCAATGACCTTTGCATAAATAGTCTATCTAATGTGTCTTTTGTTTTAAATTAAACCAGTTATAACATTGGGGATTTGAATACATCCTCAAAATAACATACACTCAATGTTTAGCATTAGGATGACCATTGTATTCATGTGTGCTATGTATTATTGTCACAAATGTTAAAATATCTTGCAAAGTATCCAACAATCAAACTCAAAAGTCTGTTTAAACAAGGAAAAATCATAAAGTGGAGAAGATTTCCAAATCCAACAAAGGATCTTTTGAGGTGGTTATCAACATTTCAACTATCTTTAGGAAAGACTTTCATCCAACAAGATTAGGGGAGTATCAAACCAAGTGATCAAGAATTTATCATCCAACTATCTCAACGACAACAATACCTATCTAGGTATTTAAGTTAGTCAAATCAAGTTTCCATATTAGGAGACTTTATCCATATCATTTGATGTGATTTGTTATAGGGCCCTATCGAACAAACCCTCTATTTAACTTAGTAAGCTTGAGTATCCAAAATGAAGTATCCATCAAGTCATAAAATTTATTTTCCAACATCAGAGAAAAAGCATCAAACGAAGAAATCAAGAAAGTTAGCACATAAGAGCAACATCCTAACGTGTCACAAGCATTCAATAGCACATTTGCACCAAAACTTAGCACTTTCATCACTTAACTTAGCACATAATCAGTATCATATTGGTAAATATTTCAAGTAGCTCTTATCAACATTATTGTAGCACATTCAAGCATCAACCTAGTGCATTCAAGACATATTATGGCTCTTTCATATTAAAAATTAGTGCGTAATTAGGACATATTAGCGCATGACCCATCTAGCCAATTCATTATCAAATAGTCTGAAGTAGCGCATAAGAAAGGCAACATAGCACATTGTGAATATTATGTAGTGCTTTGGGAACTATATTTAGCACATCGAGTCTCTGTCTTAGTGCATGATCAATATTAGGGAAAAACAAAGAGTAAATCAGTCACTTTTGGAAAATTCTATCAATAGTTTAAAATACCCTTTCGGGTCCTTTAGCAAATCTAGTAACAAAACTTCAAAAAGGATCATTAGTGAGAAAATTCCCAAATCCAACAAAGCACTTTTAGAATGAGTTTTCAAATCATCAACTAGCTTGAGATCAAACTTCATCCAACAAAATTAAGGAGTATTAGAATAGTGATCAAAGTTTCATCATCCAGTGGATCCTATCAAAACAATACTTAGTTTGGTCCTTAAGTTGTCAAATCAAGTTTTCATATCGGGAGACTTGATCCATATCATTTGACACACTTTGTCATGGAGGTGAATCAAACTAAACCTCTACTTGATAAAGTAAACTTGAGTATTCAAACAAAGTATCCAAATCAAACATCAAAATCAACTTTGATCATTCATATGACCATTCATCATCAAACTGAGAAAAAAGAAACTTAGTCAAAGGAAATGAGTCCTAGCATAATTCAAGATCACAATATCATGACTTCCCAATCTAATCCCATCTTTGATCAAGATCCCACCTATAAAGAATCTTATGATGATCCCCTAATCTTTTGGTATTCCATCCACGATGATCCCCTTTTATCTCAAGAGAAGAATCCCATTCAACATCGACATCCTAAGCAAGAGTATGATATCCCTTCCATCTCCTTCACTAATCTAATTCAATATCAAGAGAAAATCACAAACTCAAATGATCCTGCTCCAAGTCAAGATTAAGATCAAGTAATCTCTTCATCCTCCAAATCTATTTTAGGTCCTTTCATTCCAAAGTCAATCTCTTCATCCTTCAAGTCCATTTTACGTCATTTCATTCGAAAGTTAAAATCTTCATCTTAAAAATCTATCTTAGGTCCTTTCATTCCACAATAAAACTCTCCATCCCTTCCATCCATCTTGGGTCCTTACCTCCCTCCATCCACCAATCCATCACCCCAAATGATCCATATGAAATATCAACAAAGGAACACATCTTTGAACTTCTTTCAACCATCTATCTAAACATCTTCCCAAAACTATTCTTCCATCATTTCCTCTATCCATTTTAGGTCCTTATGTCTTAAAATTCAATTTTCCTCCATCTCTTCATCACTTCTCGAGTTGTGTACCAACACTCATCTTGAATACATTTCCATCTATCCTCACACAAATATTCAAACATTCTATCTATTATCCAACACCTCTTTTCTATTCTTCCATCCCTTTCATTCAATCCTTTGCATAAATTCATCATCTATGAAATAGGCATTTTTGTCATTTTGTCACATACTTGCCCATGCTTGAATCTAATGTTCAGTCATTTTCCTAGATATCTATTCATGAAATGTTTCAGAATCTAAGGTTGTTCCTCTTTAACATTTTCTTTTGGTTGGGACACACACTCAATCCAGAAAAGAACCACTTATTGTATCTTGGTACTGACATCTTTTGATTACTATATCTCATACATTTAATCAATTTCTCTAAATCATTGTGATCTCTTAGTTGAAGACATGACTAGTGAAAAATCTAAAATCTTGCTTCAGGGCCACTATAATTATCAAACCCATTTAAGTTTCATCACTTACAAGCCAATGCAAGAAAAATAAAGAGCAAAAAGAAATTTCAAAAACGTGAGCAAGAAAAGAAATATCAAGAAAAGAAAAGAAAAGCAATATCAAAATGCTTGGCTATGGGAACATGCAAGTAACTCCATCGGGGATATGGATGCCTGGCTGGAAATGGAGCAATATTTGTGAGATTACAACGATAACCCATCAAGGCTATGGATGCTCGCTGGAAGTGAGGCTCTATCCAGGATGCTTTTGAAGTCAGGGTAACTCATGTAGCTAGCCATGCTGGATTCTGAAGATTACAATGATCATATGAGATAGAATGAACCCACTTGCACACACATGGGTAATCAAAGACTAAGTACCTTGATCCAGTTTGGGATTCTTCTTCCTTTTTGAGTCTACTTCCCAGTTTCTAGAAATTTTTAGTTGAATTTTTCGGAGGTTCTAAGTGTGGGTTGGGTCTCTATCTTTGAAAAGTTCAGGAACACTTATTCAGGTGGTGCTAAATACTATGACAATCTTACATATTACCTTTTTGCAAATGGAAACCTCTATGCCTAGGGGAAAATTTCATCCACTCTATTCTTCCTACCATATCTCCTATTATGTTTCCTCCAATATCCATTACCCTATCTAACTTCATCATTATCTATGATCTTGCTTCACTTTATCCATTCCATCTATCCTATCTATTCATTGCTTCTATCATCTAGTGCTATCTATGATCTTGCTACACCTGATCCATATCCTCTAATCCATATCCCTTATCCTATCTATTAATTTCTTCTATCATCCAATCCTATCTATGATCTTGCTGCAAATCATCCATATCCTCTAATCCATATCCCTTATCCTATCTATTCATTGCTTCTATCATCCAGTGCTATCTACAATCTTGCTTCACCTCATCCATATCCTCAAATCCATATTCCTTATCCGATCTATTCATTTATTCCATAATATATCACTATCTATTATCCATTTTCTCCTATCCATAGCCTATCTCTATCCAATCTCCTTTTCCATCCTTGAACTTTATCAAAACTAAGGACAAAAACATGATTTCAAAAAAAAATCTCTAGATGTATTTCCTCACAAGCTACCTCCATCTTTCTTCTATCCATTTCCACCTCAATGGTTGAGTCATTCATTCATAATGTTCCTTATTTTTCTATACATTTGGGCAACCAAATACATCTTTCTTCTAATCCAAAAAGGAAAAATAAAAATATTGACAAAATCAAATAAAAATTAAAAATCAAAGCATGGAAGCATGGACCACCCATCAAATCAAATCAACAACATGAAAAATCTCAAAATTTGCAATCAAACTGATCACATGTCTTGTTAATCAATTCATCACTCGAAATCAACATCAACATCAACATGTCTTATATAGAGATAGGTACACTCGAAACCAAATAGATCAATTTTATACGGGGTGCTCACTCTTTGAAACCAGACATTCCTATCAATCATTGAGTCTTAATAATCAATCCATCTATCAACATCAACATCAACATGTCTTATACAGGGATAGGTACACTCAAAAATAGATAGATCGGTCTTATACGAGGTACTCACTCTTTGAAACCAAACATTCTTATCAATCATCGAACAAATCCAAATAATGACATAGATCAATATGATTGCTGGATTTTGTTCTAGTTAGCCTTATCTTTATCAATTGATGGCAGTAAATGTTTCACAAATCATATTATACATATCATATCCACCCATCTGAGACATCACCATAAATTCAAAAATGCTTATCAATCTTGGACATACTTAGCATCGTCACTGTCCTTGGTTTATCTAAATCAGTTATCCAAATCATATCCCACTGTGGCTTGGTGATCAATGTACATATCCATATCGAAGTAGTATCAACAAGGGGCAAAATTCTGACCTCGCAGGGGGCATTTTGCCTTCAAGGTTTTCAACATCAAATCAAACACGTAGCAAGACAACAAGGATCTAAAAAACCAACGAATGACAAATGACCATGCAAGAAGGCCAAACATCATGGACTTGAACTGATTTCAACTAAACAAAGATCTATTTGAAAGATGTTTTATTTGATAATAATACATTCCAAATAGCATGCATGCTTACTTAGGGTTGTTAATGTTTTCTTATCATATCTCCTGAACACCTCTAGGATGTCTTATGACTAGAGAAGCAAGGAAGGAATGTGATGTTTTATTTGTCTTCTATTTGTGAGTGAAGTCTTTTACCATGAAAATTTGTCCTACGAAGAAATCAGGTGGCATATCGCTGAGGACATTTCGTATTTGTATGGGACAAAGGTTAAACTCTTTTTTGTATACGCAAACAACACTTAGGTCATCTTGGTTCAATTATGCCTCCATGCTTGTGTTGTCTTGCAATATCAAAATCCATGTAAGTTACACTCAGATCGTTATGGTTCAATTATACCATGAGGCTTGTATCAAATTTCAACAAATCAAGGCTCGATGATGAAAACAAAGGAAGCACTGGCACTTTGATCACAATAGATGACAACATTGAGAATGCGAATGCATATTAAGCTTTGCATTAGCTACACATCATTATCATCTTAATCTTGCATTAGGTTGCATATCATTTTAATCTTGCATTAGTATCATTTAATTATTATTATCATCATCATCACATCATTATCATTATCATGCATCTCATTTTCAAGATATATCTCATCATTATCATCTAGTCACATTCATCATTGCATCCATCACATGCATATCTATCACATCATCATGGAATATTTCTTCACTTTCATATCTTCATCATTCTTCCAAATATCATTTATCATGTCTTATATAGGATGTATCTTTCCTGAAACCAAATGTTTTGATCAACTCTTATACAAGATGTATCTTTCCTCAAATCAGATGTTTTGATCAGCTCTTATATAGGATATATCATTCTTGAAACTAGATGTTTTGATCAGGTCTTATATAGGATATATCATTCCTAAAACCAGACACTTCGATAATCTTTGTCTTATACAGGCGGTATCATTCCTGAAACTAGACACTTTGATCATCTTTGTCTTATATAGGCGGTGTCATTCCTGAAACCAGATGTTTCAATCATCTTTGTCTTATACAGGAGGTGTCATACCTGAAACCAGACTTGATCTCAATCTAATCAATCTTAATCTCAATCCAATCAATCTAATCATTCTTATCAAATCCATGCATGTCATCACTATCCACTCTTCTATCTTTCAAATAGCATTCTTCTTCTTTCGAGAGATCATTCATGCCTTTTGTGCACGAACGATCTCCCGAGGGGGAATTATCATATCAAATCTTGATATCAATTTTATATCAGTTTCATATCGACATCAGTCTCATATCGTCTTTTCATATAAAATCAAATCTTCATATCTGGGACATCATCAATATCACTCATCAAATCTGGGGCATCATATCGATATTTCAACACACAACATCATATCGACAAATTCTGATAGCATATCCGACAAATTTTCTTTGAATCAACATGTGATCACATATCGACTCAAAGAGGGGCAAAATATAGACACCTAAAAGTTGCACAATGAATATAGTGAATTTTATTCATTTAATTATTCTGAATTCTTTTGATTAATTAAATTAAGATTTAATTAATATACCCTCCTATCTAAATCATTTAATTAAATTCATATTTAATTAAATCCCCCTTTTAGCCCATTTAATTAAATTTAATTAAATCCCCCCACTTGCAAAATCCTACAAATGTAAGTTGCAACCACAATTGAAATAAATTAATTTTATTTTCATTATTCGATTTTCCCCACCCACTTGCAAAATCGTACATCTCCCACTTGTATCTAAACCCCTTCTAGGTTCTTCTAATTACTTCCAATTTAGCCTAATCCATCTCCTAATTATTGTCACAATCCTAAGCAAAGATAATTCACTTCTCAAATCCTCAAAATTCTTTAAAAACCATTAAATCCTTTATGTCTTCAACAAGTTAACCCTCAAAGTCTTCCTAACCATTAATGGTTAACTCAACCTTCTTGCATGGCTAGAGACTTTTTCTCTAACTTAACCCTCATCTAACCCAAGGGTCTCATAAAGAATTCATGGCTTTAACCTTGATTTTCCCTTTAACCCTTTCACAAAAGTTTATCCCTTGGATAAAAGCTTTATTTAGTGGATGACCCTAACCTAAACTTAACCCTTACTTCCTAAGGTAACCTTCATGTCTTCTCAAGAATTTAATGCTTTTTACATCTCCTCTCAAGAAGTCTCTTATTGACAATTGTCACCATTTCATTGGTGATAATTGTAAACATGGATTGATTAACTTTGAATTTTGGCCCTTGATAATATTATTCAATCTTGACCATCCATTGCCCTGTTTTCCCTATAAATAGAGCCCTCATTCTTCATTTTCACAATTAAGTCTTTGTGCATCAAACTTATAGTCTCATAACATTAAGCATATTATCTCAATTTGATAGAATATAATTTTAGATCATTTTGATAGCATTATAATCCTAGATATATCATGTTAATCTCATATCATGTTAGCTTCATCTTAGTATCATTTTGATACTAGTTTAAGCTTCATATCAATATCTTGCATCCTATCATCATCTAGTTTATCTAAATAATCACTAGGATCTTGTTTGCATTCCATTTAGATCTTAGAATTATTAAAATCATGTTCTTTAGGTTGTCATCTTAAAGGAGATAGAGGAACATGGAACGATTTTAAAGAGTTTAGATTTATAACCTCTAATGCAATGTTTCATGTGTGTGTTTGAATTGTTTTCTCCTTTTGCAGGTTGATACCACATTTCCAACATACAATAGGAACGGTGATAGATAACACAACTATAGGGTGTACAAGGTCAGCTAGTGCAGGCACATGCACATATTTCTCAACTGCAGGGGTGGGTTGCTCAGGTATAGGGATAGGTCACTCAATTGATAGTTGATCATGACACAAAGATAGAGTGATGAGGCCGCACAAAGAAACATTCATAGACGGTCCAACATACCACTGCCTATGGGTTGACTAGTGATACTATTAGGGATCTTATGTGGTAGTCGGAGATGGCCAAGAATTATAGGAGCTTGTATCATCAGGCTGTGCCAACAGAGTGATGAGCACCCTCATTTGTACCTAGCTTGTAGTGTGGGGGTTCTCAAAGATGGGAGGGAAACCAGGGAGTTATGGGGCCTAAGAGAGATCCCAGAGGTGATGGTATAGGCATAGGTCCTGCAAGTGGAGGTAATCTTAGTATCCGCCTAACAGATTTAGGTGGTATCCACTCTTAGATTTCTCTCTGATGATGGATCTTGCTCATGGGGATGATATGATGTACATTTTGATATTATTTTTATGTTTTTGATATAATGTACCCATTGATGTATATTGATCTTTGGATAGTGATGATCCTGAGCCCTTGTTGATGCATATTTATCATTTGATATGATATGCAGGGACATTTGGACATTATTCTTTTCATTGAGTGATATGGGTCACACATGCATGATGATATGATACTAACATGCTTATGAATGCATTTATTTTGATGATGTAGATGCTTTGATACATAGATCTACATGATTTTTTTGTGATGATTACTTTTTATGTGACGTGTTTGATGATGTGAGTTTTGATGAGATAATCTATATGTTTTGAAGGTGATATATGCCTATATGATGATTGCTTATTAGGATGTTTATGATATGCAAATGATAATGTAGATGTGTACATGTGATGAATAAATTTCCTATTGTGAAATGCAGGTGATGTTGATATAATGATGCTTGTTAACATGCTTTGTGAATGTTTTAAATGATATGATAAATGCTTTGATATGGTACTAAATGACAATGATTTTAAATGAAATGTTTTTAATGTAAATGATGTTAAATGATTTATGATATGGAAATGAGACTAATGTAAAGCCTAAAATGATGTGATATGAAAATAAAACTAATATAATGTTAAAATATTATGATAATGAAACTAAATACAACGATATGAAATGATAATGAAACTAAAATGATATAAAACACAACTGAATGTAACTGTAAATGATATGATATGAAATGATAGTGTACCCAAGGATATGTAATGCCACTAAAATGATTAATGATATGAGATGCACTTAAAATAATATATTTTAAAATGACAATGATAATGCAACTTTAAATGCAACCTTTTAAATGATATGAAAAATGACATGCAAGTTTTTAAATGATATGAAATGATAATGCACCTAAATGCAAATGTGAAATGATATGAAAATGATAATGAGTTGTATCTTGAAAATGAGATGCAAAATGATACTAGTGCAACATTTAAATGAGATGAATCAATTAATGATATGTCACTAAGTTGTAATGACTAATGAATGCAACTAAATGATCCCTTGTTGCTGATATAGTCATCCTTTTGATCAAATTTTATTATGCTTCCTTTTTATCATCATTGAGCCTTTGATATGTAGAAAGTTGATACAAGCATCATGGTATATTTGAACCAT
This sequence comes from Cryptomeria japonica, assembly GCF_030272615.1. Taxonomy (NCBI): domain Eukaryota; kingdom Viridiplantae; phylum Streptophyta; class Pinopsida; order Cupressales; family Cupressaceae; genus Cryptomeria; species Cryptomeria japonica. The sequence goes on along the minus strand of NC_081407.1, from coordinate 629,533,267 downwards.
AATGTCCTGAGTATAACTTACATGTGTTGGAATTTTGGTATGGTTTTGTCATTGATGTCAACACCTACTAAACACTTATCAACTCTGGCACTTTGGAGAATCAACAACATTCACCGGCAAGCAAATGACTTATGAACAGTCACCGATATCTGGTACACTGATAGGATATAATGATCACCGGCACTTGGAATGATATGGAAAATACATGGTTATGTCGAAGACATCATTTGGACACTTTGTCTTGAAGGTTTGTTAATTGGCATATTTGTATTTACATATTTGTTGTTACTGGCAAATAGGTCCAGGTTACACCGGCAGGTTTATCTTTTCTAGATCAGCATGGCATGTTATGGATATGACTTATTATTGTTGTAAATGCATTAAGCCGACATGGTGAATCAGTTATTGCATCGGGTATTGATTGATTTGTAAATTAATTTTATTATTTTATCCTTTAGAGCCAACCTACTAAAATTGGTCTTAGGGTATGGTATAAATGTAATATCTTATTTGTAAGATCGGAAGTGGGATGCGAAAAAGGATTGTGTGAAGGTATATGTGAGAATAAGTAGAGATATACACACATACATAATTTGTAGTTGAAGGAGGGTTTTTGTGAAGACAATCAGAACTACACCGATACTGAATCCAGCATATGAAGATGCTATTTTGAGGAGTACATTCTTATTGGATTTAACCATCCAATTGTAGTCAGTGTGACTCCTATTTTGTGATTGAGTAGTGAGCTCTAGGCACTTGGCCTTTCTACATGTGCAGACCCCATTTGTATACACTTACTATCTGCAGTATTATCATCTGATTGTGGGTAAGGTTTCCCATCGTGGTTTTTCCCCTTACAGGGTTTCCATGTACAAATATTGGTGTTATATGTTGTGAATGACTTTGTCTTTTTGTTTCATGCATTAATCCTTATTGGTATTGCAATTAACTATTAAAACTGTCTACCAACATATTGGACGAGTTTACCGGTATTAAGCATTCAGTTGGTTAAGTTGTTTTTGGTTTGAATTTATTAGACAACTGATTCAACCCCCCCCCCCCCTCTCAGTTGTCTCTGGGACCTAACAATTGGTATCAAAGCCTAGTCATCTTTTGCAGAAGTTTAACAGCTTGAGGAGATCCAATGTCTCCTAACTATTTCAGGAAGGACAGTCCTAAACTTGATGGAACCAACTATGGCATATGGAAGATCAGAATGGAGACACATTTAAATTGCATTGGAAAGGACATTTGGGATGTTACAAAGAATGGTTATATTGCTCCTACTCCTGGTCAGCCTAATCCACCTACCTTGGGAAAAGATGAAGAAAATGATTGCAAAGCAAGAGAAGCACTTTTGAGCGCATTATCTGATCAGCAAATCATGGGATTATCAGATAGGTCTACTGCTAAAGCTATTTGGGATCATTTGGAAATAGTGAATGACAAAGATTCCACAGTAAAAAATGCAAAACTTGAAAGCTTCTGGGTCAAGTATGAACATCTGAAAATGGAAGAAGATGAAAGGATATCTGCTTTTATGGAAAGAGTTAATGAGATTGTTTTGGGTATTAAACATTGTGGAGGAACCTTAAGTGAGGATGAAATTATTTCAAAAGTTTTAAGAGGATTGCCACTGGCATATAAAATGAAGGTTACTGCTATAAATGAATTAAGAACAATGCCTAATACACTAGTAACTAAGGATACATTGATTGGAAAACTTTCAACCTTTGAAATTGAGGAATTTGGTCATGTTGCTACTATAAAGATAGATTTAGCCTTTAAAGCATCTACATCATCTGCACCATCATTTGACAAATTTGATTGGAAAGCCTTTCATGCAAGAGAAATTGAAGAAAGCAGGAAATAAAATGAAGAACTTGAAGAACTTGAAGCACTATTGGCAAGGAAAATGCCTAAAGGTCTAATTGGAAGTAAGTATGAAGGTAAAGCACCCTTTAAATGTTTTAGCTGTAATAAGATTGGTCATATGGCTTCAATATGCCCTGATAGACATGCTAGACTAAGAGAAGAAGCTAGAAAAACATACAAACCTAACCCTGAATATCAAAGATACATATTTAAGAAGAATAAAGACAAATCTTGTTACATTGTTGATGAAGGAGTGAGTGATGATTTTGATAAAGATCCGACAGACAATGGATGGGTTTTTATACTTATAATAGAAGATCAACTGACACCTATAGTCCAATAGGTAGAGCAGGGCTTCGTAGCTAAAGTTGAAGTAAAGGATGAGTGGATCATTGATTCAGGATGCACACATCATATAATAGGAGATAAAGGTAAATTCTTGAACTTTCAAGAATACAATGGAGGTCTTGTAAGATTTGGAGATGACAAAGCTTGTTTGATCAAAGGTAAGGGTACAATATCTCTTGATGGTAAGAATAATACTGACAATGTCTACTATGTTGAAGGTTTAAAGCATAATCTTTTGAGTGTTGGTCAATTAGATGAGAAAGGATTTTAGTTACAATTCAAAAATGGAAAATGCAAAATCATGAATAGAACTGGTTTGGAAATTGCAACCGGTAATCAGACTAGAGGTAATATCTTTCATTTGAATAATAGTGAAAAGACATGCTTGATTGCACATATTGATGAAAGCTGGCTATGGCATAAGAGACTCTGTCATGTAAACTTTGATTGCATGGTGAAAATCAGTACTACTAAGGCAGTTAGAGATTTACCTAAAATTGTCAAACCTCACAACACAAAATGTAAGGAATGTCAATTTGGAAAACAAGTTAGAGCTAGTTTCAAAAGTATTCCAGAAAAATCTAGTAATGCTCTTGATTTAATTCATACTGATTTATGTGGTCCGGCTAGAACTAAAAGCTTACAAGGTGATAGATATTTCATGCTAATAATTGATGACTATTCTAGAATGTGTTGGGTTACTTTTCTCAGAGAAAAATCAGAAGCACTTGGAAAGTTCAAACTATTCAAAGTAATGGTAGAAAATGAAACTGGTAAGAAAATTAAATGTCTAAGATCAGATCAAGGAGGAGAATTTACATCTAAGGAATTTAATGCATTCTTTGAAGTAAATGGAATCAGAAGACAACTTTTAGCACCTTGAACACCACAGTAGAATGGAGTTGTTGAAAGGAAAAACAAAACTATCTTGGATGCAGCAAGAAGCATGTTATCAGAAGAAAACCTGCCACATGTATATTGGAGAGAGGCAGTAAGTACAATGGTCTATACATTCAACAAAGTTCACATCAAAGATGAAACCGGTAAGACCCCTCATGAACTATGGTTTCGTATTACTTCTACTCTTAAATATTTCAGAATTTTTGGAAGTAAATGCTATATCAGAAGAGATGAGTATATTGGAAAATTTGATCCTAGAAGTGATGAAGGAATATTTCTTGGTTATTCATCTAAGAGTAAAGCATATAGATGTTTTAACAAAAGATTGCAGAAAATTGTTGAGAGTACAAATGTGAAGATTGATGAACAATTCAGAGGAACTTCAAGGTATATAGATTTTGAACCAACAACAAAAATTTTGACAAATGAACCTACACTAAATCCACCAGTACAGAATGAAGATCCAGTTACCCCGGTATCATTTGAAAATTCCACTGTAACTGAGGAACAACAACAAACAAAGACACCCCAATATGTAAGACTGAATCATTCTGAAGATCAAATAATTGGAAACAAGTATAAAGGAGTTATGACAAGAGGAAGATTGGCAAATGAAGAGGTATGTCTTATTTCTCAAATTGAACCATCATCAGTTAATGAGGCATATGAAGGTAAACATTGGACTAAAGCTATGGAAGAAGAATTTGAACAAATTGAGAAGAATAACACTTGGACATTAGTTCCCCGGCCTAAAGATAAAAATGTAATTGGAACCAAATGGGTATTCAGAAACAAACTTAATGAAGATGGTAAGGTTATCAGAAATAAAGCAAGACTAGTGTGTAAGGGATGTTCTCAAAAAGAAGGAATTGATTACAATGAAACCTTTGCACCGGTAGCTAGAATTGAGGCAGTTAGATTATTTTTGGCTTTTGCAGCACACAAGAACTACAAAGTATATCAAATTGATATTAAATGTGCATTTTTGAACAAAGATCTTGAAGAAGAAGTTTACATTGAACAACCTGATGGATTTTCTTTGACAGATAACAACGATATGGTTTGCAGGTTAAGAAAACTTTGTATGGATTGAAGCAAGCTCCAAGAGCTTGGTATGCAAGATTGGATAAGTATCTTTTGAAAATCCATTTTTCTAAAGGTAATGCAGACAACAACCTATATTATAAAGTGACTAATGATGACATCTTGGTTATAGAAGTTTTTGTTGATGATATAATCTTTGGAGGAGAAGTTGGATTATGTAAAGAGTTTTCTATTAAAATACAGGAAGAATTTGAAATGTCTATGATCAAAGAAATAAAATTCTTTTTAGGATTGTAGATTTCATAGACTGATAAAGGTATATTCGTGAGTCAATCCAAGTACTTAAAGGAGTTATTAAAGAAATTTGGGATGGAGAACTCTAAACCGGTAAGCACACCTATGACTACAAATGACAAACTATCACTAAGGGATGAATCTACACCTATTAATCCAACTAGATACAAATCTATGATAGGAGGTTTATTGTATTTGACACAAACCAGACTTGATATTATGAATGTAGTATGTATTGTTTCAAGATTTCAGAGTAATCCTAGAGAAAATCATGAATTAGCAGTAAAAAGGAATTTCCGGTACTTACAAGGCACTATAAATCTTGGATTATGGTATCCTAGAGATGAAAACTTTGAATTATGTGCATACACATATGCAAATTGGGCAGGAGATTTGGATGATAGAAAAAGCATCACCAATAGAGCATTCTTTCTTGGAAGCAGACTAATTTCTTGGTTGAGTAAGAAACAAAGTTGTACATCTTTATCAACAACAAAATCAGAATATGTTGTAGGAACAACTAACTATACAAAAGTATTATGGCTTAAGAAAATGTTGAAAGACATAAATGTAAAATGCAAGGAACCTATTACTATCTATTGTGATAACACTACAACAATTGATATATCTAAGAATCCGGTATTACATTCTAAAACCAAACATGTTTCTATCAAACTGAATTTTCTAAGGGAAAATGTTGAAGCAAAGGAAATAAAACTGGTTTATGTGAATACTAAATAGCAAATTGCAGATATTTTCACTAAACCTCTACCTAAGGAGACTTTTGAATATCTTAGAGACCAACTTGGGGTCATACCCCCACCGGTAGAGACTTAGGAAGTTGATGATTGTCATCAACCGACATAATTAATAGATAAATCTTTTATTCCGGCTATGATGAGGAAGCTACTTCTCAGGGAGAGTAGTTGGTATACTGAATTGGTTGGTATTTTTTTTACTTTGGAATTTGATGTCAAAGGGGGAGAGATTGGTATGGAAAAACACAAGGAAAACACATGTTGCTCCCAGGGGGAGAGATTGTTATTTGGGAGAGATTATTACTCTCTGTATCAGTATTTTGATTTCTGGTTATGATCTCTATTTGGGAGATTATTGGTTTTTGGTATTTGGCATTTCTATTTTGGCACTTTGATGGTTTTTCCATCTTGTGTTGCCATCAATGCCAAAGGGGGAGATTGTTGGTATTTTGGTATGGTTTTGTCATTGATGTCAACACCTACTAAACACTTATCAACTCTGGCACTTTGGAGAATCAGCAACATTCACCGGCAAGCAAATGACTTATGAACAGTCACCAATATCTGGTACACCAATAGGATATAATGATCACCGACACTTGGAATGATATGGAAAATACATGGTTATGTCGATGACATCATTTGGACACTTTGTCTTGAAGGTTTGTTAATTGGCATATTCGTATTTACATATTTGTTGTTACTGGCAAATAGGTCTAGGTTACACCGATAGGCTTATCTTTTCTAGATCAGCATGGCATGCTATGGAGATGACTTATTATTGTTGTAAATGCATTAAGATGACATGGTGAATTGGTTATTGTATCGGGTATTAATTGATTTGTATATTAATTTTATTATTTTATCCTTTAGTGCTGACCTACTAAAATTGGTCTTAGGGTATGGTATAAATGTAAGATCTTATTTGTAAGATCAGAAGCGGAATGTGGGAAAGGATTGTGTGAAGGTATATGCGAGAATAAGCAGAGCTATACATGCAGACATCATTTGAAGTTGAAGGAGGGTTTTTGTGAAGACAATCAGAACTACACCGGTACTAAATCCAACATATGAAGATGCTATTTTGAGCAGTACATTCTTATTGGATTTAACCATCCAATTGTAGTCAGTGTGACTCCTATTTTGTGATTGAGCAGTGAGCTCTAGGCGCTTGGCCTTTCTGCATGTGCAGACCCCATTTGTATACACTTACTATCTACAGTAGTATCATCTGATTGTGGGTAAGGTTTCCCACCATAGTTTTTCCCCTTACAAGGTTTCCACATACAAATATTGGTGTTATATGTTGTGAATGACTTTGTCTTTTTGTTTCATGCATTAATCCTTACTAGTATTGCAATTAATTGTAAAAACCATCTACCAACATATTGGACTGGTTTACCGATATTAAGCATTAACTTGGTTAAGTTGTTTTTGGTTTGAATTTATTAGACAACTGATTCACCCCCCCTCTCAGTTGTTTTCGGGACCTAACAACATGGAGTTTAATATTGCAAAATGACACAAGCATCAAGGTATAATTGAACCAAGATGACTTGAGTGTTGCTTGCGTAAATCTGAAATGTCCTTGGTGATATAATACCTGATCATGTCATTAGACAAACTTTCATAGTAAAAGGCTTCACTCTCAAACAATAGATAAAGAAAATATCACACTCCTTCCTTGCATCTCGAGTTTCAAGACATTTTTGAGTCACTTAGGAGATATGACATTAAAAATAAAAAATGACCATAGGTAAACATGCATGCTACTTTATGTATTGTGTCAGATAAAACATCTTGCAAGTAGATTTTTTTTTAGTTTGTTCAGTTCTTGGTTTTTTAAGTCTACCATTGATAGCCATGGTCTTTGTTTTTGTTCACAATGTCTCTATTTTGATTTGTTATCTATTTTGTTTACACCTCCAAAAGGCGAGATGCCCCTAGCTATAGTCATGATTTTTCCACTAGCTATGAACACTTCTTTCAATATGGATATACATTGATCACCAATCCATGGTGAGATATGATGCGGATAACTGTTCAGATAATCGAGGATAGTGGCTACGCTAAGTGTGTCCAAGATTGTGCTATGTATTATAAAGGTTTCTGATGGCCATAGGCTTAGTTCAAATGCATGCAAAAAGATATGATATGGGTACATATACATGGAAGAGTCGATCTATCACAAATAGCACCCATTGCTAGGTTTTCACTACTTATTTTAATTGCACTTTTTTATTTTGATTTTGATTTTTGATTTTTTGATTTTTTTTCTAGATTTTTTTTATTTTTCCTTTATCTGTGCATTGTATAACTCAAGTATAGAACTTTTTGAGATGTACACTATTTAGAGGTTTGTCAAATAGGTCCCTTTCTGATATAGATAGCTCATATGCTCTGGATCTATAAGCAGATATGATGACAAAAGGACCTAGCTCATTTGGTTCAAATTTGACCTTCTTTTCCTGATCATATTGATTGCAGGGATTTTCCTTTAGTACCAAGTCACCAATTTAAATAGATCTTGGATTTATTTTTTGATTGTAGCTCCAGCACATGTGTTGCTAATATGCTTTGAGATGATCAAAATCATGTTGTCGGCGTTCATCCAATAGTTCTAACTCTTGCAATCTGTTTACTCAATATTCATCATCTGGAATGAGTCCCTTCAATGATACTAAGTGGTGAAATCTCAACCTCAATTGGTATAATAGCCTTTGATCCATACACAAGTGAGTACGGTGTTTCCCCTCTAGGTGTGTAGATGCTGGTTTTGTAGGCCCATAATGATGGGTTGAGTTGAATATGCCATTTACAACCAACCTCATTCATTGTATTCTTGAGGATTTTCAAGATGGTTTTGTTTGAGGCCTTTGCTTGGCCATTCTCTTGTGGATAATATGATGTGGAGAAATGATGTTGGGTATGGATTTGTTTGCATAGTTCTTTCACATCTTGATTCATAAAAGGTCTTCTATTATCCGTGATAATGGAATTAGAAATGCCATATCGACAAATGAGAAAATTCAAGATAAAAGAGGATATTTGGTTGTCGGTAATAGTAGTTAATGGGATGACCTCTATCCACTTTGTAAAATACTTAGTAGCTGTGATGATAAACTTATGTCTATTTGATGAGGAAGGATGAATCTTGCCCACTAGGCTGAGTCCTCATTAATAGAATGGCCATGATGTAGTGAATAGTTGCAACTCTTGAGCTAGTGCAGGCATAAGATTACCATGAATTTGATATTTTGGACATTTTCTGGCAAACTGATATGATTCTTTTTCCATGGTCGGCCAATAATATCCCATCCTTAGAATTTTATTGGAAAGAGTAGGACCACTTGAATGTGTGCCACAAATAACTTCAAAAATTTCTTGCAAGGCGGTTTCAGATTCGTTACGATCAAGATACCGAAGAAGAGTACCATCGAGACCTCAACAATAAAGTGTGTTAGCACTTAGAGTATAGAAGGCTGCTTGATGAATAAAGTTGCATTTGTGGTTTCAGGATAGATCTAGTGGAAGGATATTATCTTTTTTAGGTAGGTGTAGATCTTTCCATAGAGAGGTGAGTCAAAACCGACTATGTGGTATATGACTTGGGATTCAGAATTGCCATAGGTGGGGGAAAACAATTGTTCCACCGGGAACTCATAATGATTATGTTTGTCTAGTATTTGCAGGAGTGAGGTAATGGTTTCCATGGCATCTACAAATTTGTTGTCCAACCTTGGAATTTGTTCAAATTTGATGTCCACAAAGTACTTTTTAAAATTGTCCACCATGCGCTTGTAGGGCATCAACTTGTCATCCTTTGTCTGATAATCATCATTAACTTGATTAATGACCAATTGTGAGTCTCTAAAGACTTTTAACTCTGTGATCTTCCACTCTATGACCATTTTGATGCCTGTTTCTAGAGCTTAATACTCAACAATGTTATTCATACAAGGAAACATCAATTTATAAGATTTAGGAATAGTGTGTCTTTGTGGAGTGACAAATAGGACCCTTACACCTAATCCATGTTGTGTGTATGATCCATCAAAGTACAAGACCCATGGTTTTGTTGATATTGTGAGAATATCTATATTTGGAAATTCAACAGGGATTGGATGACTATCTTGTAATGGTGCTTTTGCTTGCTGATCAATGATAGCTTGACCTTTCATAGCCTTTCTATCTATGTACTGAATGTCAAACTCACTTAGAATCATCACCCATTTAACTAACCTTCCCATGAGAGTGGCTTTGCTGAGTAGATATTTTAATGGGTTGATCTTTGCTACTAGCTTGATTGCATGACCTAACATATAGTAGAATTTTTTTTGATAAGAAAACACCATAGCCAAACAAGATTTTTCAATGAATGTGTAGTTGATCTCATGTCCATTTAATGTCCTGTTGATGTAGTATATTGCTCTTTCTTTGCCTGTTGAATCCTCTTGTGCTAATAATGCTCCTAGTAATACCTCTGTAGCTAATATGTAAAGAAGGAGAGGTTTGCCTACTATTGGTGGTACCAAGATAGGTGGATTCATTAGATATTGCTTGAGTTGGTGGAATGATTTTGCACATTGATCTTCCCATCTGAAAGGGACATTCTTGTGGAGTAGATGAGTGAATGAAAGACACTTAAATGCTAGTTGAGAAATGAATCTTCTTATGGATTGTAGTCGTCCTTGTAGAGATCTTAACTGACTAATATTTTTGTGAGGTGGCATCTCCAAGATTGCTTGTACCTTTGCAGGGTCCACCTCAATCTCCTTTTATGAGACTATGTATCCCAAGAGTTTTCTAGATGTTACATCGAAAACACACTTTTAAAGATTTAGTAATACATTGAATTGTTCTAGGCTCTAAAATATTTTGTCAAAAATCTCCAGGTTTCCTTTTCTTGTAAATTATTTGGCCAATAGGTCATCTACATAGTCCTCCATGAATGTGTGTCTTATATCATGAAAGATGGTGGTCATTTCTCATTGATAGGTTGCTCTTGCATTGCTCAAGTTGAAAGGCATAACATTTCAGCAGTAAGTACCCCATGGACATGTAAATTTTGTTTAATCTTGGTCTTCTGGTGCTATTTTGATTTGAGTATAGCTTGAGAAACTATCCATAAGTGACAACATAGCATGTCCTACTATTAGATCTATACTTTTGTCAATGCTGGGTAAAGTAAAGTCATCCTTTGGACAAGCCTTGTTGAGATCCTTGAAGTCTATACAAATTTTGATGCTCTTATCTAGTTTGGATACATGTATAATGTTAGAGATCCATTCTGCATAATTTATGGGTCGGCTAAATCCTACATCAAGTAACTTCTCCAGTTCTAATTGAACCAATATAGTGACATGCGGGTTCATTTTTCTCATTTTTTGCTTGATGGGCTTAGCTGTTAGAGCTATAGATAAGTGATACATGATCAAATTTGCATCCACCCTTAGCATATCTATATATGACCAGGAAAAAATGATTTTATTTTCTTTGAAGAACTTGGTGAAGTAAGGCCTTTCTTGTTCTGTTAATGACTCTGCTAGGTGTATGGTCTTTGCTATTGCTTCAGTGCCCATGTTGATTGACTGAGTTGGTTCAATCAAAATTGGTGATCTCTCCTGATAATGTTCAAAAAGAGTGTCATGTCTCTCATCTTCTGGCACCTCAAAGAGGTTTTCACCATTGGATACATCCTTTATTTTTACTTTTTTATGATCTAATATTGCCATTAAATGGTTTTCACCATTAGATCAATTTTTTATTTTATTCATTTTTCAACTAAGGGGCTTGGCACTCTCTTGATTTAGAACTTCATTATGAGATTTGCTGGTGGAACATGTTTTTGGGTTTACCAAACAAAGGTATTGGATAATAGTGTCATCATCTGGGAAGATAGGCATGTTGAGTTGTTTAGGCTGTTCTTGGTCTATGAGTTCATGATGTATGAGAGGTAAGGAATTGTTAGGTGGATTTAGATCAAAAACTGTAAGGGTCATGATATAAATTTTATCAAAGTTGTCTATAATATGAGTCAGGTCTATAATGGCACTCTCTTTAGTATTTCCTATTTCATAACAACATTGCTCATTCTCATTGGCTTCGTAGATATGTTGTGGTCCAAATTCCAATGGTCTAGTCCGTACACCTTGTCCTTCATTAGGTGTGCATGTATATGTATGGATAAAATTTTATATCAATGTCTCCAGTTATATTAGAACAAGTTTCCCATTCATATTCATGTGTGTTTGTTTCAGAATCACTCTCTAAGACTCTATTGTTGTATGTGATGGGGATGTCATCTAGTGAGAAGGGTTTTTCTTTTGGTGTAGTTCTTGTTTCTGTTTCTAAACTTGCTTGCATTCTGTTTGAATCCGGTTCTATACTAGGTTGCAATCTATGGATCTATTTGTGAGAAGCCTCCTCTCTTTGTATGACAATCTCTTCTTGTTGTTTCTCATATTCCTCTTCCTTGTGTTTGCGTAATGCCTCATCAGTTTTTTGTTGTCGTTTTAATTCCCATTTCTTTTGTTGTTTGTTTGTGGTTTCTTATTGTTGATTATGGTGATTAGGTTGTTGATGTTGTCCATACCCTAGTCCATATTTATCCTTGGCAACTTGTGAGTGGGGTTGAATTGGTTCTACAATACCTTCTTTCTATTTTTCGATAGGACCATTTATTGAATATCCCATCCTTTGCATGATTTTGAATCTATTTCCATATTTCTCTATAGGGAGAGTGACACTTAACATTGCTTCTTGTGTGTCCTCATCATCCTTGTATAACTAGTTTAAGACATCTTTGTCTTCTGTTTCATCTGCTAGCATTCCTACTTGAATGAACATACCATCAAACATTTTGATAGGTTCTAAAGATTGCTGTCTTGAAGTAGATGGTTGTCCATAAGACCTTGGCAAAATTGGAAATTTTGATAGACACAAGGATGGTTCAAAAGAGTATTCTCCCATTCCTTTTTCCTTCAACTTCATACTTCTCTCAAAATCTATAGATAGATATTTGAGTTGATCCTTACTGTTTGATGATGTGGAAGTGAGGGATTCCCTGTTATGTGGTACAAGAACATTCTGAACCGCTTTGATATTATTGCAATATTGGAAAGGATTAGTGTCTACTATGATGGCAATTTCTTGTCTATCATATGGGAATTTCAAGCACTAATGATATGTGGATGGACCTACTTGCATTTCATGGATCCAAGGATGACCCAAAAGTATATTATAGGATAATCCTATGTCCAAAACTTGACATAGAGTATCTCTTTGAATTGGTAGCACTTGTTTAGGTAATACCGCGATCCCTTTTGATGATCTTTCTTCATCATCATATGCTTTGATTGTTATCTTTTTCTTAGGATCAAAGGCTGTTTCTGAGAAACCCAATGCATAGATAAGTTTTAAAGTATATATATTTAGACCGACTCCTCCATCTATTAGTACTCATTTCACTTGATGTTTATAAACAAGGACTTCAATATGAAGTGGAGTATTATGTAGATGATTTAGAAACACCTCATCATGTTCTAAGAATGATAGATTATGAGGCACAGTTAAATGTCCCACCATGGCTTGGAATCGATCAATATCCTGGTTGTTTTGAACCGTAGTGTCAACAAGATCTTTTTTAGAATATCCTTATGTGTAGGTGAGATTTTGAGAAGCTCTAATATGGATATGTGGGATAGTGTCTTCTTCAATTGATCTACTAAGTTGTATTGAGCATCTAAAGGTGTTGATGTTTTGGAGGAACTCCGTTTCAATACATATCTAGATTGGGCCCATGTAGACACATTTACCAGGACTTGTTCTTGCTTGTCCTTTATTTTTATGACATTGACCTGATTGTCGGATGCTGATATGTGATTGATAACATTGTTGTACACATGATTTATGAGAGCCCCTTTATTGTTTGAGGATAATCACACACCTTTGTCATAATTTGGAAGTGGACTTTTGAAGGCCTCTTGATCATCATTGGTTTTATGACCATCTACTATTATGTCACCATTACCTAGCAAATCTTGAACCCAAATTTTCAACATTAGGCAATCATTTGTGCGATTCCCTTTGTTTCCATGATATTAAAAGTAGTGCGCGTCATTCCACCATGATGTTTTGAATTGAGATTCAAAATCTCTTGTGTTTGGTAATGTAATGAGTTTATTTGCCAACAGTTCTTGACATGGTGATTCAAGGGTTTGTCCTAAAGGTGTGAACTTTCGTCGATATGGTGTCAGTTTCATGTTAGTGTTGTTTCTTTGATTGTTGTTTCCTTGAATGTTGGGCCCTTGATTTTTGGTTCTTTGATTGTTGGTTCCTTGATTGTTGGTTCCTTGATTATTGATTCTTTGATTGGTATTTCCTTGAGTGTTGGTTGGTGGAGTAATATCAGATAATTTTAACAGAGATTGTTTTGTTTAACATTGTCAACTACACCATCATTGATGACATTCTTATTCCTTCTCCAGAATTTGGATTTATTTGAGTTGTTATAGTAATTGTTGTTATAGTTGTTATTTGAATAACTAGCACCTTCTTTAGAGAACTTCAAAGTTCCCCTTTTGATTGAGGCTTCTTCTATCTGGATGCCATTTTTTATCAACTTTTTAAAGCCATGTAGACATTGTAGTTTAAGTTGATAGCACATCTCATCATTAAGATTGTCTATAAAGATTTCCATTTTCTCCTTTTTAGGTATGGGTCAAGGATATTAGAGATCAATCGTCTCCATATTTGCAAGAACATCATGAATGATTAGTTGTTCTTTTGTTTTGTGTTGCAAAGATCAAGAATGTTAACTTCATGTTGAATGTTATAAGAGTATTGGGAAATAAACTTGTTCACCAACTCTTCAAATGATCTGATGGGAAGTGTGATTTTTGAAAGCCATTCCATCATTTTTCCCCCTAGGCTTCTTGGAAATAACCTCATTATGTAAGTGTCATTGTGGGAAAAATCTAAGCTCATCATGCAAAATTACCTTATGTGATCACGAGGATCACTTTTACCATTGTATTTGTCATACTTTGGTATTTTAGAGTTAGGTGGGAATGGTGCAATGTTCAGACTTCGATCAAATGGATAAGGACAAATATCCTCTAAGGAATATCACATGTTAGTTCTTTGTTGCATGTCTTCCATTTTTTGTTTAAGTGCTTGTGGTTGTTGCATAACTATAGGAAGGGGATTATTTCCATTATTGGTATCTCAATGGTTGGTGTCACCTTTATTATTTGTGTCATCTTGGTTATTGGTATTGTCATGATCAATGTTATAGGTGTGTGTTTTTTATTTTATGATCTTTTTGTGCTCTCAGTTTGTTTTGGTTGATCTATGTCAAAATCCTCAGGGATTTTGATACCTTTTCTAGATAGCAGGAGAAAGTATTTTTGTTTGTCTATTTTGATGAGTTTTTCCAGAAGTTTGTGTAGACCAGGGTCTTTTTGTGCCTCCTCAATAAATTCATCTATTTAATATTATTCTTCCATATTTAGGTAGTTTTTCCAAGTGTTAACTTCTCGGTGTCTCATACTTGATTTAGGTTCTTCATCCCACTCGACGTTTTTATGGGATCGTGTAGAAACAAACATGACTTAAGTTGATTCAATATGTGATTGGATCCTTAGGATGATATGCTAAGTTGATTTTTCCTCTTTTGTTTAGACATAGAGAATACTAACTTTTGTTCAAAGGCACATGCTTGTAAAGTTACCTTATTAAACTTAGTTCCTTTACTATGTAGATAGTTATGAAAGTGATGTAAGAAAGTGCGGTGTTTTAGGAAGAGTTTATAGTTTATGTAGAGAAATTTTCTTCTTTTTAAAGATTTTCTCTTGGCTTGGTTTTTTTCTCTATAAATAAATTTTCTAATGAACATTCTTTCTATTTTGAGGAGTGGTCATACAAGTGATTAAAGTAGATGCTTGTTGATAGCTTGATGTTGATAACAAATACTTGGTTTTGGATACTCAATCTCACTAATTTTGAATAGAGGGGTTGATATGTCCCCTATTTTATGACCAAGTGCATGAAATGATATGGATAAAGACCCTTGATTTTGGAAACTTGATTTGACTAACTTGAATACCTAACTAGGTATTTGATGTTGATATTGAGTTGAATGAAAACTTATTATCACTAGATTGATATCTCTCTGATTTGGAAGATTAAAATCTATATGTGATAATGTAAAAGTAAATACCTCTTAAAAGGGTACTTAAATATGTTTTTGGATTCTGAGAATCTCCTCTAGATTAGCTGCTATTTCAAATGCGCTAATCAAATGCACCACAATATTGTTTAAATGTGCCACATGATGTTTCAAATGTGCCACAAGATTGTTCAAATGTGCCAATATTTTTGTTGAATGCGCTACTTGATGTTTCAGATGTGCCACTATTTTTGTTGAATGTGCTACTAGATGTTTTATATGCACCACTTTTTTGGTTGAATGTACTATTCTATGTTTTTCCTAAGTTTTTGAAGTGATTTTGGATGTTTCATGTTTTTCAAGATGTTTTAAGAATTTTGACAAAAATTCACAACAAACATGAAGATACTGGTCAACTTAATTCTAAACATTGAGTGTATGTTTGTTTGAGGATGTATTCAAATCCCTGATGTTTTTACTGATTTAGACACAAGAAAAACACACCAAGTAGACTCTTTAATCAAGGGTCATCAATAATATCATAGCCCACATCTGGATACTCCTTCAGCTCAAAAAACTGTGTCACCCCCTAGGAGGTTCCCATTTTTTTGCCTTTGTTTGGAAATTAACTCAAAGAGGATTGCTCCTTACTTGAATCATTATCCTAGGAGATGTATGGTGAGTGTTTTTGGGGCAGATTCTTCCCCACCCTTGCACTATGATATTATCAATGTCTAGATACTGACTCGGTGAGACTTCTAGTTCTAAAGTTCGTAATTAGGCTTCCGTTCGGTCTTCGGTGTAAACTCCCTCATATATATATGCCAAAAAGTGTGGAATCTTGCAAATGAGAAACAATTCAAGTACACCAATTAAACATTATATTAGAGGTTAGAATCATAAACAAGTTAGTGAAACAATATCTCTAAATCCGGCTTGGACAAGCACTTAATCTCTAGGATGACTACCTAAAGAATGAGGGATATATGATAAAAGATCTAAATACAAATGCAAATAAGATCTTAGCATGTGAATGGATATTGAAACTAGAAAATGATATGGTACAAGATGATGAGATTGATATGAAGCTAAACTAGCATGAAAATGATATTTAAGATGAAGCTAAAATGATATGCTATCCTAACATGATGATTCTATGATAATACTAAGATATGATAAAGAAAATAACATGCTATGAAAATGTGATTGTTATCTAAAATGCTTAAACTTATGAAAGAGGCAAATGCACATTCTTGATAACCTAGATGCATAAAAACTCGTATTCTTAAAATAGAGGAAATGGAGCTCTATTTATAGAAGAAATGGTCAAATGAAGGGTTAATATTGAGTGATATTAACAAGGGTTAGGATTGAAAGTTATTTAATCCTTGTGAGGTTTTCAATCCAATCCTAGGTTGACAAATGTCACCCTGAGGAGGCTTGAGAGGAGATGTAAGAGGCATTAAATGCCCGAGAAAACATGGTGGCTACCTTAGGAGGTAAGGTTATGGTTGATTTACTGGATAACCAATGGATACAACTTTTAGATATGTATGCCAAGAAGTGTGGAATCCTGCAAATGAGAAACAATTCAAGCAGACAAACTAAACATTATATTAGAGGTAAAAATCATAAACAAGATAGTGAAATAAAATCTATAAAGTCGTCTCATTGTTCTCTATCTCCAAGGATCCTTCAAATCAAGGTGGCTCTTAGCTTGGACAAGCACTTGATCTCTAGGATGACTACCTAAAGAACGAGGGATATATGATAAAAAATCTAAATGCAAATGCAACTAAGATCTCAACATGTGAATGGATATTGAAACTAGAAAACGATATGGTGCAAGATGATGAGATTGATATGAAGCTAAAATAGCATGAAAATGATATTTAAGATGAAGCTAAAATGATATGCTATCCTAACATGATGATTCTATGATAATACTAAGATATGATAAAGAAAATAACATGCTATGAAAATGTGATTGTTATCTAAAATATTTAAACTTATGAGAGAGGCAAATGCACATTCTTTATAACCTAGATGCATTAAAAATTGGATTCTTAAAATAGAGGAAATGAAGATCTATTTATAGAAGAAATGGTCAAATGAAGGGTTAATATTGAGTGATATTAACAAGGGTTAGGATTGTAAGTTATTTAATCCTTGCAAGGTTTTCAATCCAATCCTAGGTTGACAAATGTCACCTTGAGGAGGCTTGAGAGGAGATGTAAGAGGTATTAAATGCCTAAGAAGACATGGTGGCTACCTTAGGAGGTAAGGTTATGGTTGAGTTACTAGATAACCAGTGGATAAAGATTTTACCCAAAGGGTAAACTCTTGTGCAAGGGTTAAAAGGATAACTAGTGTCAAAGCAATGAGTGCTTGATGAGACCCCTGGATTAGATGAGGGTTGAGTTAGAGAGAAAGTCTCTAATCATGTGGTAAGGTTGAGTTAACCATTAATAGCTTGGGAGACTTTGAGGGTTAACTTGTTGGAGACATCAAGCATTCAATGCATGTCAAAGACTTTGAGGCTTTTGTGAGAAGTTACCTTCTCTTAATGAATGTGCAAATGATTAAGGGTGGATTAGGCTAATTAGGATGATTTAGAAGAATCTAGAAGGCTCTAGAAGAGGTTTAGTCATGAATTTAGGAGAATGCAAGTGGGAGATATTTAGGTTATAAATAAAATAAA
Organism: Cryptomeria japonica; assembly: GCF_030272615.1. Taxonomy (NCBI): domain Eukaryota; kingdom Viridiplantae; phylum Streptophyta; class Pinopsida; order Cupressales; family Cupressaceae; genus Cryptomeria; species Cryptomeria japonica. The sequence goes on along the minus strand of NC_081407.1, from coordinate 629,515,176 downwards.
ATGGTTTATTTCAACTAAAAATAGATGCAACTTGCATTTGTAGGAAAGTGCAAGTGGGGGGGGGGGGGTAATAAATAAATTTGATTTATTTATTTACAAGAAATGATTTTAATTAAATGTAAATTGAATTAAAATGTGGAATGATAATTTAATTAAATAAATACAATTTATTTAATTAATAGAAGAAGGGAGATTTAATCAAATGTTGTATTTAATTAATGGCTAGATAGAAGAAAATGGGATATTAATTAAGCCTTAGTTTAACTAATAGGTGAATAAGAAATAATTAAATAAATAAAATTCATTTAATTAGATGCACAAGTTTTAGGCATCTACAATATGTGTGTGTGTGTGTGTGTCTACACATATATATGAATATATATTCTTTATATATATATATATATGTATATATATGTATATACATATATATATATATATGTATATACATATATATACATATATATATATATATATGTATGTATGTGTGTGTGTGTGTGTGTATGTATGTATGTATGTATATATATATATATACATATATGTATCTATATGTATGTATGTATGTATACGTATACATATATATATATATGTATATATGTATATATGTACATATATGTATACATGTATATATACATATGTATGTATATATGTATACATATACATATACATACATACATAAATACATACATACATACATACATATATATATTTATATATATATATATATATATATATATATATATATATATATATATATATATATATATATATATATATATATATATATATATATATATATATATATATATATATATATATATACCAGAGGATACAAACATGAAATTGTATTTTGGCCAAGCCCAACACATTATCCAACATAAACAAGACACTCACGTTAGCCTCCGCATGATCTCTATACGTTTCCTTTTTCATAATTCATTTGCGAATACATATACCAATACTACAAGAATGGGGTAGGGTCATCCAGACCTAAAGATACTAACCCATTATTAAAAAATCAAGTATAACATCTCCAATCGTCCAAAGATATAGACTCCATGCATACCAAGAATACCGCAACATGAAATGTTAGAGTATTCGGGTATTTACTTGATTAATTAAACAATATTTGTTTAATTATTTAAGTTCCCTTTATCTTTTTTACACTTAAGCTAACTTTAGGTGCATATAATTAATTATTATGTGCAAACCTAGGTTTTCCCTTTTTATGGTTTCTTGACCTATTAAAGGTTGAGTTCTTTCTTTTCATTATATGAAGAAGGATTATTATCGACAATACATTTTTTGGAGATTATTGAGCTCATCTTTTGGAGCATATTTTTCCTATGTTTTGTTCCTTCTCTGATTTGCTTCCTTGCTTCTCCTTGTAACAGGTTTTTCAGCTTGCAGAGATCATTTGGGCTCCTGTGGTGTTGTATTTTCTCAACTCCTATATGATATCAGAGCTTTAGATCTATAGCTACTTGTTCTTGTTTTCAGATTTTTTTGCTTTGGAAGCAGATCTGGGGTTTCAGGGATTTTTTTATGTACCTAGGGTTTGACCTTTTTTCTGAGCACTTTGGGCCTAAATTGACCTCACCATCGTGCTCAGAAGGCCTGAAAACTCCTATGGTCATATAAAATTTGACCTATTTTGGTTCCTGAGCCTCTGAGAGTATTTTTTTTTTCTCAGATCTAGGTCGTACGACCTTGGCATGCAGATCGAGAAAAAAATTTCAAGAAAAAAAAAAAAATCCTTTTTATGGCATGCGGGCCGAAATTTGATTTTTTGAAAAAAAAAAAATCAAAAAAGGCGATTGTAGTTTTTTTTTTTTAAATAAAAATAAATTTTTTTGGGGTGTTGTTTTTACGCAAGTACCGGGTTGACAGTCCGACCGCTGTATGGCGATTGGACCTGTTAGTTCGGCCCCCTGCCAACACGCAGGCCCTGCAGGCAGACCTCAGGCCCTACGCCTTCCTCGGTATTGGCCCATGCCAGCCCTGACTTTCATTCCTACTGGTTACCACCTCTTCTTGGCCCCCAATGCCTGTAGAACCCCCGACGGTGCTACTCTCTGGCTGTCGCTTCCCGGCAGCTCTGCCTCCCCGGTCGCTGCTGCTCCTCGACCTGCTACCTTCTACACCACCGCCATTGGAAGCCTCCGCCACCATGCGGCCTCCTCCCTGGCCCCTATCGCGGGCCTCTGCCAAGCCTTGCACCCACCAGCTCAGCCCCCTCCATTGGCCCTGCTCCTGCCACCCACTGGAACCCTCTGTACCACCGACTAGTTCCACCGCCACGGCTAGCACCGCTCCACCCGAACACGTCGCCCAGCGGCTCTGCTCCACCTGAGAGCACTGCTCTGCCTGGAATCACCACTGAAACTCCTCCCAGCCACCAGACCACCACCCGGCCACCACCAGAGCGCCACCCACTAGCCACCGGAGCACCGTCCAGCCACCAGACTCTCTTTTTTGCCTCTTTCAGGGGGGTTTGGTTTTTTGGCCATATCTTGGGCATACGGAGTCATTTTTTCGAAAACAAATAGGCATCGAAAAGATGGTTGCGAGTCCAACCTCATGGTGTTGATAATTTTTTTCTAATTTTTCTATTTGACTATATTTTTTTCCAGTCAAAGTGAGGTCTAGTTTTTGCACTCCGGGAGCCATAGAATGAGCATCTGAACTTCATTTTTTGAAAACTTTATATTTTCAGAAAGTGGGTGTTGTGTACTCTCCAACTATCTAAATTTTATTTCCATATTCTGCTCCATGCATATTTTATTCAGTTTTTTTCTTTTCATCACTCTGGTAGATAACATGGTTGTTTCAGGTCCTGGGATCTCCTCTCTGAGTAGGATGTCTCTATTTTGGTTCACATTTCTATTTCCAGTATTTTTATCATTATAGCTTGTATTTATGCAAACGCACTGATATAAAGTGTCATCATGAATGTTTACTTGGGATCTTGCACATCGTGTGTCTTGTTGTACATGCACTATTGATCAAGTGCCATGAGGGGGTTAATGTTTGCCTGTTGTTTGCCATCTTCCTTTCTCCAGTGAGTGTTCCTTCCATGACATTCACCTCATGATGTGTGTCAAGTGAGTGTTCCTTCCATGACACCCTATACTTTTCTCAACACCTTTGATGTTCTTGGTTCTTCATCATGCAGTTCTTGTTGGTTGTTTTTTTCAGTGTACCTGTCCCTCTCCCTCTTCCGCATTATGGGGAGGTTTATCCTGTTGGTTCTAATACTTCTGTGGTTCGATTGATCAGCTCTTCAGGCTTTGGTTTCTCATGCCATTTGTATCTTTGAGTTCAGTGTTTTCCTTGTTTGCCATCTGATTCGAGTAGTGTCATTTGAGGGCACTCATGCAGATTATAGTCTTCTCTACCTGGTCATGTTCTATTTCAGTGGAGGTTCTCCAGATCAGTAGTTATTTTTTGACAGAGTTTGCAGGTTCTTCATGCTTCAATGATATTCTTTTCCATCTCTTTTTGGAGTGGAGGTTTGTTCCCATGTGGTTTTCTCTATTTCTTCAGTTTCATAGAGATTTCATTGTATTTGGGTACCTGATCAAGCCTTGTTGCCGAGACCCATCTTTATTGCTTTCAATAGCTATTCTAGATTTTAGCTTCTCCCTAAGTCTAGCTTAAGGGGGGTGTTAGAGTATTCAGGTATTTAATTTATTAATTAAACAATATTTGTTTAATTATTTAAGTTCCCTTTATCTGTTTTACACTTAAGCTAACTTTAGGTGCATATAATTAATTATTTTAATTAATTATTATGTGCAAACCTAGGTTTTCCCTTTTTAGGGTTTCTTGACCTATTAAAGGTTGAGTTCTTTCTTTTCATTATATGAAGAAGGATTATTATTGACAATACATTTTTTGGAGATTATTGAGCTCTCATCTTTTGGAGCATATTTTTCTTGTGTTTTGTTCCTTCTGTGATTTGCTTCCTTGCTTCTCCTTGTAACAGGTTTTTCAGCTTGCAGAGATCATTTAGGCTCTCGTGGTGTTGTATTTTTTCAACTCCTATATGAAACTCAAAGAGATACTACTTTCATGACCAAAATAGCTAATACGAGAACTCATAACTGATACTAAGACTAATGAGAACTCAAAATTTTGGAACGAAGATCTTCCAAAGATTATCTAATTATATCACCTCCTATCTAGCTGCATAACATTTGTCCATAATAAAGAACTTCACATAGAAACTACATATAGTATGCAGACCAATCCAGTTAACATATAATTGCATATATTATCCAGTTCAAACTAGATAGCTAGTTTGACATCAATGACAACAATATTCACACAAGTCTAATAATCTCCCCCTTTGTCATTGATGAAAAACCATATCCAAAACATATTTGCATATGACACAACTCTCCCTTTCTTATGCAACTCCTCAAGTCCAAGAAACCACATTCCTTTCTCCCCCCTTTTGACATCAAGGACAAAGGATGTCTTTGATTAAAAAAAGAAAGAAAAAGACCTAATATATAGAACTACAAAAATAATAGAAACTGAATACCATACAAGAACCTTCAACTGCTCTTCTTCAAAAATATAAGCTTGTATTTCTTTTTCAGGTTTGAAAGAATAACTTCCCAAGAATTTATGGCTAGTTTAATGTTGACTAAAAGGCTTCAGCATTCCACCAATAGATGAAGTGCATGAGAAAAATTATTTGAAGTAGATGGGTTCTGCTCATACTCCAAGCAATGCTGAAAAATGGTCCAATTTAGCCTCAACAATCTCCTTCACCTTCCAAAACATGTTCATAATGTTTTCATTCTGCCTTTGCAAGAATAAGAGTTCATCTTGAAGAAATTTGATTCTTTTCCTCTTCCACCATCCTTATCATCCAGAACATCAAAAGATTTGCCTAAAGTTGTCAACCCATTTTCAATAGCATCAATTTTGTTAGCAACAATCAAGAAGGAAGACTGAAGGGGGGGGGGGGGGGGGGGTGAATTAGTCTTCACCAGATCACAACAAATCAAACTCCAAAAGATAAAATGATAAACTATAACAACAAATAAATAAGAAAATTAACATTACAACACACAACATAAATATTTTGACATGGAAAACCTAGTTAAGGGAAAAACCATGGTGGGAACCTACCTAGAGTAAGATGATACTCTATAGTAGTATGTGAAAATATTACAATGGGGAATGCACATGTATTCAGACACACTACCTAGAGCTTACTGCTCAAAAGATATATGTTCAGAAGGATACAATGCTCAAAGAAGTCTCACTGACTTACAATATTATTTGGACAGCAATCTAGAAGGAATGAACTGCAATGATAGCATCTACAAATGCCTGATGACATTTTTGGTTAAGCATATTTGTCTGCTCTACAACACCAAACATACCTCAATACTTCACTGAATGATATATCCTTCTTCACACATTCATCTTTCTCTAATAATATAGACACAATAGCAACACCTAAATTACATAAGCATCTCACCTATATATACAATTATAAAAATTACATTGCATGATACAAAGATTGACCACTAGACTAATATGATGATTTATATTACATAGCATGGACCTAATTCAAATTATCAAATGATTACATCCACCGAAAATCTCACCAAGATCAACCGCAACATGATACACCACCATAAATACTGCATAGTACACAAAACATCATGAGTTCAAAGAAACCACTAAAAATTCACCCAACGATCAATGTGGATTGACAAAAAAAATAGGACATGATTAGGAAACAACAACAATAACATTAGAATCATCCTAAATAGTTTTACCAACACATATTTTCAAATCTTTATCAATCAATGTCTCAAAGCTCAAGAACACAACCAATCAACAACCGTCATAAGGAAAGATAGCTTGTGGAGCACCAAATCATGAACCATCTGTAATGAAGATACACAAGATCATCCTAAATAATAATCCAAAGTTTCAACATGAGATTTGATCACACCGGAATATACTAGAGGAAATACCGAATTCCTCAAAACAGTGATCAACAAAACCAAACTACAAAACCAAACTACAAAACCAAACTACAAAACCAAATTAAAAAATCTCTTCCCAAACTCTCTAGAATAAATCATAGGAATATGTTGATATCAATGACAACAACATATCATAGAAGAAGCAATGAATTGTTGGCTATTTGGAGGAATTGATTAAGTGTTGCATTTATGTTTTGTCATTGATGTCAACACTAGCTATTGTGGCTACTTTATCGGTATCCTTGTGGTCCCGATAGGTTGTTTGGTTTCTAGTTGGATTAGATCTCGTATGCTCTGGTATGTTTTGGCTTTTGGAACTAGCTTAGATATGCTACTCATGCTAATTAGATTCATGTTCAGTCAGTTGGTTTTTATTTGGTGATCAAATGCTATCCTGTATGCTGGTAAGCTTGGTTTGTTGATCCGGTGAGGGTTTCACCGACTGAGCTTTGTTGAAGATGGTTGATGGTATGCGTAAGTGGTGTTGGTGTGGCTTCTAATAGAGATTTAGGATGCTGATGGTGATCATGTTCAAGAATTATCTGATTGGGATCATTGCTTTAGCATGTGTGGACCTAAATTGGGTCCATGTTTATCAAGGTTTTTGACCGACTTAATGTAACATGTTGATTGGACTTCTCGATATGCTTCCAAGATGTCGTATGGGTTGGATATTATTTGTTTGGTCTCAAGCCGAAATTTTTTATAATTATTTAATTTCTTTATTATCTGGTGGTCAATCTTATTGTTTGTGGTTGAGGGTTTGTCTATAAATGATGTAAGATCTCATTGTAGATCATATATGGGAATGGATATGCAAGGAGTGAATAATGTAATAATCATTCATGTAGAGAATTTGGTTGATCATTGGTGATCGAGTTGGGTTTATTTAAGAGGATTAAGTCCTCTGGTATTGAGCTTAACTGAAACTATATTCAGGCATAGGAGATGCTATCATTGTAGTTCATTCACTCTTCCAGATTGTAGTTTGGATTTTTATGTAGTCAGTGAGACTCCTTTTGTAATGAGTAGTGTGCTATAGGTTTTTGGCCTTCTTGTAAGTGCAAGCCCCTAATTTGTAATCAAATACTTACTGCAGAAGTATTATTTGACTGTGGGTAGGCTTCCCACCGTGGTTTGTCCCTTTACTGGGTTTTCCACATACAAATATGGGTGTCATGTGGATGCCAATTATTCTCTAATTGTTGTTTATGCTTAATTGGTATATCTTCTATTTTGGTAATTGGTTTATGCATTTTGGTATTGATCTTTTGGGGTCTGGTATTAAATTTTTAATTGCTTAAGGTTCTGGTAATCTAATGACAACTAATTCACCCCCCTCTCAGTTGTCTTCCAGTTATTTTAATTATCTAACAATTAGTATCATAGCTTTGATCCTCTCTGCAGAAGCTCAACCACTTGAGGAAGATCCTATGGCAACTAACGTTCAAGTTCATCTAGTTGATCTATTGCTAACTTTCAAAGAGATATTCCTAGGCTTGATGGAACAAATTATAGAGTATGGAAGATTCAAATGAAGACTCATCTGAGATGTCTTGGTAAGGAAATTTGGGAGATTAGAGAGAATGGAGTTACACCTTTCAATCCGGCATCTGACAATCCTTCTCCAACAAACTTGGATAAGGAGCTTGAGAATGACCATAGAGCTAGAGAAGCCCTCTTTTGTGCACTTTTTGATCAACAAATAATGGGATTAACTAAAAAATCAATAGAAAAGTCTATATGGGACAAGTTGGAGACTCTTAATGAAGGTGACCCTATTGTTAAGATTACTAAACTTGATGGTTACCGAGTAAGATATAAAAACTTAAAGATGGAAGAAGATGAAAGGATAACTACATTCATGGAAAGGGTAAATGGAATTGTTATGGGAATTCAATATTGTGATGGATCTCTGAGTGAAGATGAAATAGTTTCTAAAGTTCTGAGAGCTTTGCCATCGACTTACAAGATGAAGGCTACTGCAATTAATGAATTGAGAAAAATGTCTAATAATTGTGTCAATAGAGATACCTTGGTTGGGAAATTATTTGCTTTTGAGCTTGAAAAATTTGGACCTTTTGGAGCTGTGAAGTCTGAACTTGCTTTTCATGCATTAAATCATCAATTGGCAAGCAAGATTAGAAACCTTTTTATGCAAATGAATTGGATGATATGAAGATATAAGATGAAGAATTTGAGCAACTTGAAGCCCTATTTTCTAGAAGAGTACGTAAAGGACTGATAGGAAGTAAGTATGAATGAAAATAAACTTTTAAATATTTTGCATGTAATAAGATAGGCCATTTTGCATCTAGATGTCCTAAAAGAAATTCAAGATTTGAAGAGAGAACTAGAAGATCTTTTAAGCCTAACCCTAGATATCAGAACAATTATAAGTACAGGAAAAACATAGATAAATCATGCTACATTACGGATGAGAAAGGTGTGATTGATTTTGATGATGAACAGACACAAGACTCTACTAGTGGTTCAAGCAATGGAAAGGAATGGGTGTTCCTGGCTATCAAGGAAGATGTTTCAGCACTAGAAAAGAATGTACCTAAAGAGAAGGCACTTGCTACTAAAATTGAAGATAAGGATGAATAGGGAATTCATAGTGGATTTTCACATCATATGACTGGAGACAAAAGGAAGTTTCTATCTTTGCAAGAATTTGATGGCGGCCTAGTTAGATTTGGAGATGACAAAGCATGTCTGATCAAAGGAAAAGGACCTATACCATTAGATGGTAATCACAATATTGATAATATTTATTATTTTGAAGGTTTAAGGAATAATATTTTGAGTGTAGGACAATTGGTGGATAAGGGATTTCAATTACAATTCAAGGATAGTAAATGCAAAATCATTAATAGATCTAGATTCGAGATTGAAACCGGTACTCAAATGAAAGGTAACATATTTCATTTGAATTGCAGTGAGAAGACATGTTTGATTGCACAAATTGATGAGAGTTAGCTATGGCATAAAAGGCTATGTCATGTGAATTTTTATTGCATGGTTAAGATTAGTTCAACTAAGGCAGTTAGAGATATACCTAATATTGTGAAGCCTTATAATCCGGTATGCAAAGAATGTCAAATGGGAAAAAATGTTAGAACCTCTTTTAAGAGTATACAAGACAAATCTAATGATGTTCTTGATCTTATTCATACTAATTTGTGTGGCCCTTCTAGAATTAAAATCTTTCAAGGTGATATATATTTTATGCTAATCATTGATGATAATTCTAGAATTATGTGGGTTACTTTTCTAAGAGAGAAATCTGAGGCTTTTGAAAAGTCTAAAATCTTTAAAGCTAAAGTTGAAACTGAGACAAGATTGAAGATTAAGTGCTTAAGGTCAGATCATGGTGGAGAATTCAAATCCGGTGAGTTTAATAACTTTTGTGAGAAGCATGGCATAAGGAGACAATTTTCTGCTCTTTGGACACCTCAACAGAATGGAGTTGTGGAAAGAAACAATAAAACTATCTTGGATGCTGCTAGAACCATGATGATGGAAGCTAATCTACCTCATATATACTGGAGAGAAGCACTGAGCACAATGATTTATACATTCAACAGAGTACATATCAAAGGAGAAACCGATAAGACACCTTATGAATTATGGTTTGGCAATACACCTACAGTTAAGTATTTCAGAATCTTTGGTAGTAAATGTTATATCAGGAGAGATGATTCCATTGGAAAATTTGATCCTAGATGTGATAACAGAATATTTCTTGGTTATTCTAATGAAAGCAAAGCATATAGATGTTATAACAAAAGATCGCAGAGAATTATGGAGAGTGCTAATGTCAAGGTGGATGAGCATAATAGAAGTCAAATCAGAATTTATGAGCAAGAATTGATAGTGGAAATGATCATAATTAAACCGGTAACACCTATAGTGGAACAAATTGTTGAACCAGTTACTCCAGCAGTATCAAAAAATTCAATAGTAACTGAAGAACATGAAAGAGGATTAGAGAATCAGAAGACTCCTAGGTATGTGAGATTGAATTGTTTATAAGATCATATCATTGGGGATAAGAACAATGGAGTGATGACAAGAAGGAGATTAGCAGCTAATGAGGTATGTTTCATTTCTCAAGTTGAACTGATATCAATAATTGAAGCATGCAAAGATGAATGTTGGATGAAAGCCATGGAAGAAGAATTAGATCAAATAGAAAAGAATAACACATGGATTTTAGTTCCTCAACCTAAAAATAACAATGTTATTGGAACTAAACGGGTTTTTAGGAATAAATTAAATGAAGATGGACAAGTTGTAAGGAATAAAGCTAGATTGGTTTGTAAAGGATATTCTATGAAGGAAGGAATTGATTATAGTCAAACTTTTGCACCTATAGCTAGGATTGAAGCTGTAAGATTATTTCTTGCCTATGCTACACATAAAAACTATAAGGATTATCAAATAGATGTTAAGTGTGCTTTTTTGAATGGGGATCTTGATGAGGAAGTTTATATTGAGAAAATTGATGGTTTTTCACTTTTAGATGATAAAAACAGGGTTTTCAGGTTAAAGAAAGCCTTATATGGAATGAAACAAGCACCTAGAGCTTGGTATGCAAGGTTAGACAAATATATTTTGAAGCTTGGTTTCACTAAAGGTAATGCTGACAGTAATCTATATTATAAAGTCACTAATGATGATATACTGATTATTGAGGTCTTTGTTGATGACATCTTTTTTAGAGGTGAAGATAAGTTGTGCATGAAATTTTCTAACAATATGGAGAAAGAATTTGAGATGTCTATGATTGAAGAAATGAAATTTTTCTTAGGTTTGTAGATTACTCAGACTGATAAAGGTATTTTCATCTATCAAACTAAGTTTGCTAGGGAGATGTTGAAGAAATTTGGTATGAAAGACTCTAAACCGATAAGTACTCCTTGTTAGGGGTCCCACAGATACTGAGAGGTGGGGGGGTGAATCAGTATCTAACCGGTAGTTAGAATTTCTTAAGTTAAAACATGCAAAACATAATATAATAGTGTATCGATATGCAAGAAATAATGCAATAAATAGAACAAGGAATATCCACATGAAAAGGATACCACAACACAAGATGTTTAATGAGGAAACTCGGTGTGGGAAAAACCTCAGTGGGATTTGTGACCCACAATATTCACTCACTGGCCAATAAGAGAATATTACTTATAATAGGGGTGTGCACATGCAGGAAGGCCAACTGCCTAGAGCTCACTGCTCAATGGGAAGTCACACTGACTTACATTAAGGATTATACTAATCCAATGACTTGTACTGCTTTACAATAGCATCTCCAATGCCAGATTCAGTACCGGTTCTTGCTCTATTCTTTACATATACCCTTGACCTATAATTCGCACATTAAGTCTGCCTAATAATTTTCTTTATACCCTTACCATCTTTTTAATGTCTATAATGATCTCCTTTATATACAAGAGTCATTTTACAATTTGCCAAGTCAGCTTATAATAATGAACAAAATATTACATAACAAAAATCCTGTCGGCCTCTGTGTCGGTATACATCTTTTCTTCTGTGCCGATGCTGGTGTCCTTGTTGATGCCGGTGCACTATCTTGCCTGTGTAATGCTTTGCTGGTATAATGTCTTGCCATGCCATAGGATTGCAAGGTTGCCATCAATGACAAAAACCTTCAATCACATACAATGTCTCATTGGAGTGTCCATTTGCCAACAATCTCCCCCTTTGGCATTGATGGCAACACTCATGAGAAATTTCAAAAAGTATCCAAAATGTGTAATCCAAAAATTACCAAAAATATGAGAGCTCCCCCTGAGCATATGATTCCTGTATTTTGAACTTTCTCATCCCACTACTCCTCCTTTGGTATCAATGAAAAAGGTTGTTAAGATGTCAATAGAGTTTGTAGGTTCATCTATCCTCAACCCTGTAGCTGGGTAGTTATTATCTGAAAAAGATCTCCCAAAATTAAGTTTATACAATCCATAAACTTTTTACTATCTTTTATTGTTGTTTCAGTCCTCTTTACTGTACTGGTGAGATGCTGCAAATGCTCTGCCAGTGTTTTGCTTCCTTGTATTAGTGCCTCTGAAATTTCCTTCCGCAAAGATGCTAAATAGTCCAATCTTGGACTTAGTTTAGACCTCAGATGTTTTGCCTTGTTTATTATTCTCTCTTTCTCTCCTTCCAGTTTAGACAATTCTTCCTCAAAATTTGCTATTTTCTCTTCAAAAACTAATAATGAATCCAGTGAGTTGACAAAATTGTTTGCAAGCTTATTTATCTCATCCTGTGTCTTGCTTATTTTCTTGTCAATATCTACAGTCAAAAATTTTGTTTTACATGTATCTTTATACAGATTTTTGTATTCTTTCAACAAACTACATAGTTCTGATAGAAGTGTGTCAAAATTTCTATTACACTTCTTTATTTCCTCATCAAAGAATTTATGTTTCTCTTTTTCTACCTTGTCCTTTATTGATTCTTCCTTTATTTTCTCAATGTTTTCAGAAATATATTTACACAATGTATTCAATTGTCCTAAAGAATCTGTATTATCTATATTATAGTTTGGAGCTATTGCCTTCAAAATTCGTATTGAATCATCTATTGCTTTATAATCCTGTGAACTGCAGTCAGTTATTTTCTTTATAGAATCTAATAATACCTCAGTCACATTTGTTGACTTGAATGTTGATGATGACCCAATAATCTGAGTACCAGTGGAAGTAACATGCTTGTATTGACCTCTGGCAGGTCAGTTTTTGTCTGCATTTCTTTTAGCATTGGTTTTCCCACTTCACTACTTACGAGTGGCACTATTTCCTTGTGAACCTGTTCTGGAGTCTTTAGCTCTGATGGTTTCTCTGAATGTTGTGTTGTCTCTATCTATGCCTCAGTCTCTGCCTTTTTCTCTATATCCTCTATCAGTTTCTCTGTTTCCCCTACTACCAGAGGCTCTTTAGCCATATCTGACTTGTCAGTTGTATCTTTATCAGCTATTATGTTGATCTTTTGGGTATCAACATTTACAGTATATAGAACTTCAGTATTAGGATTGCTATCTTCTGCATCCATACTTTCTGCTGCCTGTTGATCTTTAGTAGTTGTAATTTTCACAGGTGGGGGTAGGTTGTCTTTAACTTTTATGCTTGGTGGTCCACCAACTTTGCCTTTCCCCTTGTCTCTATCCTTCTAATATACCTTTATAGGCTTAGGTTTCCTGTATTCTTCTTGTTTTTCCTTGTCAACCAGGAATATATCCCAACCATCTTCTGTTTCCTCTATTACTTTAGTAACTCTTCCTTCCATCAATGAAATGTGCCGATGTGTAGTAGAGAATACTGACCGGTTCACCTGAGCAATCAAATCATCAATTTCCTTGGGAGAGTTTACTGGATATACAACAAGTAGTTTCTCTATTTTTATTTTCTTATCTAATTCAATCACTGTTTGCCTTCTAGCTTCTAACCTTTTGTACAAATCATCAGGGATTTCATTTGCTACTTCCATCAAAAATTTCTTGTACATGTCCATATGCAGTATCACACCTTCCTCAACTTGCTCTTTCTCATCAACAGATAGAGTGTCATAAATTTTCTCTATGTTTTTCAATTTTCCTTCCTCTGTGATTTCATTTAACAATATATCTAGAGGTGCCAAGTCATTGTTTGTCCTTTTCTTTTTCTTTGGTGTGGCCTTTCTAACCGGAGATCTCACTACTTGTTGCTCCTGCCTTGTCCTTCTAGGTGAAGGAGTGGTTGTCGGTGAGGGATCTCTTTTTCTAACAACTCTTTTACAAGTTGCTGGCATGTCACCTTCCGAAGAAGTACCTACCGGTGATATATGAGCTTCAGGTTGTGGAGCTGCCAACTCATCTTCTGTTATGCCAGTTTTCTTTAGTACATCTTCCTTAATGGCCTTTGCTTGCCTGGATCCTTTCCTCACAAATGCCTCAACCTTCTTTACTCTTTTCTTTGATTGTATTTGGCTTTCTATAGTCTCAACACTACCAAATACTTCTTCCTCAGGTTCATTGGGGGCTTCTAGAAGTGCTTTAGCATAAGTTTCAACTATATGATCATCTATCTCATAGCCCATTTCAGTTACCCAAATTGTCCTTGGGATGACTGCTTCCATCCAGATTTCATCTTTCTTAATAATAAAACATATATCATCTTTGTATTTGTCTACTATTTTCTAGGATAACCTTATTCTTTGCTTCATTTTGGTCTTCAATGCTTGGAAAAAGTCATGAATATTGTTCTCCTTGTTTTCACCCATGGTATTGAATAGTTCTGTCAATTGTTTTCCTACCGGTATGTCATATCCAAGTTCTTTATAACCTATATCGGGAACCTATTTTTTTATGTGTAGCATTAGACATACTAATAGATTTCAAAATCTGAAAGTTCCTTTCTTGTCCTTTTTGATTTTTCCAAGGTTGTCTATTAGTTCATCCTTTAACCATTCACAGATGTCAATTTTTGCATTGTCTGTTACCATATCATAAGCACTCTTAATGCATAAACTTGAAACTGAGTTAAGTTTGTTAGCATGAGTGGCTTTGTAACCTAATATCATACTTATGAATCTCACATTGATATCTTTTACATCATTAACCCTTAGAGATCTCTTATCAAATGTTGCACCTGTTAGTTTTTTAACTAGGTCATTTGGAACCTTCTTGGTTTTGTCTGGTCTCTTACCGGTGGTCGCTAACCCTGTGATAGCTTTCATAGCTTCCTTGGTGATCTTATGGATTGCATCTAGCTAGAAAAATTCTCCATGAACTCTGCTTAACACTATCCTAATCACATCTTTAGGGAATTCAGGAATGCTAAGGATTTCTGTGAATCCTAGGGTTTCAATAACCTTGTGTTAAGATTTAACATTGCCGGTATCATCAGATATTATGGTTTTATACATGGTTTTGATTTCCTCATCTCCTTACTCTTCAATGTTGTAGTGGATGTACATTTTAGGGTCTTCAGCATATACAACACCTTTAGGGATTTGTGAAAAAGCACCTAAGGTATCATCCTTCTTTGCTATCTTGGGGACTAACTGAAATATGGGCCTAGGTCTTTTAATTACTTCAACAATAGTAGGGTTTGCTATATATTCAATTGCAGAGGTGGATGCCATGATTAAATACCTTTTTCTGCCTTGGATGGATGAATGCTTGGAGTATCCTTGCTTCTTTCTCAAAATGCCTTAGCTTGGAATCTTCATTCTCTCTGAAAATTTGAAATCACAGTGCAATGAAATGGAGCCAAAACCTTATTTTTATAATGTCTTTTTGCCATCTACCACATTAATTGCATGCCGGTTAAGTATTCACTTAACATTGTTTGCCAGTGATAAGTAATTTTTAACTTCTTATCTCTAACCAAGGGAATAATTAGCACTTGTGTCATTTGATTGCCAAACCCTCAAGGAAATTTTCTTCAATTAGATGAAGAACTTCCTGCCAGTGGAGCATTGCTCTATCCTATCGGTGAAGCATCACTTTGTCCTACCAGTGGAGCATTGATTGGTTCTACCGGTGGAGAAGTATTCCCAATATTTAGATCTTCTTTTCTAATCCATTGCTTTGAGAATTCTTGCTTAACCTCTTCAACTTTTTCCTTACCTTTCAATCTAGCACTTTTGTTGTCTACCGGTGTACCTTTACTTCTACAAAATTTAGCAATATGCCCAATCTTGTTACATGCATAACAAGTTACATTATTCTTCTGAATAGCTTTCCCATAACCTATGCTGGTTTGTGTTCTGCATTGATTTGATAAATGTCCAAATCTTCCACAAACATAACATCTCACATTCATTCTGCAGTTTTTAGAGTTATGACCAACTTTGTTGCATTTTGAACATTGACCAGTGGGTGTATTGATATTCTGATAATTCCTAGATCTACATTCATTTGCTCTATGACCATACTTATTACAGTTAAAGAATTTTCCATTGAATTTATAAGTATTAGGTTGTCTTACCGGTTTGCTGTGATCCTGAGTATTTGCAGTACCGGAGCTTTCACCAACTTCAAAGCCAATTCTAGAAGTGTCACCTTTAGGTTTTTTATTCTTTAGCAAGGTACCAAGTTCCTCTGAGCTTTTCTTGAATTTTTCTTTGTGTTGATTTGCAGTTTCCAGTTCCCTTTCCAAGATTTCTTTTTGTCTCATTAGTTCATTTGAGTCATTCTGAGTATGCATCAGATCTGTCTTCAACATGTCATTTTCATAGCTAAGTCTTGTGTTCTCGTTTGCTGCATCACTTAGTCTTCTAGTCAATTCTTCTTCATTATTCTTTCTATCCTCAATCTCTTTGCAAAATCTCAGTCATATCTTGCATTTCATTTTTTGTTGTCATGATCTCTTGTTTCAACTTGCTTATCATATCATTGAGTGATTCCTTTTCATCATTCTCATTTTGCAGTTTTTCACAGAGCTCTCTTCTCTTATTTCTTGTAATAGTAAAATTTTCTTGAAGTGCCTGAATGATATCCTGAGCTGCTCTCAAATCATCTTCTAATTTGATATTTTTCAATTTTTCTGTATCATAGTCTGTAAGAGCTCCTTCAAGTTGTTTCATCGGATTTTTCATCTTTACCGATGTCAAGATCTTCCTCAAGCTATTAGGCTTTTGAAAATAGAGGACTAGGCTTTGATACCAATTGTTAGGGGTCCCACAAATACTGAGAGGGGGGGGTGAATCAGTATATAACCGGTAGTTAGAATATCTTAAGTTAAAACATGCAGAACATAATATAACAGTGTACCGGTATGCAAGAAATAATGCAATATATAGAATCAAGAATATCGACATGAAAAGGACACCATAACACAAGATGTTTAATGAGGAAACCCAGTGTGGGAAAAACCTCGATGGGATTTGTGACCCACAATATTCACTCACTGGCCAATAAGAGAATATTACTTACAATAGGGGCGTGCACATGTAGGAAGGCCAACTGCCTAGAGCTCACTGCTCAATGGGAAGTCACACTAACTTACAATAAGGATTATACTAATCCAATGACTTGTACTGCTTTACAATAGCATCTCCAATGCTAGATTTAGTACAGGTTCTTGCTCTGTTCTTTACATATACCCTTGACCTATAATTCGCACATTAAGTCTACCTAATAATTTTCTTTATGCCCTTACCATCTTTTTAATGTCTATAATGATCTCCTTTATATACAAGAGTCATTTTACAATTTACCAAGTTGGCTTACAATAATAAATAAAATATTACATAACAAAAATCCTATCGGCCTCTATGTCAGTATACATCTTTTCTTCTTTGCCGGTGCTGGTGTCCTTGTTGATGCTAGTGCACTGTCTTGCCTGTGTAATGCTTTGCTAGTATAATGTCTTGCTGGTGCCATAGGATTGCAAGGTTGTCATCAATGACAAAACCTTCAATCACATACAATGTCTCATTGGAGTGTCCATATGCCAACACTCCTATGGTTACAAGTGAGAAATTGACAAAGAAAGATGAATCTACACTAGTAAATCCTACAAGATACAAGTCTATGATTGGAGGTCTGCTATATGTGACTCAAACTAGACCGGATATAATGAATGTTGTTTGCATTGCATCAAGATATCAAAGTGATCCTAGAGAAAATAATGAGAGTGCAGTGAAAAGGATTTTTAGATACTTACAAGGTACATCTGAATATGGTGTGAGGTACCCTAAAGATGATGACTTTATTTTATATGCATATATAGATGTAGATTGGCATGTGATGTTGATGACCAGAAAAGTACCTTCGGTGGAGCTTTCTTTTTTGGAAAGAAAATTATTTCATGGATCAACAAGAAACAATCATGCACTTCTTTATCTACTGTTGAAGCTAAGTATGTTGTTGCTGCTACTAACTGTATACAAGTTCTATTAATGAAGCAAATGTTGAAGGATATAAAAGTGGATTGCAATGGATCAGTAGTTATTCACTGTGATAACTCTGCTACTATAGACATATCAAGGAATCTAGTATTTCACTCTAAGACAAAGCACATATCTATCAAGTATAAATTTTTGAAGGGGAAGGTGGAACAAAATGAAGATAGACTGGTTTATGTGAACACTAAAGAGAAGATTGCAGACATTTTCACTAAACGTTTTCCTAAAGAATCATTTGAGTACCTCAGAGACAGATTAGGGGTTTCTACTCCTCCAACAGAAAACTGATTGATGCTATTTGGCATTATTCCAGTGCATTATGTCATGCCCAAAATTTGGGCAAAAATGCAACAACATTTTTTTTTTAAACAACACAAAAATACTAAATGTTCGACGATAAAAATGGGATAAATAAGTTTGTCTATGCTAAGGGTTATCTCAAGCATTAAAATAATGGGTTCTTGAAGTTAATTTAATTAACTCCACAAATATAACGTTTACATTTTTTTTTAACTTGAATAATTCTACCCCAAAAGGGTCATCACAACTTTATTTATTAATTAATTATTTTACCCCAATTAATTCTTCAATTATTACCCAAATAGTATCTAATTGCTTATGGACTAATTAAAATAATGTTAACACATATTTTAATGAATTCAAATTAACTAATTCAACAATAGTAATAATGTGTTTAAATCCATCTATTAAAATTAATAAATCAAATATAATAATAACCTAGTCAATAACCTGTTCTATGCTTATCATTATTGCCATATGGTTTTTTGGTTTGTCTAAATTTTGATGGCTGCTTGGGGTTTTTTTGTGATGTTTCCTTTATGATCGTACTTCGGTACGGGGGGTGTCCTTATAGTTTCGGGTGGTTCATTTATCCTCACTTCTTGCAGTGACAGTTTACTGACTTATTCTATTACGTGTGGGGGATTTCGTTCGTGTGGCTATCTTGTTCTTTTTGCTTTGTATGCATGTGTTGATTTATGGCTATGAGTACTGTGTAGAAGTGGTCATCATTTTGTAAGTTGGCAGACTCTAGTTTCTTTTTTACATGAATGTCATGGGTTTGCCTGAGATGATATTTATTGTTGAGTCCTTTAGTGGCTGAGCTTGTTCTCTCATAATGGTATTTGATTTCCTTATATTCCTGTGCTCTCTTTTGGTTTTGTGTTATCCTTTTATGGAGTCTATGGGTTATCACATTTTGTTGCCTCATAAGCAATATGAATTTGAAGATTCTCATGTTTTTGATGAGGAAAAGCTTGGTCGGCTATTTCAAGTGTATTCTTTGGATTTCTTTCTGGCTTTTCACAAGGTTTTGGGAAAGTGATGGCTAGGGGAGAATGCAGGTTGTTTTCTTGTTGAAAGTGCATCTTGTTTTCTCACTATTTGTATGGATGTGCTTCTGGATTCTGCTATGGTTAGGGAACTTTTTGATGCATACTTCCATTCCAATTTCTATATTGTTGATGATTTGGATAGTGCATTATCTTTTTATCATTTTGATTTCGGTAATTTTGAGTATGTTGGCTTCCTGTCTCATCCTTAGTTATTATCTTTTGGCTAGTATGTGGACTTTCTTTCAATAATGAGAAATGGTTTGATCTCTAACCTATATGATTATGCTTTGTTTGCTATGGTAGCTCTACTAGATCATATATCACCATATTGTTTAGCAACAACTATAAATATTTTTTCAGGTATTCACTTCCTCCTAGATTTGATGCACGCTGTTCTATCTTCGCCAACATCAGTTTTGCCCATTCAGATGGAACCTCCTACAATTCTTGTTGTGGATGATACCCCCCTTCTTCTCCTCCATTGGAAAGCACCAATTCATGGTATTTGAATTCTTAAGTGTAATCTTCTCAAGCAGAGAAATTTTTGTACTCATTACAAGGGGTTGGGCTTTGTAATCTCGAGTGGGATTTTATCTGTTCTTTTTATGTATGTGCTCGACCGAAAGTGTACTTATTAGAAAGGGTTGGGTTTTTGTTGGCCAGCATGGTTATTTTGTAATCTCGGGTGGGTTTCTATCAGGTTTTTATGTATGAGCTAGACCAGAGGTTTTCTTTGCCTGGTTCTTTCCTACCGGTGCTCTTTGAACTAGGTTGTAAAAATTTATAAATATTAATAAAATTTAGTGGTTTACCACTTTTACCAAAAAAAAAAACCTAGTCAATAACCTCATTTAATTGTCGAAATAAATCTCCCAAACATTAAATATTAATTATTTAATATTCAACATTAAACTACCTCCTAAAATTTAATCATAATAGTATTTAAGATTTTCATTAGAAGACATCTTTAATAAATTTACCCAAATATGAGAATAATATTGCTATATAAATATTTAATTACAACTCCAACTAAAATCCCTGAAAAGGTCAACTAGCCTAAAATAATAACTTAAATTAAATGGGGCAGTTCCCATTTCAAATTTAAAAAGAAATCTTTTCCCTCTCCTTTATTATTTTACTTCTTTTATCTTTATCTCTTATTCTAACCCTAACTAGGGTTTTATTTAAAAATCTATTAACTCTCTTCTTTATCTTTCCTTTTTCATTTTATTTTACCCTAACCCAAAATTGGGTTAGGGTTTTATTTTGCTACACAAATAGTTTTCTTTCTTTGTAGGTGTGTGCAGGTTGATCATGGCTGAAGGAAGAGGGGTCATGCCATGGTGGAGGATGGGCGATGGAGGTTAAGTGTCGAGAAGGGCCAAGGGGTTGCAGAGAGGGGGGTGGTGGTGGCCACACGGTGGCATGCAGGCACCACTGTGGATACCCACAGTGGCAATGATGTCACTCACTGTGGTTACCCACAATGGCAGCCACAGTGCCATCCACTGTGGTTATCCACAGTGGTGGGCGCGGTGCCGCCCACTGTGGATACCCATAGTGGCAACCACTGTGCCACCCAGTATGGTTACCCACAGTGGTGGTAATGGTGTTGCCCACTCTGGATACCCACAATGGCGTCGACCAAGCCTCTACCATGGTTATCCATGGTGGCGGCCAGGGTTTCATAGCAAGGTTAAATTTTTTTTGAAATGGAACTTAATTTTATTATATATATTTTGAAATCAGTTGCATTAATATGTGTGTGTGTGTGTGTGTGTGTGTGTGTGTGTGTGTGTGTGTGTGTGTGTGTGTGTGTGTGCATAGTCAACATGGATAAGTGCATTCCTTGTTAATTTCAAATATATATATTTAATATATGTTTATATATATATATATATATATTCATGCACAAATATATTTATTCAGATTTAAATAATCTAATTTGTTTAACCAAAATATAAAATGTTACAAATATATTTGCACAGACTAAAATAATCTATCTTTTTAATCAAAATATTAAATGTATGTAAGATTCTTATTTAAATGTATATGAAATCTTTTTTTTTGACTTAGATGCAACACATATCTTATTTAATTTTTCTTACAACAACATATTAGATTGATGCAGAATAATAGGTACTTAGAATATTTAACATACAACTCTCTCTCTCTCTCTCTCTCTCTCTCTATATATATATATATATATATATAAGTGTATTTATATTCCTAAATCTGCACTTTTATTTTCTATTACACTAGCTTTTAACAGGTATGAGAAATAACAGAATGGCTCTCTATTGTCTTTTCTACTTAAATAAAAATGCATAGTCTAAATAATCCTTCTAAAATGTGCATTTCCATATTTAATAAATGTAAATTTTGATAGGAAAGAAAAGATGAACTTTCATTTCTAGAATCTAAAATTTAACAGAATAATTTATTTAACAGCTGCAACTATACTTTCATATTTCTATTTGAACAATAAAGCAGCAAGATGAAAATTTAAAAGAAGATTTAAACTAACGCTTAAAAGTTTTTTCCCTACATTTCTTTTTAAAACTATAGGTAGCAATATCATTTTTTTATTTTTTTATTTATAACTGCATTCCTTAACACTTATTTTTGCAGAATGATAAAAATAATAGAATGAAACAACTTAAATATTTATCTATTTTCTTTCCCCTTTCCAACATGTATACATTTTATTAACTAATAAAAGAGAACAAATTTATTTCCATCTTTTTCAAGCAATAAACAAATACATAAAAGTAACTCAAATGCCTTTCCTTTCTCTTTATTTCTTTGAATGAACTAATCAAAATAAAAATACATTTGTTTTTGTATGCGAGAAAAGCAGTTTGATGAAATCTAAATTTGTGAAAATATTCAAAGACTTGCCCACACATCCATGGGACTCTTGGTGCAAGTTATGGAGCCATGAGGAATAGCTCAACTTCCCAAGGATTGTTCCATGGTTCTCTATCTCACAAGGTCCCTCAAGCCAATGCCTTTGCTTGCAGATCACTGAGCAAAGTGACTTAGGGATGACAAATGCAAGAACAAGGGATGCTTTTGATCAAATTTAGTATGAATGCATCCTATTTATGCATGATTCTATCAAATGAAATAAACTAGATGATAAGATGACAAGGTTGTTAGGATTCCCAAAGATACTGATGGTGGGGGTGAATCAGTATCTAACCGGTATATTAAATTACTTGATTTAAAACATGAAAAGCATATTAAAACTGAGTAAAGGTAAACCAGAAATAATGCAACAAATAAGAACAAGAACCATAACATGAAAAGCACACCATAACACAATGTTTTAACAAGGAAAACCAGTGTGGGAAAAATCTCAGTGGGATTTGTGACCCACAGTATTCACTTACTGGCCAATAAGGGAATATTACTCTTACAATAGGGGCCTGCACATGTAGGAAGGCCAAGTGCCTAGAGCTCACTGCTCAATTACAAAAGAAGTCACACTGACTTACAAAAATGGATTATACTAATCCAATGTCTTGTACTACAGATTAGCATCTGCTATGCCAGATTCAGTACCAGTTTAAGCTCTACTACAACATAAACCTTTAACCAATAATTTGCATATTAGGTCTGCTATTACTTTTCCATACTTCACATCCTATCTCATCTGCAAAAATGATCTACAAGGATCTCATACATATATGATTCATATTACAATCCGCCATGTCGGCTTAGAAAATATTTCACAATTAATTACAAATACATTAATACAAAATTGCTATCGGTCAGGATGTCGGTATTCTTACTTTTCATTACCGGTGTTTTGTGTGCCAGTGTAGAGTCTGTCAGTGTCGGTGCCTATGTCTACCTACATGTATCACATGATTGCAAGGTTGCCATCAATGACAATACCTTCAATCACCTACAATTTCTCATTGGAATGTGAATTTTCCAACAATCTCCCCCTTTGGCATTGACAGCAACACTCATGAGAAAAATTCAAGAATGCATCGGAAAACTGAAGTCCAAAAAATCTTTGCCAAAAAATTGTTATAAAAATGTATGCTCCCCCTGAGCAGATAATATCTACTTCCTTCTGACCATTTTTCTCATCACACTACTCCCCCTTTGACATCAATGACAAAGGTTGTCATTCGCTGTCAGTGGAGCTCTACCTGGATTCTTGTAACCGGTGGGTTACAATCTGAAAGATATCTGTCAGAATCAAATTTATACCATTACTGAATGTTTTGCTGTCTTTTATTGCCTCTTGTTTTCTCTGCATTGTACCGATGAGTATGTGCATTTTCTCTTCTGGTGTCTTCAATCCAGAAACTAGAGCCTCAGATATTTCTTTTCTCAAAGAAATGAGGTATTCTAGTCTTGGACCAAGTCTGCATTTCAAGTTCTTTGCTTTATCCTTTATTCTCTGTTTGTCATTCTCTAACTTCTTGATTTTCTCTTCTAGCTCTGCAATCTTCTTTTCTATCTCCAAAAATGAATTTGATGATCCTATCAGATTGTCTATCAACTCATATTTGATCCATTCACATACATCTATCCTTGCATTATCATTAACCATATCATAGACAGTTTTGATACATAGGCTAGAAATTGAGTTCAACCTATTTGTATGTGTAGCCTTATAAGCTAAGATCATACTGATAAATTTGACATTTATGTCTTTTACATCATTTACCCTTAGAGACCTTTTATCAAATGTTGCACTGGTTAGGTTTATCACTATGTCATTTGAGACCTTCCTTGTTTTGTTAGGTCTGTTACCGGTGGAAGGTAACCCTATTACATCTTTTACCACTTCTTTTGTGATTTTATGAATTGAATCTAACCAGAAAAATTCACCATGTACTTTGCTTAACACAATCCTTATAATATCCTTGGGAAAATCCAGGATACTAAGGATTTCAGTAAAACCTAGGATTTCAGTAAAACCTAGGGTTTCCACTATTTTATGTTCTGGCTTGACATTTCCAAACTCATCACAAATCATAGTCTTATACATATTCTTGATCTCATCATCACCTAATTCCTCAATATGATACATCCTAGGGTCTTCAGCATATACTACTCCCTTAGGAATTTGAGAAAATGCACCTATGCTATCATCTTTCTTTGCAATTTAGGGAACCAGTTGGAATACGGGTCTAGGGCGCTTAACAACCTCAACAACAGTAGGGTTTGCAATAAATTCAGGAGTGGATGAAGATGCCATAGCTATAAATACCTCAATCTACCTTAAGGATGAATTCTTTGATGGATTGCTTCACTTCTTCACTTAGAATGCCTTCGCTTGGGAATTTTTGTGCTCTTGAAGATTTGAATGCTCAGTGAATGAAAAAGGAGCCAAAACATTTTATTTATAATGTTATTTTCTCCAACTACCACATTTAATGCTCGCCTGTTAAGTCACAACTTAACTCATTTGCCGGTATAGAAGTAATTTCAAATTCTCACCATCAACTGAGGGAATAATAGCATGTTTTTCATTTTGTTGCTAAATCCCCAAAAGATTTTCCTTTAGTTAGATGAAGAGTCTCTTGTCGGTGGAGTGTTACTCTATTCTGCTGGTGGAGGGGTATTCCCTTCAACATTTTGATCTGACTTTCTGATCCATTGTTTTGAGAATTCTTGCTTTACCTCTTCAACCTTTTCTTTACCTTTCAAACTAGGACCTTTGGTATTTGCCGGTGATGCCTTCTACAAAATTTTGCAATATGTCTAATTTTGTTATAGGCATAACAAGTCACATTGTTCTTCTGAATAGCTTTCCCATATCCTATGTTGGTATGTATTCTGCATTGATTAGATAAGTGTCCAAATCTTCCACAAATATAACATCTTACATTCATTCTGCAATTTTCTAAATTATGACCAACTTTGTTGCATTTAAAACATTGACCGGTGGGTGTATTAGTGTTCTGATGATTTCTAGATCTACATTGATTTGCTCTATGACCATAATTATTATAGTTAAAGCATTTCCCATTGAATTTTTAAGTATTAGGTTGTCTTACTGGTTTTCTATGATCATGATTATTTATAGTACCAGAGCTTTCACCAACTTCAAAGCCAAGGCCATTTTTATCACCATTAGGTTTTTGATTCTTCAGCATGTCAACAAGCTCTTCTGAAATTTTCTTGAATTTCTCCTTGTGTTGATTTGCAGTAGTCAGTTCATTCTCCAAGATTCCTTTCTATCTCATGAGTTCAGTTCTGTCATTTTGTGTGTGCATTAGATCTATCTTCAACATATCATTTTCATGACTAAGTCTTGTGTTTTCATTTCCAGCATCATTTAGTCTTCTAACCAAGTCTTTTTCATTCTTCTTTCTGTCTTCAATTTCTTTACAGAATCTCATAGTCATATCCTACATCTCATTCTTCGTTGTACTGATTTCTTGTCTTAGCTTGTTTACCAAATCCTTAAGAGTTTCCTTTTCATTTTCCTCATTTTGCATATTTTCACAAAGTTGTCTCCTCTTTTTCCTTGCAATAGTAAAATTCTCTTGAAGTGCTTGAATGGTATCTTGAGTAGCCTTCATATCATCTTCAAGTTTGATATTTTTCACTTTTTCTACATCATAGTATGAAAGAGCTATTTCCAATTGCTTTCTCAAGTTTTTCATCTCTACCGATGACAAGATCTTCCTCAAGCTATTAGGATTTTGAAAATAGAGGACCAAGCTTTGATACCAATTGTTAGGATTCCCAAAGATACTGAGAGGGGGAGGTGAATCAACATCTAATCGATATATCAAATTACTTGATTTAAAACATGAAAAGCATATTAAAACTGAGTACCGGTAAACTAGAAATAATGCAGCAAATAAGAACAATAACCTCAACATGAAAAGCACACCATAACACAATGTTTTAATGAGGAAACCTAGTGTGGGAAAAACCTCGGTGGGATTTGTGACCCACAATATTCGCTTACTGGCCAATAAGGGAATATTACTCTTACAGTAGGGGCCTGCACATGCAGGAAGGCCAAGTGACTAGAGCTCACTATTCAATTACAAAAGAAGTCACACTGACTTACAAAAATGTATTATACTAATCCAATATCTTGTACTGCTTTAGATTAGCATTTTCTATTCTAGATTTAGTACCGGTTTAAGCTTTGCTACAACATAAACCTTTAACCAATAATTTGCATATTAGGTTTGCTATTACTTTTCCATACTTCGCATCCTATCTCATATGCAAAAATGATCTACAATGATCTCATACATATATGAGTCATATTACAATCCGCCATGTCAACTTACAAAATATTTTACAATTAATTACAAAATACATTAATACAAAATTGTTGTCGGCCAGGATGCCAGTATTCTTCCTTTTTGTTGCCAGTGTTCTGTGTGCCAGTGTAGAGTCTGCCGGTGTCGGTGCCTGTGTCTGCCTGCCAGTATCACATGATTGCAAGGTTGCCATCAATGACAATACCTTCAATCACCTACAATTTCTCATTGGAGTGTGCATTTGCCAACAAAGGTTAGTAAAAATACTATCCTGACATGATATACTAGCTATATGATTTAATCTAAGATGATAGAAATGCTCTAAAATGATTATTAGATTTATTCCTATTGCAAAGAGAGGCTAAATGTTTACTACAATTGAGTATAATTATGATGCTAAAGATTTGGATGATAAAATAAGGGGATGAGAGCTCTATTTATAGAAGAAACAGGGCAATGGATGGTCAAGTTTAAATGATCTAATCAATGGTCAGGATTGAAAGTTATCAATCCATGTTTACAATTCTTACCAATGAAATGGTGACAATTGTCAACATAAGACTGCTTGAGAGGAGATGTAAGAAGAATTAAATGCTTGAGAAGTCCTCATGGTTACCTTAGGAGGTAAGAGTTAGGATTAGGTTAGGCTTATACATTGGATAAAGCTTTTACCCAAGGGGTAAACTCTTGTGCAAGGGTTAAAGGAATAACCATGGTCAAAGCAATGAATGCTCGATGAGACCCCTGGGTTAGATGAGGATTGAGTTAGGCAAAAAGTCTCTAACCATGCCACTAATTCAAGGGTTTTAGGTTAATTGATTAGGATTAGAGGGATTCTAGAAGAATTTAGGAAGAGGGTTAGGAGGCAAGTGGGAGATGTAGAAAAATGCAAGTGGGTGAGGAATTTTAGGATTTAATTAAAATAAATTGCTTTATTTTAATTTGGTTGCAAGTGGGTGAGAATTTAAATAAATTAGATTTATTTGATTGGGATGAACTATTTAATTAAATGTGAATTTAATTAAAAGTAGAGAGAAGGGATTTAATTAAATAAAATGATTCATTCAATTAAATGATATAAAAGGCTTAAGTGAATTTAAATAAATAAATTGAATAATTTATTTAATTGAAATAGAGGAATGTGGGTGATTTAATTAAATTAGATTTAACAAAATAGAGGAATGAGAATAAAATGAACATTAAATATTCATTTAGGAATATGGTCATTTTTATACGTCTACATTTTGCCCCCTTTTGAAGTGACGTGTGTGCACATGTTGATTCAAAGAAAAATGATGTGTCGTCAAAATTTGATTATGATCAGTGTGATGTCATATCGAGATGTTCATGTTGTGCCCTAGATTTGATAAATGATATTCCAGATTTGATAAATGATGTTGATAATGCCCCCTCGAGAGATGAATCAAAAATTTGAAAATTTTATTTGATTTGATAAATTTCATTGCATTTTAAAATTTTGTCTATGTTGAATGTAGTAATTTGATTCATCTCCCAATAATGATGTTTGTTAGGGTTATAAGTGAGACCACGAGCAATTTACATGTTCCACCACGTAACCCTCATTTCTGTTTACCCCATAAAAAGGTAAAAAGTGATTTCTTTTGTATTATTTGTGCTTGTTGATTTTGGAGAAAGTGACATTTGGAAAGAAGACAAAATGTCAATTTCCCATGCTTCTCATCAATTCGAGCACGTTCAGAGGTATTGGAGGCCCGCCATGTATGGACCACCGGTAAGTCATCAATTTTTTCTCCTTTTTGCATTTTGTTTTGTCATTTTTAGTCATGCTTTCCAAATTTTCATGTGGATTTTAACGGTTTACCGTGCAGGGTCTGCACCCTAGCGCATACGATAAGAAGGGTAGCACGTCTAGGGTTAAAATTTAGGGTAGCATCCGAGTTGGGTTGGGTAGCATGGAGGGGGGTTAGGATAGTGCATCAAGGTCTTCTAGCACAACAGGTTAATAGGCTAGTGCACAGGGGGTAAAGAGTAGCACATAGGTAAGTCCTAGCACATAGGGTCGACAGGGGTTTGCATGGGTTGGTTAGGATAGCGTGTAGGTATAACCTAGCGTATAGGGTATTCTAAGTGGTGCAAAGATAGATTAGGGTAGAGGTGCATTTTAGTACTTAGGGTGCATTTGGTAGCACGTAGGGGATTTCGGGGAGTGCATAGCTAGCAGCTTAGTGCATGGATAAAAGTTTTTAGTGCATAGGTGGAAAATATTGAGGAAAATAGGATTTTTTAGATGAATGAAGATAGTTGGGGGTAAATAGGTGTTTGCCAGTTTTTTCGAGATGAGTGTGATAGTCAGTATGCGTGCTTGCTATGTGTTGGTTTGAGAAATTGTCCGATATGAGCTCCGATTTTGGATTTTTGATAGATAACTTGATTTGATTTTCAATGTTTCAAGTTGATGTTGATTAGATGTTGACATGGATTTTGGTTTGATATGAACTTGATTTGATATGAATTGTTTCAAGTTGATATGAATGGGAAACTTGAGTTGTTTTTCAAGTTGATATGGTTGTGAAACTTGAGTTGTTTTTCAAGCTGATATGGATGTGAAACTTGAGTTGTTTTTCAAGCTCACATGGATGTGGAACTTGAGTTGTTTTTCAAGTTGATATAGATGTGATAGATAACTTGATTTTATTTGCAGTGATTCAAGTTGAAATGATCTGATATTGATATGGATTTATATGATGTGGAACTTGATTAGATATTCAATGTTTCAAGTTGATATGAATTTGATTTTGATATGAATTTTGATTTGATGAGGAAACTAATATTGGACATGTTTTGTTTGTGATAGGAGTGGCTTGGGCTTGTGCAGTCACAAGAACAATTTCCAAGACCATAGTCTTTGATACCACGATTGTGACAGACAGACATGAATATAATTGAGAGATGTGGTCTATCCTCTTTGTTTGAGATGCCTTGGTATATCATTAACTGGGGTTTATTGACAACTTTAGTCGAGAGATGGCATAGTGACACCAACACCTTTCATTTGGCGATAGGTGAGATTACTGTGACACATGAGGATTGCTACCAAATTCTATGGATTCCTATGGTAGGTGCACTTTTACCATATGAGCAAACTAGGGTGGGCGAGACAAAGGCTCTTCATCAAATTTTGTATCATGAGCATATTTGTGAGTATGAGATCCCATGGCAGGAGTTTATTGATTTAGATTATGCTCCTCTACCATCAGTGCTGGCAGGATTTATAGGTGGCTTCTTATGTACTAACTATAGGTCAAAGGGACTGGTAGTAGGATGGGGGTTGGTCTTGGAGGACATGGTGACACAGACTCGCTGATTTGCATGGGGGTTGGCTATGTTGGCCTATTTATATAGGGACTTGCATCAGGTAGCTTACTTGGGATATGGGAGTCTATCAACTGGGGTTACATTTCTATAGGTGTGGGTGTGGGAGCATATTCCCGCACCGAGGCCACTAGCAAACAAAGATAGGCTAGTTGGGTGTTCTTATGCCTATGGATACCGAGGGATAGTTGTCCAGCATAAGCTGGGCAAACTAGAGCATTGGAGGCGAGTGTTGGATGATATTGACATGGTCGTTTAGAGACTGTATATGCATTGCGAGGTGTGGGAAAAGGATGAGATGGAGATACCTTATGTCTACATGTCCCAATTTCTAATAGGGCAGACTGTTGGCATTATAACAGACAAAGGGAGATTTTTGGCATTCCAATTACAATGAGAGATTGTTGGCATTTCAATAAGGATATTGAGAAGGTTGTTGATGACTATGGATATAAATGATTAAGGATGCTTACTATCTTAATATTATTATTTTATCATTGATGTCAAGAAATTGATTTTCTAATTCAGTATGATGTTTTCATATCTTAAGAAGTATGATTTACTGAGTATAAATATGTCGGTAAAAGACACAGAAAGAATGTGATGAATAAGGGGAGGAATAAGTTATTCAATGGGAAACTATTACCAAGTTAGACAATGATGAGATTATGATGTTTAGATTGTTTTGATATCCTACATATGTTATTGATTGTAAGGTTAATACTATGCTATGTTACCGAGCAAAGAACCTAGTCAGTAAACCCTAAGGTTATCGCTATCGGTTAATAAAGGCGGAATGTCTATCGAGTGAAGTTTAGTATTTACTAAGTTGCAACCGAGTAATAACATAATACATTGAATGAAAAAATGCATTATTTAATGAAGGAAGTTGATGAGCTAGAACTGATTAAATGATTGGTATGCCATGCATGAAGTTTGTTAAGGATCTATGGTAAATGAAAAATTGATAGGAAGATCTACAACTCAGATTGAACCACAATACCCTAGCACAAGTTCCAAGAAATGTATGCAAGTTCTAAGGCAGGGTAAAACATTTTTAGATCGAAGGATACATTGAACTCGGTCAAGTTTGAAGATCTGATGGCTATGATTGATCATGGGAAATGTGATCAAGGAGATTAAACGATTGGCAAATTGTTTATAAATAAGGAACTGTTGATAAACAATGCATGCGGGCAAGTGTAAGCACAAGGATGCTACATAGTGATTACCGAGCATAGAAAATTGAAGACCTATTTTGATAACAGAGTATAGAGCCCAGCAGAAGGACAAGATAAGTCCTATGACTAGATTGTATTGAGAAAATAAGAATCTACTTTAGCATTTTAGATGTGAAGTTGCAGATAGATTTTTATTACTATTATTTTGTAAAGTGACAGAAGATCTGTTAACCAAGTGGACTTAATAGTCTTATTTGTAAAACCCTTTAGCAAGGTGACATTCTTATTGAGTGTTTGAAATCCTCTAACAAGGTCACTTCTAACAAGGTGAAGATCCTAAAAGATCTGAGGGAAATCCCTTAACCAGGTCACATCTAGCAATGTGTTTGTAATCTTTAACAAGATTTGCTTTTAACCGAGCATACTCTAGAAGAGTATATTTCTTAGTGGGTCCGAAATCTCACAGTGGTTTTTCCCTATTTGGGTTTCCACATTAAATCTAGTGTTATATGTTTTTGCATACTTTACAGTTTTTCTGATAAGATTACCGAGGTTGACTCTGTTGTTTTTATGGAAGATTAAGTTTGTATGATTCACCCCCCCTCTCATCTTGTTTTCTTGGCATCTGTACTAAATATTTAGTATCAGAACTATCAATTGGTATCAGAGCTTTGGACTCTAGAAGAAAAAGTTTAAAGGTACTTGAGGCAAAGATCCAAAGATGTATAAGAGAGATGCATCGAAGCTAAACAAGTCAAGTTTCTCTACATGGCAGAAAAGGATGAAGTTGCACCTATTAGGAGTTAGAGAATAAGTTGTATATTATCTAGAGAATGATTTCATTACACCTAGCACCTATCCATTGACAATGGAAGAGATAAAGGGAAAGCAAGAACATATTCAAGCAATGATTGAAATAACATTTGCATTGACCGACTCAGAGTTTAATGATCTAGAAGGCTGCAATGATGCAAAGGCAATGTGGAATAAGCTCATATCTGTGTATGGTGGAGATGAACATGTTCAAAGAGAAAAAGTGGATAGTATAAGAGGACAACTTGAATCTATGAGGATGAATGAAGGTGAGAACATAACTGAGTATAGTACAAGACTAAAGGAGATTGTCAATCAAATCAAAGGAGCAGGTGGAACTATTGAAGAAAAGGATATAACAAATAGCTTGTTAAGAACCCTTCTACCAGCTTATGCAATCTGAGTCTCTGCAATCAATGAATTGAGGTCTATACCCAATATGCCAATTTCTTTGGATGCTACTATTGATAAGCTACATGCATTTGAGTTAAGTAATTTTGATAACAGTGGGTCTTTGGTAAATAAAGTTGAATATGCATTTAGTTCTTTTCATCTTGATGAATCTGATGGTTACAATGATAGAAAGTACAAGTATTCTGAAGGGAATCATAGTGCAGCAAGTGAAAGATTTTGTAAGAACATGGAAGAAGTACACAAATTGTATGAGGAAATCAGAAAGCAAGAAGAGTTTGAAGCACTATTAGCCAGAAGGTTACCGAGAGGCAAAGATAAGTATAAAGGAAAACTACCTTTGAAATATTTCAATTGTGATAAGATAGGACATATGGCTTCTAACTGTCCTGACAAAGATTCTATTGAAAAGAGAGATTACCGAGATGACAAACAGAAAAATAATCAGTACAGAGGACACCAAGATTTCAGAAGAAGAGATAGAAAGTCATGCCTAATAGCCGATGAGGAATCAAATGATGATAAATCAGACAAAACTGATACAGAGGAAGTAGTTTATGTGGCTATCAAAGATGGATCAGATGAAGAAAGGTATGAAGAAAAAGCTTTGATATCTCATATAAATACTAATGATTCTTGAATCATAGATAGTGGATGCTCACATCACATGATAGGTGATAAACATAAGTTTGTTATATTAGAAGATTATTATGGAGGCTATGTAAGATTTGGTAATGATGCACCATGCCCAGTAAGAGGTAGAGGATCTATAACACTTCTTGACAATACAAAATGCAATGATGTTTATTGGGTTGAAGGTTTGAAATACAATTTGTTGAGTGTAGCATAGCTAAACAACACAGGTTACTGAATAGAATTTTAGAAAGAAATTGTCAAGGTTCATGACAAGCATGGAAAGTTAGCTGCTACCGGGACACAAACAAAAGGTAACACATTTCACCTTGACTCAACTTGGAATAAGTGTCTATATGCAAAGATTGATGATACCTGGTTATGGAATAAAAGGTTTTGTTGAGTAAATTTTGATAATCTGATCAAAATAAGAAAGAAGCACCAAGTAAGAGGTCTACCAAGTCTTGAGAAACCTGAAAATGCTATGTGCCGAGGATGCCAGATGGGTAAGATGACAAGATCAAGCTTCACAAGTAAGTCCTACACTTCTAAGGGAATTTTAGATCTTGTGCATACTGATCTTTGTGGTCCTATGAAAGTTCATAGTTATTATGGTTATAAATATATCATATTATTTGTGGATGATTATCCAAGGATGATGTCAGTTATGTTTTAAAAGAAAAATCAGAAGCTTTTCAAATTTTTAAATGGTACAAGGCAAGAGTTGAAAATGAAACGGGAAGACAACTGAAATGTCTTAGATCAGATAGAGGAGGAGAGTTCACATTTGATGAATTTAATTTATACTGCAATGATCATGGTATTAAAAGACAAGTCTCTGCACCAAGAACTCCACAACAAAATGGAATGGCTGAGAGAAGAAATAGATCTATTGTGGATTGTTCCAAAACCCTGATGATTGAAAAGAAAGTGCCACAAACATTTTGGAGAGAAGCAATAAGCACAACAGTTTACACCCTGAACCGAGCTCAATTGAAGAAAGGAACTTTGAAGACACCATATGAAATTTGGTATGACAAGAAACCTAATGTAAGTTACTTCAAAATGTTTGGAAGTAGATGCTATGTACACAAAGATGATAGAAATGGAAAGTTTGATCAAAAAAGTGAAGAAGGAAAATTTCTTGGTTATTATTCTAGAAGTAAAGCATTTAAATGTCTAGTCAAATCATCTAACAAAATAGTAGAAAGTGCAAATGTGAAAATTGATGAATTTATAGAAAGAAATGATGAAGGAAATTCCAAGGAACCAAAAGATTATGATGAATTTGTCTATGTTCAACTGAGAAGTCCTACCGAGAGAACTACTGAAGGAAATGAAGATAATGTCCAGTTATCGAGTGATGAAGAAGATCATACAGAGGCTACCGAGCCTGTATTGGCCAAGTATGTCAGAAGGAATCATGCATCAAGTCAGATTATAGGACATAAGGATGATCCAGTAATGACAAGAAACAAACTAAGACAAAACACGTCTGATATCTGAATTTGAACCGAGGATAGTGAAAGAGGCATTTAAGAGTGAAGATTGGATAAATGCTATGATAGAAGAGATTGATCAAATCAAGAAGAATGACACATGGACACTAGTCCCAAGACCGAAGGACAAAAATGTAAATGGTACAAAGTGGACTTTTAGAAACAAGGTAAATGAAAAAGGTGAGGTCATTAGAAATAAAGCAAGAATAGTTTGCAAAGGTTATGCCCAAGAAGAAGGAATTGATTATGGTGAGACTTTTGCACCTGTGGCAAGACTTGAAGGAGTAAGAACATTGTTGGCATATGCTGCTTTCAAAAATTTCAAGGTATATCAAATGGATGTCAAATCTGCATTTCTGAATGGTATATTAGAAGAAAAAGTTTTTATTGAACAACCTGAAGGATTTGTTGAAGACAAGAATAAAGATTAGGTATGTAAATTGAACAAAGCTTTATATGGTCTGAAACAAGCAACTAGAGCATGGTATGAAAGATTACACTCTTATTTAATCAAGATTGGTTTTATAAGAACAAGTGAAAACAACAATATGTACATGAAGAATAATGAAAATGGAATACTGATCTATGCCATATTTGTTGATGATATTATCTTTTGTGGAAATGACTCTTCATGCAAGAAATTTGGAAATGAAATGAGTAAATAATTTGAGATGTCATTAATTGGTGAGATAAAGTATTTTATAGGTTTGCAAATACTGCAAATGAAAGATGAGATTTTCATTACTCAATCCAAGTACATAAAGGAAATCTTGAAGAAATTTGGAATGGAGGATTCAAAACCAGTAAGTACTCCTATGACTACCAATTGTAAATTATCAAAGAATGATGAATCTACATCTGTTGATGAGACACTTTACCGATCCATGATTGGAAAACTACAATATGTTGTTCACAACAGACAAGATAGAGCACATGTAGTAGGTATAGTTGCAAGATTTTTTGCAGATCCCAAGGAAACACACATGACAACAATCAAGAGAATTTTCAAATACTTGAAAGGCACTGAAGATTATGGCTTAGTATATCAGAAAGGAAATGACTTTGATTTAAAAGTTTATACTGATACTGATTGGGTAGGCAACATTGATGATAGGAAAAGCACAAGTGGAGGAGCTTTCTTTTTAGGAGAAAGACTAGTGAGTTGGCTTAGCAAGAAACAAGGATGTGTTTCAGAATCAACAACAGAAGTTGAATATGTTGTTGCAGCATTGAATTTTACCAATATAGCATGGATCAAACAACTGTTGGAAGGTATAAGTGAGAAAGTTACCGAGCCAGTAACTGTATTCTGTGACAATACTAGTGCCATTAACATTTCAAAGAACCCTATTATGCACTCTAAGACAAAGCACATCTCTATCAAATATCATTATCTTAGAGAAGAAAGTGGTGTTGGAGTATGTTAGCACAAAGGAACAAATAGCAAATATCTTCACCAAGCCACTGCCAAGGGACACTTTTGAGTATCTCAGAAGTCAGTTAGGGGTCCTACCCCTATCTTCTATTCATTGACCAAGTTCAGTGAAAGCATCAATTCGATGACTTTACAGAATATCTTTTAGGAGTTGATGCTGATTTACACACTTTAGGAGGTTTTCTAAAGGTGTGCAGGAAACAATACAAGGAACATGAATTGTAGACAAAATGCTCTGATCGAGACTAAGTTGAGACCGAACAACAAAGGAAATCACTTCATATAGGAATAAATTATGTTTTAGTTTTCTTTTTGGCATTGTTGTCAAAGGGGGAGAAGACTGAAGAAAAGGGGAGAAGACTAATGTATGGGGGAGAAATCTGATGACAGAAGGAGAGCATTTCAGAATCTCACAGCAATCTGAATCAATTAGGTCAAATCAATTGGTTTTGCCATCAATGCCAAGTGGGGAGATTGTTGGCATTATAACAGACAAAGGGAGATTGTTGGCATTCCAATTACAATGAGAGATTGTTGGCATTTCAATAAGGATATTAAGAAGGTTGTTGATGATTATGGATATAACTGATTAAGGATGTTTATTGTCTTAATATTATTATTTTGTCATTGATGTCAAGAAATTGATTTTCTAATTCAGTATGATGTTGCCATATCTTAAGAAGTATGATTTGGTGAGTATAAAGATGGTGGTAAAAGACACAGAAAGAATGTGATGAATAAGGGGAAGAATAAGTTATTCAATAGGCAACTATTACCGAGTTAGACAATGATGAGATCATGATGTTTAGATTGTTTTGATATCCTTCATATGTTATTGATTGTAAGGTTAATACTATACTATGTTACCAAGCAAAGAGCCTAGTCGGTAAACCCTAAGGTTATCGCTATCGGTTAATAAAGGCAGAATGTCTATTGAGTGAAGTTTAGTATTTATCGAGTTGCAACCAAGTAATAATAGAATGAATTGAATGAATAAAAGCATTATTTAATGAAGGAAGCTAATGACCTAGAATTGATTAAATGATTGGTATGCCATGCATGAAGTTTGTTAAGGATCTATGGTAAATGAAAAATCGACAAGAAGATCTATAGCTCAGATTGAACCACAATACCCTAGCACAAGTTCCAAGAAATGTATGCAAGTTCCAAGGTGGGGTAAAACATTTTTAGATCGAAGGATATATTGAGCCTGGTCAAGTTTGAAGATCTGATGGCTATGATTGATCATGGGAAATGTGATCAAGGAGATTAAGCGGTTGGAAAATTATTTATAAATAAGGAACTATTGATAAACAATGCATGTGGGCAAGTGTAAGCACAAGGATGCTACATAGTGATTACTGAGCATAGAAGCTTGAAGACCTATTTTGATAATAGAGTATAGAGCCCAGCAGAAGGACAAGATAAGTCCTATGACTAGATTGTATTGAGCAAATAAGAATCTGCTTTAGCATTTTAAATGTGAAGTTGCAGATAGATTTTTATTACTGTTATTTTGTAAAGTGATAGAAAATCTCTTAATCGAGTGGACTTAACAGTCTTATTTGTAAAACCCTCTAGCAAGGTGACATTCTTATTGAGTGTTTGAAATCCTCTAACAAGGTCACTTCTAACAAGGTGAAGATCCTAATAGATCTAAGGGAAATCCCTTAACCGGGTCGCCACATCTAGCAATGTGCTTGTAATCTTTAACAAAATTTTCTTTTAACTGAGCATACTCTAGAAGAGTATATTTCTTAGTGGGTCTGAAATCCCACAGTGGTTTTTCCCTATTTGGGTTTCCACGTTAAATTTGGTGTTATATGTTCTGTGATCTTATCTGTTTATGAGTTTGCATGCTTTATTATTTTTTTGATAAGATTACCGAGGTTGAATCTATTGTTTTTTGGAAAATTAAGTTTGTATGATTCACCCCCCCCCTCTCATCTTGTTTGCTTGGCATCTGTACTAAACATGTAGTATCAGAACTATCACAGACACTCTTTGTTATTGAGAGATTTCTGCATAGCTGAGTGTTGTGGCAGTATGGATGACAACAAGGGATACCACAGGGAGCATGCTTGTATGCTCGATGAAGGCAGGATGTGCCAGAGTGGGGACCCACTATTGATAGCACAATGGTGGTTGAGGAGTTCTTCCACCTAGCCAGCCAGATTTGGGACTATACCTATGGGATAGTGGATGTAGGTATGAAAGAGGAGTTCACAACACTTTTTACAGCTCATGCTGTGGCCAGGATATCGGATCCAATGGAGATGATTCTCACTTTTGATGATGATGAGAATGAGCAGCTCGAGAGGCTAGGTAGACGTGGAGAGGAGGGAGAGGAGCTGGATGAGGGAGGTGGGGATGGTCGAGGTGATGACGGTGGAGATGGTGGAGGAGGTGGTTGAGGTTGGTGTGGGGATAGAGGGAGAGGAGATAGAGGCAAAGTTGGTGGAGATAGAGGGATACGGGTGGCGAGAGTAGTGTGATGGGCTATGCAGGATAGAGGGAGGGTAGGTTTGGCTATTGGAGTTGGTGGTGAAGGGAGGGTAGGAGAGGTGATAGCAGCAGTGTGAGGGACAGATGAGTTTAGATGGCTGGCCCAAAGGAGGAGGTTAGATGTTTTACCCCCACCCGCGTTGAGGATAGGTAGAGGGACAGGGGGTACCACCACACAAGTACCTCTGCAGATCTAGATTCTGACTCACTAGGAGGATGCTCAGATTAGGTCCTTATAGTTGATAGTGTAGCAGCTACAGACACAGTTATTGGCACATCAACGTCAAATTACGTAGTTGACCACTGAGCGAGATACAGTTTTGGAGCACTTGGAGAGAGTGGCAGTAGGTGGCTCGATGAGAGACACCCTAAGGAAGTTGGTGTATATAGCCAAGGAAGGTGAGTATTACCAATGGCATTATGAGGATGTGGTGCCCAGGGAGCATAGAGTTCCTAGTTTCACAGTGATGAGATCCAGTCGATCTAGGCAGACTGGTTCGAGGATAGAGAGCAGAGGCATGATTGGGCCTACTCATCAGGATCCACCTGGGGATCCAGATGTTGGGACATCTACTGTGAGACTATCACCCTCAGGAGATAGTCATACCTAAGAGATTGTTTCTCTATTGTATTTTGATCATTTTGTTGTATTTTGGGATAGGCATGACATATTTTGTACTTGATCATTTTTGAGATATATATATGACACCATTTGCTTTGATCCTCATGTGATGTTTTTCATGGATTATGCTTTCTATATGATCTTGATGCTTTTATGATGGTGATGCAATGCTTAGATAGATGTCTGTGATTTGATATTTGATGGATGATGTATGAGTTGTATCTTGAAAATGAGATGTATGATAATGATAATAATGTGATATGTATCTTGAAATTGAGATGTATGATATTGATATGTTGTGAGATGTATCTGGAAAATGAGATGCATGATATTGATAATGATGTGAGACTAATTGTAAAATAATAGGCAACTAATTGATAAATGATATGCAACTAATTGATAAAATGATATGCAACTAATTGTAAAATGATATGCAACTAATTGATAAAATGATATGCAACTAATTGATCATCCTTGTTCTACTTTTGTCATTCCTGTATAGTCACATGTTTTTTGCTTTCTTTGTGGTTATCATCATTAAGCATTGATTTGTTGTGATATGTTGAAAATTTATGCAAGCATAATGGTATAATTGAACCATCACGACCTCAGAAAAAATTTACATGATTTTTTATTTTGCAAGATGGCACAAGCGTCGAGGTATAATTGAACTAAGATGACCTGAGTGCAACTTGTGTATAAACAGACAAGATTAAACCATTTATATGCGCAAAGGGGAATCATGTCTTCAATGATATGCTTTGAATCATGTCTCGAGACAAGTATTTGCACAGTACAAGTGATCGCCTCACAGACATAAAACTTAAAAGATATTGGAGTCTTAATGACTTTCTCTAGCTCGATGCATTGTTGAGAAAATATAGAGGATCCAATAATTCAAAAAATTTCAAGTGCAAAAATAGTCAAAACTTTATGCCAGATGCAAACATTTTATACTTCAAAAA
This sequence comes from Cryptomeria japonica, assembly GCF_030272615.1. Taxonomy (NCBI): domain Eukaryota; kingdom Viridiplantae; phylum Streptophyta; class Pinopsida; order Cupressales; family Cupressaceae; genus Cryptomeria; species Cryptomeria japonica. Next base: position 629,475,211 of record NC_081407.1, on the reverse strand, counting down.
GTCATCCATCATGTGTTTGAATCATTAAGTGTATCAATGTTTGTGTTCTCGTGATTGTTGATTTGTTGTTGGACAGGATGCTCTGAGTCTACTGCAAGTTTTTGACTTAGGACAAAATGTTGATCAATGTTGCCCCTAGCTAAATTTTCCTCTTGATGCTGATATGTACAATGATTACCAAGCCATGGTGGGATATGATGAAATGATATTTGGGTAAACCAAGATAGTGACTATGCTAAGTATGTCCTGGATAATGCTATGTTGATAAAATGTCAGGCGATGGCTGGTAGTACTTGATTGTGGATATAAAAGTTAGAGAGTATAGATAGATAGAGGATCTATCCTCTCACAAGTAGCACCTATGGCTAGGTTTTCACTAGTTGCTTTTATTGCACCTTTTGTTTTTGTTTCCTTGATTTTTTTATATTTTTGTATTTTTTGATGTTTTTGACTTTTCTGTGCATTAGACTGCTCAAGTGTAGTACTTCTTCAAATGAATGTTGTTGGTTGGTTCATTGATCACATCTCCTTTTAAAGTTGTTAGCTGATAGGCACCTAATCCATAAGCTGATATGATGATATAGGGACCTAACCAGTTAGGTTCAAATTTCCCTCTTTTCTTGATCCTGTTGATTTCTAGGATTTTCTTTGAGTACTAGATAACCAATTTTAAAAATCCAAGGAATGACTTTATGGTTGTAGCTTTGACACATGCATTCTTGATATGCTTTGAGGTGAGTATAGGCATGTTGGCATTTTTCATCTAGGAGTTCTAGCTCTTGCAGTTGGTTTACTCGATACTCTTCATCTGGAATGAGGCCTTTCAAAGATACTCTGAGAGATGGGATTTCTACCTCCAGGGGTAAAATTGCTTATGATCCATACACCAATGAATATTTCATAGCTCTTGTAGGTGTACAAATGCTAGTTTTGTATTCCCATAGTGTTGGATTGAGTTGCACGTGCCAATCTTTTCCTACATCATTTACTATTTTCTTGAGGATTTTCAATATTATTTTGTTGGATGCCTCATCTTGAACATTCCCCTGTGGGTAGTAAGGTGTAAAGAAATGATGTTGGATCTTGAATCATTCATAGAGTTCTCACACATCCTAGTTTTTGAAAGGTCATCCATTATCCATGATGATGGAACTTGGAATGACATATCCGCAGATCAGATAATTCAGAATGAAGAGGCAATTTGCTTCCCAGTCACTGTGGTCATGGGGATCGCTTCAATCGATTTGGTAAAATATAATGTTACAATGATAATGAACTTGTGTCTATTTGAAGATGAAGGGTGTATTTTGCCTACTAAGTCGAGTTCCCATTGGAAAAAGGGCCAGGATGTTGTGAATGGTTGTAGTTCTTGTGTTGGTGCATGTATAAGATTGCCATGGATTTGGCATTTAGGACATTTATTTACAAAATGATAAGAATCCTTTTCCATTGTCGGCTAGAAATATCCCATTAATAGAATTTTTTTAGCAAGAGTAGGACCACTTGAATGTGTACCACAGATACCTTCATGAAGCTTTTGTAAAGAAGAGTCAGATTCATTACGATCAAGGCAACAAAGAATAGTACCATCTGGACCTCAATGGTACAAAATATCAACAGTGAGAGTATAACAGGCACCTTGCTAGATAAAGTTGCATTTTTGGTTTTGAGACAGGTCAATGGGCAGGGTATTAGTTTTGAGATAGTTGTATATGGGTCTATATAATAGAGAGTTAGAACCAGTTAAGGCATAGATAACATGGGATGCAGAATGGTCATAGGCTAGGGAGAATAGTTGCTCTACCAGAAACTCGTAATGACTCTGTTGCTCTAGAATTTATAGTAGTGAAACGATAGTAGCCATTGCATCAGCTGCTCTATTGTCCAACCTTGGTATTTGTTCGAAGGTGAGGTGTACAAAATATTGTTTGAAATCATCCACCATTCATTTGTATGGTAGTAACTTGTCATCTTTCATCTGATAGTCATTGTTGATCTTATTTATGACTAGTTGTGAATCTCTGTAGACTTTCAATTATGTGATTATCCATTCTACGACAATTTTGATGCCTGTCACCAGTGCCTCATATTCGACAATGTTATTTGTGCATGGAAACATGAGTCTATATGATCTTGGTATGGTGTGTCTGTCAGAAGTGATGAATAGAATGCCAACACCTGAGCCATGTTGAGTGTAGGAACCATCAAAGTATAGGGTCCATTGTTTGGTGGTTATAGTAAGAACATACCTATCTAGAAATTCAATCTCCATTGGTTGCTTATCTGGTAATGGTACATTAGCCAACTGATTTGTAATTACCTATCCTTTGATAGCTCTTCACTTTGTGTAGTGGATATCAAATTCACTGAGAATCATTACCCATTTAGCCAATCTGCTAGTGAGAGATGCTTTGTTGAGCAAGTATTTGAGAGGGTCAATTTTTGCTACTAGCTTGATTGTATGAGCTAGCATGTAGTGTCAAAAATTTTGAGAAGCAAATACCACTGTTAAACAAGCTTTCTCAATGAATGTGTAATTGAGGTCATATCCATTCAAAGTTCTTAGGGTTGAGCCTAACTTGAAATTTTTCCAATCTGTCAAAAATCTTTTCTAAGATGCTTAGATTTTTTGCTCAAGTAAATGACTTAGCTAGTAAATCATCCACCTATTCCTCCATGAAGGTATGCATCATGTCATGAAAGATTGTTGTCATTTCTCATTGATAAGTTGCCCTAGAATTCTTTAAGCCAAATGACATGACATTCCAATAGTATGTTCCCCAAGGACAGGTAAATGCTATTTTATCTTGATCCTCTGGAGCTATCTTGATTTGATTATAGCCAGAAAAACCTTCCATTAGTGATATCATTGCATGGCCTACTATGAGGTCTACAATTATGTCAATACTGGGCAAAGGAAAGTCATCATTTGGACAGGGTTTGTTGACATCTCTAAAATCAGTGCATATCTTGATGTTACCTTCTGGTTTTGAAACTGGCATGATGTTGGAGATCCATTCAGCATAGTCGATAGGTCAAATAAATCCAACGTCTAATAGTTTCTTTAGCTCAACTTTGACCATTAGTGCTACATGTGGATTCATCTTTCTCTATTTTTGCTTAACTAGCTTGGCTCCTAGAACAATGGACAAGTGATGCATGATTAAGTGTGGATCAATCCCAAGCATATCTACATATGACCAAGCAAAATTGATTTTCTTTTCTTTGAAAAATTGGATAAACTCTAATCTTTCTTCCTCTATCAGAGATTCTACAAGGTGTATGTGTTTCGTTGCTTCTGGTGTACCAATGTTGATTGATTGCATAGGCTCAATCAATATGGGTGATTGCTCCTAATAGTGTTCAAGAAGAGTGTCAAGGCTCCCATCTTTAGGTGCCTTAAGAAGGTTTTCACCCACAAATGCATCCTTTATTTTTACTTTTTTGTGATCTATTGCTGCCATTGACTAGTTTTCAGCAGTAGATCCTTTATATCTTTCATTTTTGTGACTAAGAGACTTGGCACTCCCCTGATTGCAGATGTCATTACTTTGTTCATTGGTAGAGTCTGTTTCTGGGTTGACAATACATAATTAATGGATAATGGACTCATCATTTGGGAATATTGGTATGTCATGATTTTCAGGTTCATCCCAGTCTATGAAGTTGAGAAAGATAAGTGGTAAAATCATTGGGTGGGTCGAGTTCAGCTATTGTAAGTGTTAGGATGGAGGTATCATCATGGTTGGCTGGGATATTAAATAAGTTAATGATTTTTGCCAAGGTCTTCGATGGTATCATCTTCCATGTAAACTTGCTTGTAAAGTCGCTACTCATTTTCCTTGGCATCATAGATATTCTGTGGACCAAATTCAAGTAGTCTAGGTTTTGTGCCTTGTTCTTCTTGAGAAATGGGTGTATGACTGTCATTTGCAGCAATATCTTCAGTAAAATTGGAACAACTGTCCCATTCATATTGATTTGAATCAGTTTCTGAGGTATTATCCTAGATTCTTGTAGTGCTGTGAACTGGTATGTTGTAGGGTGAAAATAGGTCTTTGATGATTGATACGAGTCTGATAGTTTTTTCTGATTTTGTATCAGATCTTGCTGCTACTCTTTGCATTTGCTCATATACTATCTCTCCTCGGGGAGGAATGATGTTATCAGGGGGTTATTCCTCATTGTTTGAAACTGGTTCTTGAACATGATGTACTTCTGCACAAGGTGCTTCCTTCTTTTGATTGACCGATTTCTCTTGATGTTTCTTTTTTTCCTGGTATTCACGTTCCTTGCATATTGTCTCTGATGATTCAAATAGTGCCTCTTGCCATGAGTCTTACTTGTATTTCTTCTTTGCTTTCCACTAAGTTTTTTGGTATTTGTTTGGTGTCTTCTTTGGTGGTAGAGTGTGTTCATAGCCCAATCCTATTTTGTCTTTATAAAACTAGGAAGGAGGATCCAATTGTTCTATGACACCTTCCCGATGCTTGACAATAGGTCCTTTGCCATTGTATCCCATTTGTTGCATGATTAGGTAGCCTTTTCCATATAGATGTTGTTAGAATTTGGCATTATAACAGACAATGAAGGATTGTTGACATTTCAATAAGGATATTGAGAAGGTTGTTGATGATTATGGATATAACTGATTAAGGATGCTTACTGTCTTGATATTATTATTTTGTCATTGATGTCAAGAAATTGATTTTCTAATTCAATATGATGCTGCCATATCTTGAGGAGTATGATTCGAAGAATATAAAGATGTCGATAAAAGACATAGAAAGATTATGATGAATAAGAGGATGGATAAGGTATTCAATGGGCAACTATTACCAAGTCAGATAATGATGAGATCATGATGTTTAGATTGTTTTGACATCATACATATGTTGTAAATTGTAAGGTTAATACTATACTATGTTACCAAGCAAAGAACCTAGTCGGTAAACCCTAAGGAACCTAGTCGATAAACCCTAAGGTTATTGCTATCGGTTAATGAAGGTGGAATGTCTACCGAGTGAAGTTTAGTTATAATTGAGTTGTAACTAAGTTGTAACAGAATGCATTAAATGTTTACATGTGTTATTTAATGAAGGAAGCTGATGAGATGGAACTGATTAAATGATTGGTATGCCATAAATATAGTTTGTTAATGAATCTATGGCAAAGGAAGATCGACAAGAAGATCTATAGTTCAGATTGAACTGCAATACCCCAACACAAGTTCCAAGAAATGTATGCAAGTTCCAAGACAACGTAAAACATTTTCAGATCGAAGGATGCATTAAACTTGGATAAGATTGAAGATCTGATGGCTATGATTGATCATGGGAAATGTGATCAAGGAGATTAAGCGGTTAGCTAATTGTTTATAAATAGGGAACTGTTGATAAACAATGTATGTGGGCAAGTATATGCACAGGGATGCTACATAGTTATTACCGAGCATGGAAGCTTGAAGACCTATTTGAATAATAGAGTATAGAAGCCCAACAGATGGACAAGATTAGTTCTATGTCTAGATTGTATTGAACAAATAAGAATCTACTTTAGCATTTTAGATGTGAAGTTGAAGATAGTTTTTTATTACTGTTATTTTGTGAAAAGTGATAGAAAATATCTTAACCGAGTGGAATTAACAGTCTTATTTGTAAAACCCTCTAGCAAGGTGACATTCTGATTGAGTGTTTGAAATCCTTTAACAAGGTCACTTCTAACAAGGTGAAGATCCTAACAGATCTGAGGGAAATCACTTAACCGGGTCACATCTAGCAATGTGTTTGTAATCTTTAACATGATTTGCTTTTAACTGAGCATACTCTAGAAGAGTATATTTCTTAGTGGGTCCAAAATCCCACAGTGGTTTTTCCCTATTTGGGTTTCCATGTTAAATTTGGTGTTATGAGGTTTATGATGTTTATATGCTTTTGAGTTTGCATGTTTAAAAGTTTTGGTTATATTACTAAAGTATATGTTACCGAGGTTGAGTCTAATGTTTTTATGGAAGATTAAGTTTGTATGATTCACCCCCCCCCTCTCATCTTGTTGGCTATTGGATCTGTACTTATATTAAGTATCAGAGCTATCAATTGGTATTAGAGCTTTGGACTCCAAAAGAAAAGTTTAAAGGCACTTGAGTTAAAGATCCAAAGATGTATAAGAGGGATGCACCGAAGCTGAACAAGTCAAGTTTCTCTACATGGCAAAAAAGGATGAAGCTACATCTATTAGGAGTTGGAGAATATGTTGTATACTATCTAGAGAATGATCTTGTTACACCAAGCACCTATCCATTAACAATGGAAGAGATAAAGGCAAAGCAAGAACATATCCAAGCAATTATTGAAATAACATCTCCATTGACCGACTCAAAGTTTAATGACCTAGAAGGCTGCAATGATGCAAAGGCAATGTGGGATAAGTTCATATCTATGTATGGAGGAAATGAACATGTTCATAGAGCAAAAGTAGATAGTCTAAGAGGATAACTTGAATCCATGAGGATGAATGAAGGTGAGAACATAACTTAGTACAGTACAAGACTAAAGGAGATTGTCAATCAAATCAAAGGAGAAGGTGGAACTATTGAAGAAAAGGATATAACAAGTAAGTTGTTAAGAACCCTTCTACTAGCTAATGCAATTTAAGTCTCTATAATCAATGAATTGAGGTCTGTACCTAATATACCATTTTCTTTAGATGCAACTATTGGTAAGCTACATGCATTTGAGTTAAGTAACTTTGATAACAGTGGATCTTTGGTAAATAAAGTTGAATTTGCATTTAGTTCTTTTCATCTAGATGAATCTAATGATTACAATGAAAGAAAGTATAAGTACTCTGAAGGAGATCATAGTGGAGCAAGTGAAAGATTTCATAAGAACATGGAAGAAGTACACAAACTGTATGAGGAAATTAGAAAGCAGGAAGAGTTTGAAGCACTATTAGCCAGAAGGTTATCGAGAGGCAAAGGTAAGTATAAAGGAAAATTACCTTTGAAATGTTTCAATTTTTGATAAAATAGGACATATAGCTTCTAACTATCCTGACAAAGATTCTACTGAAAAAAGAGATTACCGAGATGATAGATAGAAAGATAATCATTATAGAGGACATTGAGACTTCAGAAGAAGATAGAAAGACATGCTTAATAGCTGATGAGGAATCCAATGATAATAAATCAGATGACACTGATAGAGAGGAAGTAGTTTATGTGGCTATCAAAGATGGATCAGATGAAGAAAGGTATGAAGAAAAAGCCCTAATATCTCACATAAACACTAATGATTCTTGGATCATAGATAGTGGATGCTCACATCATATGACAGGAGATAAACACAAGTTTGTTATATTAGAAGATTATGATGGAGGCTATGTTAGATTTGGTAATGATGCACCATGTCCGGTGAAAAGTAAAGGATCTATAACACTTCTTGACAATGCTAAATGTAATGATGTTTATTGGGTTGAAGGTTTGAAATACAATTTGTTGAGTGTAGCACAGCTAAACAACACAGGTTACAGAATAGAATTTTAGAAAGGAATTGTCAAAGTTCATGACAAGAATGGAAAGTTAGCTACTACCGGGACACAAACAAAATATAACACATTTCACCTTGACTCAACTCGTAACAAGTGTTTGTATGCAAAGGTACATGATACCTGGTTATGGCATAAAATGTTTTGTCATGTAAATTTTGATAATCTGATCAAAATAAGCAAGAAGCACCGAGTAAGAGGTCTACAGAGTCTTGATAAACCTAACAATGCTATGTGTTGAGGATGCCAGATGGGTAAGATGACAAGATCAAGCTTTACAAGTAAGTCTTACACTTCTAAGGGAATTTTAGATCTTGTGCACACTGATCTTTCTGGTCCTATGAAAGTTCAAAGTTATTATGGTGATAAATATTTCATATTATTTGTGGATGACTATTCAAGGATGATGTCAGTAATGTTTTTAAAATAAAAATTAGAAGCTTTTCAAATGTTTAAATGGTACAAGGAAAGAGTTGAAAAGAAAGTATCACAAACATTTTGGAGAGAAGCAATAAGCAAAGCAGTTTACACCCTGAACTGAGTACAATTGAAGAAAGGTACTTTGAAGAAACCATATGAAATCCGGTATGATAAGAAACCTAATGTAAGTTATTTTAAAATCTTTGGAAGTAGATGCTATGTTCACAAAGATGATAGAAATGGCAAGTTTGATCAGAAAAGTGAAGAAGGAACATTTCTAGGTTATTCTTCTAGAAGCAAAGCATTTAAATGTCTGATCAAATCATCTAACAAAATAGTAGAAAGTGCAAGTGTGAGAATTGATGAATTTGCAAAAAGAAATGATGAAGGAAATTCCAAGGAACCTAAAGACTATGATGAATTTGTCTATATTCAACCGACAAGTCTTACCGAGAAAATTGTTGAAGAAAATGAAGAGAATATACAGTTACCGAGTGATGAAGAAGATCATACAGAGCCTACCGAGCTTGTATTAGCCAAGTATGTCAAAAGACATCATGCACCAAGTCAGATTATAGGAGATAAGGATGATCTAGTGATGAAAAGGAACAAACTGAGATAGAACACATGTCTGGTATCTGAATTTGAACCAAGAATAGTGAAAGAGGCATTTAACAGTGAAGATTGGATAAATGCTATGACAGAAGAGATTGATCAAATCAAGAAGAATGACACATGGACACTAATCCCAAGACCAAAGGACAAAAATGTAATCGGTACGAAGTAGATTTTCAGAAACAAGCTAAATGAAAAAGGAGAGGTCATTCAAAACAAAGCAAGATTAGTTTGCAAAGGTTATGCTTAAGAAGAAAGAATTGATTATGGTGAAACTTTTGCACCTGTTGCTAGACTTGAAGGAGTAAGAACATTGTTGGCATATGATGTTTTCAAAAACTTCAAGGTATATCAAATGGATGTCAAATCTGCATTTCTAAATGGAATATTTGTTGAAGACAAGAATAAAGATCGGGTATGTAAATTGAACAAAGCTTTATATGGTTTGAAACAAGCACCTAGAGAATGGTATGAAAGATTGCACTCTTATTTGATTAAGATTGGTTTTATAAGGACAAGTGAGAACAACAATATGTACATGAAGAATGATGAAAATGGAATACTAATCTCAACCATATTTGTTGATGATATTATATTTTGTGGAAATGACTCTTTATGCAAGAACTTTGGAAATGAAATGAGCAAAGAATTTGAGATGTCATTAATCGGTGAGATAAAGTATTTTATAGGTTTACAGATACTGCAAATGAAAAATGAGATTTTCATTACTCAATCCAAGTACATAAAGGAAATCTTGAAGAAATTTGGAATGGAGGATTCAAAACCAGTAAGTACTCCTATGACTACCAACTCTAAATTATCAAAGAATGATGAATCTACACCTGTTGATGAGACACTTTACCGATCCATGATTGGAAAGCTACAATATGTTGTTCACAGCAGACCAGACATAGCACATACAGTAGGTATAGTTGCAAGATTCTTTGTAGATCCTAAGGAAACACACATGATAGCAATCAAAAGAATTTTTAGATACTTGAAAGGCACTGAAGATTATGGCTTAGTATATCAGAAAGGAAATTATTTTGATTTAAAAGTTTATATTGATGTTGATTGGGTAGGCAACATTGATGACAGAAAAAGCACAAGTGGAGGATCTTTTTTTTTAGGAGAAAGACTAGTGAGTTGGCTTAGCAAGAAACAAGGATGTGTTTCACAGTCAACAGTAGAAGCTGAATACATTGCTGCAACATTGAACTGTACCAACATTGCATGTATCAAACAACTGTTGGAAGGTATAAATGAGAAATTTACCGAGCCAATAACTATATTTTGTGACAATACTAGTGCCATTAACATTTCAAAGAATCCTGTTATGCACTCTAAGACAAAGCACATCTCTATCAAATATCATTATCTTAGAGAAGAAGCTCAAGAGAAGAAAGTGGTGTTGGAGTATGTTAGCACAAAGGCACAAATAGCAGATATCTTCACCAAGCCACTACCAAGGGACACTTTTGAATATCTCAGAAGTAAGTTAGGGGTCCTACCCCTATCTTCTACTCACTGACCGAGTTCGGTGAAAGCATCAATCTGATGACTGTATCGAATATCTTTTAGGAGTTGATGCTGATTTACACACTTTAGGATGTTTTCTAAAGGTGTACAGGAAATATTATAGGAAATAATGCAGGAAACAATACAGGGAACAAGAATTGAAGACAAAATTCTTTGACCAAGACTGAATTGACACATTATAGTAGGAATTCACTTCATACAGGAAGAAATTATGTTTTAGTTCTTTACTTTTTGGCATTGTTGTCAAAGGGGGAGAAAACTGAGAAAGGGGAGAAGACTGAGATTGGACAAAAAATTGAGAAAAGAGGAGAAGTCTAATGTATGGGGGAGAAGTTTGATGATAGCAAGAGAGAGCATTTCAGCATTTCAGAATCACAACAATCTGAATCTTTTAAGGTCAAATCAATTGGTTTTGCCATCAATGCCAAAGGGGGAGATTGTTAGCATTTGGCATTATAATAGACAAGGAAGGATTGTTGACATTTCAATAAGGATATTGAGAAGGTTGTTGATGATTATGGATATAACTGATTAAGGATGTTTATTGTCTTGATATTATTATTTTGTCATTGATGTCAAGAAATTGATTTTCTAATTCAGTATGATGTTGCCATATCTTGAGGAGTATGATTTGAAGAATATAAAGATGTTGGTAAAAGACACAGAAAGATTATGATGAATAAGAGGATGAATAAGGTATTCAATGGGCAACTATTACCGAGTCAGATAATGATGAGATCATGATGTTTAGATTGTTTTGACATCATACATATGCTGTAAATTGTAAGGTTAATACTATACTATGTTACCAAGCAAAGAACCTAGTCGGTAAACCCTAAGGAACCTAGTCGATAAACCCTAAGGTTATTGCTATCGGTTAATGAAGGTGGAATGTCTACCGAGTGAAGTTTAGTTATAACCGAGTTGTAACCAAGATGTAACAGAATGCATTAAATGTTTGCATGTGTTATTTAATGAGGGAAGCTGATGAGCTAGAACTGATTAAATGATTGGTATGCCATAAATATAGTTTGTTAATGAATCTATGGAAAAGGAAGATCGACAGGAAGATCTACAGTTCAGATTGAATCGCAATACCCCAACACAAGTTCCAAGAAATGTATGCAAGTTCCAAGATGAGGTAAAACAATTTCAGATCGAAGGATGCATTGAACCTAGACAAGATTGAAGATCTAATGGCTATGATTGATCATGGGAAATGTGATCAAGGAGATTAAGTGGTTAGCTAATTGTTTATAAATAGGGAATTGTTGATAAACAGTGTATGCGAGCAAGTATATGCACAGGGATGCTACATAGTGATTACTGAGCATAGAAGCTTGAAGACCTATTTGAATAATAGAGTATAGAAGCCCAGCAGATGGACAAGATTAGTTCTATGTCTAGATTGTATTGGACAAATAAGAATCTGCTTTAGCATTTTAGATGTGAAGTTGTCGATAGATTTTTATTATTGTTATTTTGTGAAAAGTGATAGAAAATCTCTTAACCAAGTGGACTTAATAGTCTTATTTGTAAAACCCTCTAGCAAGGTGACATTGTGATTGAGTGTTTGAAATCCTTTAACAAGGTCACTTATAACAGGGTGAAGATCCTAATAGATTTGAGGGAAATCCCTTAACTGAGTCACATCTAGCAATGTGTTTGTAATCTTTAACAGGATTTGGTTTTAACTGATCATACTCTAGAAGATAATATTTCTTAGTGGGTTCGAAATCCCATAGTGGTTTTTCCCTATTTGGGTTTCCACATTAAACCTGGTGTTATGAGGTTTATGATGTTTTTATGCTTTTGAGTTTGCATGTTTAACAATTTTGGTTATATTACTAAAGTATATGTTACCGAGGTTGAATCTGATGCTTTTATGGAAGATTAAGTTTGTATGATTCACCCCCCACCTCTTATCTTGTTGGCTATTGGATTTGTACTTATATTAAGTATCAAAACTATTAGATGTGTTGGTATAGAAACTTCCATAGTAGCTTCTATGTCTTCTTCTTCATCTTTGTATAGCCAACTAAGGATGTCCTTTTCTTCTAATTCATGTGCTAGTGTGCCTAGTTGAATAAACTTACCATCAAACTTGGTGATGGGTTGTGTTGCTTGATATGTTGACACTGAAGGTAGACCATGAGATTTAGGTGATGTTGGTAAGTTGACCAAACACAAGGGTTCCAGAGAGTACTCTCCCATGCCTTGCTCTTTGATTTTCATTTTCTATTTGAAATCCATAGCTAAAGATGTAGGCTTTTCCTGTCGAGGATCGGATGTTGAGGAAAGTTGTTTTTCTCTGTTATATGGAACCAAACTGTCTTGGGCTGCCCCCATAGCATTACAATATTGAAAAGAGTTATGATCTGCTAAAATAGAAATTTCTTGTCCATTGTATGGGAACTTAACATATTGGTGATAAGTTGAAGGTACTGCTTGCATTTCATGTATCCAAGGTCGACCCAGTAAAATATTATATGTGAGGTCGATGTCTAAGACTTGGCACATAGTTTCCTTTTGTATAGGTCCCACTTGAATTGGCAACATCACTGTTCCTTTGGATGATATTTCTTCATCATCATATGCTTTGATAGTGATCTTTTTACATGGATCAATAGACTGCTTAGAGAAGCCTAATGCATAGATAAGTTTTAAGGTATAGATATTGAGTCCAGCTCCTCCATATATTGACTCTTTTGACTCGATGTTTGTAGACTAAGACTTCAATATGGAGTGGAGTATTGTGTGGATGGCTTAATAAGATATTATCTTATTCATAAAAGGTGAGATTATGAGGCCCTATCATGTGAGCCATCATGGCTTGGAATTTGTTAGTATCCAGATCCTGGGGTACATTTGTTTCCAATAATGCTTGTTCCAATATGTCTTTGTTTTTTGGTGAAAGTTTCAGCAACTTAAGTATAGATATTTGAGCAGGATTTTTGCACAGTTGACTGACTAGGTCATATTGAATCCTGGGTATGGTATTTGTTGCTGACGTATGTCCCTTCAAGACATATTTTTGAGCTTTGTTGGTTACATTGATTGATTCATGTTTGCATTTGTCCTTGATTGTAATAACATTTACTTGATTGTCCTCAACTGATATATGATTGATGGTGTTATTGTATATGTGATTGATACGAGCTCCATGTGTATCATTTGAAGTCGAAGCTCCATCCTTGTTGTAGTTTCGAAGAGGATTCTTAAAGGTTCCATGGTCACCATTTGTCTTGAGACCATCAACTGTTAAATTGCCTCTATCAATCATGTATTGAAAAATGTTTTTCAGTCTCATGCAATCATTTGTTTGATGTCCTTTGTTTCGATGAAAATCACAAAAGTGTGAGTCATTCCACCAGGGTGGTTTGATTTGTGGTTCAAATTTGTTCATTTCTGGTAAGGAGATAATTTTGTTTGCCAGGAGTTCTTTGAATGCTAACTCCAATGATTTCCCTAAGGGTGTGTAGATGCATTTTGTAAAGTTGTTGGTATTTCCTTGTGAGTTTGTATTAGGTCCTTGATTTGTGTTATTGTCTTGGGTATTGTTGGTGTTGTTTGTGTTAAGATGATCTTGATTTGTAGTTGGTGCATAAGTGTTAGTACCTTTGTTATCACCCTTTTGATTCTTGGTAGCCTAAGGATTACTTGATAAAGCTAACACCGGTTGTTTGGATTCCACATCATTAGTTTCGTTTCCTCCTTCATTTCTAGTATTTTTGTTTCTAGTCCAGAACTTGGATTTGTCTAAGTTGTTGTTGTTTTGGTTATTTTAATTAGAGTTGGATGAATTCATCCCTTCTTTGAAAAATTTCAATGTTCCTTTCTTGACACATGCCTCCTCTACTTGGATGCCATTTTCAATCAATTTAACAAAAGATGGTATGCATTGGAGTTTGAGTATGTAACTAATCTCGCTATTTAAATTGTTGATGAAAATTTCCATCTTTCCCTTTTCAGGCACATCTCGAGGATACCTTGAGACCATTCACCACCAACATTGAAGGAATACCATGAGCGTTTTGTCATTTTTCTATTTGGTATTGCAGACATCTAGCATGGTGATGGCATGTTGAATGTTGTAGGAATATTGAGTTATGAATTTGTTGACTAACTCATCAAAGGATCTGATAGGAGGTGTGATTTTGGTTAACCATTCCATGGTTTACCCACCCAAGCTTCTTGGGAATAATCTCATCAAATAAGTGTCATCATGGGAAAATTCCAGGCTCATGGTACAAAATTTTCAGACATGATCACGAGGATCACTTTTCCCATCATATTTGTCAAATTTGGGAATATCTAAATTTGGGGGAAAAAGTACCATGTTTAACCTTGTGTCAAAAGGATAAGGACAAATTTCATTCATGAAATACCATACTATTGATCCTTGTTGCATGTCTTGCATTTGTTTTGGTAGCATTTGCATTTGCTGTGTAAGAGCAACCAAGGGTGCATTTGTTTACCGGGGGAAGAGTTCTTCCTTCGCATTGTGTCTAGTTTGAAATGGTGTGTGTAACGGTATGTTTTTCTTAGGGATGTTTTTCTCTGGTAAGTTTTGCTCAAGGATGTTTTTCTCGAGTATGTTTTGCTCAAGGTTACCTGCGTCTTCTTCTCTTTGTTGTTCTTGATAAGTATAGAGTTGAGACCTTGTTATAAAAGTGTTTGAATCAAAGTCCTCTGGGATCCTCACTCCTTTGCTTGCGAGCATGAGTAGATATTTTTCTTTGTCAACCTCTATAAGTCTTTCCATGAGTCTTTGGAATGAGGCACTTTCTTAGCTTTCCTTGAAGGAGTTCTTCAGTGATCTTCGTGTCTTCCAGATTTGGATATTCAAAAGGATTTGATAATCATCGCCCCATACTAGACTCTGGTTGTGTTTCCCTTTGTTTGTTTCGTTGAGAGCGAGTGAGAGTAGACATCTGGTATAAATTCTTTGTGATGAAGGGAACAAATTCCTCTTCTAGGTCTCATTTAGGTGTTGGTGGCTCTAGTCGAGGTGTGTTGTAGGTGATGCAAATTTCTGGGAGGAAAGCAAAATTGATCTTCCCTCCCTGCTTTAGGTGTTGACTGAATGCTGATTTTTGACAGAATGCTCTACTCCTCAATGGTTCTTTGTCAAATTAGTTTGTCTTGTCTTGAAGATACAAGCGCATATGATGGAGGAATGTTCGATGAGATTTGAAGAGTTGGCGATTGATGTATAAAAATATATTCCTTTTGGCAAGTTTTAGAGAACTAGGTTGTTGTTTCCTCAACTTAGTGTTATGATAAATACTCTTTCTTCTCAGAATATGAGGATTAGTCATGCACAAGCGGTCAATGGTTTCCTTTGATTTGTTTTGGATTTAGATATCTTGTTTGGAAACTTAAGTTTACTATATCAAATGAAGGTTTAGATGCCCCCTCACGACAAAGCACGTCAAATGTTATGGAATAAGAGCTTTCCCGATATGGAAACTCAATTTGACAACTTTAACTTTAAAACAAGTATGTTTCTGGATAAAAATCCATTTGATTGAAGGACCTTTTGATATGTGTGATGGTGTTTCTTGATTTTGATAGGAGAGATGTGTTTTATCTCTTGACTAGTTTTCAGATTTTGACAACTTTGCTTTAAGGAAAACTTGCTTTTGGAGTAGTTTTGATACTCTGATTTTGATTTTCTATCTAATGTAGTTCAAGCGAGGAAAAAGGGATTCCTAAATTGTTTTCAGAATTTTCAAAAATAGTTTCTGTTTTCCCCCTATTTTCTCAGTTTCGGCTATTCACTAAGCCAAAAACCGAATGCGCTACCAAATTTTCACAACGTGCTAGAGAATGGTCTCCATGTGCTAAGCTACCTTTTTGATGCGCTAACTTGGTCTGTTTGATTATGGTTTGCTTTGAAAGGTTATGTGCTAATATGCTCTATTAATGTGCTAACAGTTGATCTCAACGTGCTAGTGTTAGGTCCTGAAGTGCTAATCTATTTTTTTGATGCGCTAAGTTGTATCCAGAAAGTGCTAAGGTTTGAATTGCTAATTTGGGATTGATTATGCGCTAAAGTTTAGTATTGATGCGCTATGTTGAAGCTTGCACATGCTAATATATGGTTCCAAAGTGCTAAGATGTTTCTCTTACACACTAAAATGCCCTGGTAGTTTGACTTGGTGGTTTTATGTGATTTTCTTGAACTTTGTTTCAACTATGATGGATGACTTTTTGAAGTAAGAAATGAAAGAACAACACAAAAGAGATAACCATTTTGCCTAGTCTAAACAATGAGTGTATGTTCTACGAGGATGTGTTCAAATCCCTAGTGTTTTAACATGTTTGGATACAGAAAATACAATTCAATCAGAATCTTTATTCAAGGGTCATTGACAATACCATAGCTCACTAGGCTTGATACTCCATCAGCTCAAACAACCTTGTCACCCCCTAGTGGGCACCCATTTTTTTGCCTTTTGCCAGAAATTAACTCAAAGTGAATTGCTTCACAATTGAGTAGTTATCTTAGGAGATATATGGTGAGTAATCTTGGGGGTGGATTCTTCCCTATCCTTGCACTATGATATTGCAAATGTTTGGATACTGACTCAGCTCAAAGTTTATAATGCTAAAGTTCATAATCAGTCTTCCCATTTGGCCGTCAGTGATAAACTCCCTCAAGAGGCTTCCCAACCTTTATAACAAAGGCTTTGCACATCATAAAGATACTGGGGGAAGGCTTATCGCTGTGTGCAACCATTGAAAAGGACTTTCGTGACTTTCCACTTTTGATTATAGTGGGTTGGAACACTTGGCATCAAAGTCATTCCCCACTTAGGTCATTCCCCTCACATTGGCCAAAGAATGGATTTAAGAGTTGTTCAACTCCTTAGGAGGGCAGGCCTACTAAAGGTTTTAATGCTTAAAAATACTAAAAGTGTAAGAGTGTTTTGGCTTTTTGATCACCCAGTTAAGGGGAAAGCATATACCTACCACTTTCGAAGCGAAGCACACAAGTGTTCTTTTTAGCCTTTTATCGCAATGATTTGCTAAAATCTATATGGAGATGTTTCTCCATAAAAATATGGTATTTATTTTATTTCCTCAAATCAATGATTATCTGATCTAGTAAAGAAACCTGGTCAACAAAGCAAAACTTCAATTTTTGGTCCACAAAATAAATCGATAAAAGGGGAAGAACTTCCCTCTTTAACTTGGAATAAATTTGGATAGGTGAAGTTCTTTTTCTTTGCAAAATTTTAAAATTTGATCCTTTTATACACCAAAGGATGGTGAGGTTCTTTTTTTAAAGCTCTTTTTGCAAAATGAAAATTGGTTGGTTCTTTTTAGAAACCCAAATGAAAGTTTTCTCCTAAGAAAGCAAGAAAGATTTTTGTTTGTGATTCTTTTTAGGTACCCAAATAAGGTGTGAGTTCAATTTTTTGCTTTAAACAAGAAATGAAAGGAATTTAAATTTTTAACTAACTTAGCTAAGTTAGTAAAAAATTCCAATTAATTTAAATCTAGCTTAAATAAAAATAAGCTTCCAACCTGCAATTAAACTATTAATGACCTGCAGAACAAACAACTAACTAGTTAGCAAAATAATGGCTTTGTGGACTTCCACAAGTCTAACTTTTGAGTTCTCTGTTACAAATTATTTTATGTCTTCTATCTATGATGCACTACAAAATACACTGTACGTGCTATAGAAAGCCCTAGATGCGCTATCAGATAGACCCTATGCACTAAGATGTTTTCCAAATGTGCTGGATGGTTAAGTTCCTATGCTAAAATCTACAAGAAAGACTCAAAAACTCTATGCGCTAAGGAAGTTTTACCATGCACCAAGATATGAGTCCAACGCGCTAAACAATATACTGGTTGCACTGAAGTGTTAACTGGATGCGTTAATACATATTCCCTACATGCCAATTCGCATTTCCCGTGTACCTACAAACTTGATTATATTCCAAAACCGATTTGATTAATGGGGTTATGCCCCACGGTTGGCACCAAAAATATTTGCGGGAAAAGTGTTTCGATGAAATCTAAATTTGTGAAAATATTCAAAGACTTGCCCACACACCCATGGGACTCTTGGTGCAAGTTATGGAACCATGAGGAATAGCTCAACTTCCTGAGGATTGTTCCATGGTTCTCTATCTCACAAGGTCCCTCAAGGAAATGTCTTTGCTCTTAGATCATTGAGCAAAGTGACTTAGGGATGACAAATGCAAGAATGAGGAATGCTTTTGATCAAATTTAGTATGAATGCATCCTTTTTATGCATGATTATAACAAATGAACTAAACTAGATGATAAGATGACAAAGTTAGTAAAAATACTATCCTAACATGATATAATAGCTATATGATTTAATCTAAGATGATAGAAATGCTCTAAAATGATTATTAGATTTATTCCTATTGCAAAGAGAGGCTAAGTGCTTGCTACAATTGAGTATAATTATGATGCTAAAGACTTGGATGATAAAATGAGGGGAGGGCTCTATTTATAGAAGAAACAGGGCAATGGATGGTCGGGATTAAATGATCTAATCAATGGTCAGGATTGAAAGTTATCAATCCATGTTTACAATTCTTACCAATGAAATGGTGATAATTGTCAACATAAGACTGCTTGAGAGGAGAAGTAAGAAGAATTAAATGCTTGAGAAGACCTCATAGTTACCTTAGGAGGTAAGAGTTAGGATTAGGTTAGGGCTATCCATTGGATAAAGCTTTTACCCAAGGGGTAAACTCTTGTGCAAGGGTTAAAGGAATAACCATGGTCAAAGCAATGAATGCTTGATGAGACCCCTAGGTTAGATGAGGGTTGAGTTAGGAAAAAATTCTCTAACCATGCCACTAATTCAAGGGCTTTAGGTTAATTGATTAGGATTAGAGGGATTCTAGAAGAATTTAGGAAGAGGGTTAGGAGGCAAGTGGGAGATGTAGAAAAATGCAAGTGGGTGAGGAATTTTAGGATTTAATTAAAATAAATTGCTTTATTTTAAGTTGGTTGCAAGTAGGTTAGGTTAGGGTTATCCATTGGATAAAGCTTTTAACCAAGGGGTAAACTCTTGTGCAAGGGTTACAGGAATGACCATGGTCAAAGAAATGAATGCTTGATGAGACCCCTGGGTTAGATGAGGGTTGAGTTAGGAAAAAAGTCTCTAACCATGCCACTAAGGGCTAGTTAACCATTAATGGTTTGAAATAATTTGGGGACAAATCTGTAAGTGTCCCTCCAAATTTGGGGTTTTTCAACAAGTTAGGTTGTTGAAGGCATAAAGGCTTTAATGCCTTTCAAAGACTTTACTCCAAATTTGAGAAGTGACCTCCTCAAATTTAGGGAAAGGGGATAATTGAAGGGTTTTAGGTTAATTGATTAGGATTAGAGGGATTCTAGAAGAATTTAGGAAGAGGGTTAGGAGGCAAGTGGGAGATGTAGAAAAATGCAAGTGGGTGAGGAATTTTAGGATTTAATTAAAATAAATTGCTTTATTTTAATTTGGTTGCAAGTGGGCGAGGATTTAAATAAATTAGATTTATTTAATTGGGGTGAACTATTTAATTAAAAGTAGAGAGAAGGGATTTAATTAAATAAAATGATTTATTCAATTAAATGATATAAAAGGCTTAAGTGAATTTACATAAATAAATTGAATAATTTATTTAATTGAAATAGAGGAATGTGGGTGATTTAATTAAATTAGATTTAACTAAATAGAGGAATGAGAATAAAATGAACATTAAATATTCATTTAGGAATATGGTCATTTTTATACGTCTACAGTTTCTTCATTATTTCCTTTACACAAAATAGGAAGATTACATACTCAAGCCTCTTCATTTCTACCAAATAAGGGCTTGTCAAAATACATTTCTTTTCTTGAAACTAAATATAAAAAAAATATAGGAACTCGCATTAGGACTCCACTCCATTCTTTATTCCCAAGAAAACTTGCAATAACATTTGTAGGTTGTTACCATGGAGGCTCACCTCCCAACCTAGGCTTACATGAAGCCCACCCCGAGCTAGGAGAACCAAGGCTAAATGGGATACAAATATGCAAATACAACACAAGAAATATTCACAACATTTAAATTCCCAACCCAAGGTTAAACAAAGTGACCAAGTGACTATTCCTTTGAGGGGTGAAGGTGGACCAAGTACTTTGAGGAGAATCTACAATATGGAGAACACAATGCCTTTTCAAGGCTTCCCAAATAGAACCACCACAAGCCATATACTTGTCCCAAATATACCCTTATGACCCCCATGGCATACAAGCCCAAAATCTCCCCTTATGACCCCTATTGCATAAACATATAAACAACAATGCAACAAGGGTCCCATAATCCTTGTGTATCACTCTCTTTCAAGAAGAGAGTCTCTACACTCTTACGCTATCAAAAAGCCCTCCACCCCCAAGGCTACTCTACCCTCCCAAGGGTGAGTATGGCCTTGAAACACCCAAAAACATATATCATGCAACATGCAAGAAAAATACACAAGGAAGGACTCAAAATAGTCTTCCCAATCCTACAGAGAAAAGGGCCATAGAAAAACACAAACAATCTTTTAACATAAACAATACAAGTATATGTAAGGAAGTATTTCAACCAACCTTAAAATATACAAATCAAATTCAGGAGAAGTTGTAGTTGAGTTGCCCAATCCACTACTCTTTTTTTCCTTCTCAAGACATTAAAATCCAACTCCGAAAACTAAAAAAACTTGAACAAAAAATCTATGTTCCCAAAAAATGGAGAGTGGGTGATCAAAATTCTCCCTCTCAAACCATTCCCTAAGAAGACTTTCCTCACTCTTTCCAATCCTCTTGGAAAGAGTGAGATATTTTCATAGGCTGGTCTTCCCAACATCTTACAAGCTCTCTACACAAGGCAACCCAAAAAGGTAAAAGAAAATGGGGAAGAGAAAATATCACTCATTTGGAAGGTTGTCTAACCTAGGTAAGATCCTCAAAAGTTGAAATTCGGCCATCTTGAAAAACTCAACTTTTGAGGTGACTAGATAGTCACTAGGGAGTGGACACATGGCTAAAATTGGCCTTTACCCATAGGTATAACATATGCACCTTTAAAAATGCCCCTAACCTAACCTTAGGAGTTATTTTAACCCTCTAGAAACTCACCCAAAGTTTACCTATGGGTCAACCTTGAGTTTACCTTTCTAATGGCAACCTATCCAAGACTTTCTTGGGACCATACTAGCATATTTTGAAAAATACATTGGTAAAACAAATTCCCTCCAAGGGACATGTCACTGCCAATTCACTTCAGAACACATGTGTCAAGTGACACTATACCATTACACAATACTTAAATACACATGGCAACGTCCCATTTTTGGAATTAATAAATTTAACAAATTCAATTTAAACACACATTGAAGCATACAAATTTACAAAGAAAACACATTACACAAGAGGTGTTGTCTCCCCAAATAGACAACCCTTGGCTTCACAAATGCTCATAGGTTTAGTTTGATTCTCTGAATAGTTTCCATGGTTAGATGGATTGGTTTTCCTGCACATCTCACTTTGCACATTAGTAATCCCATTAATCACATATAATATTATCATATGAAAAGAATACAATTCAGACATTTGCATACAATTTCAATTATAAAAAATCAAGTTTTCAATTATCCAATAAAATCCACATAAAATAATCTACTCATTGGCATCATCATAACAATCATGAAATTTAATCATTTAGAAGGCATGCATCCATAATTTCTAGAATGAAAATAAAGTACTGCAAATCAGAGATAAATGGCATACACCATATCAATGTTAACCAATCACTGGATCATATAGAATCTATGCCCATAATGCATCAAAATAAAGTATCAATAATAGGTCCAAAACATGAGAAATAACTGCAATCCTATGACAGCTCCCATGATGTTGTAACCTCATCATAACAATCCCACTGGACCTTAACCTGGTCCCTCTCTCAGTCTCAAAGAGCCAGCATCTAATGAGCCAAAATATGAATGGGCTCCAAAGCTAGCTGCCCATCCGACTCCACCTGCAAGGCATCCCAATCTAGAATATGAGACTCATCATAAATATATTTCCTTAGAACTGATACATGAAACACATCATTGATGCATGACAGGCTAGGTGGCAAAGCTAGATGATATGTAACTGGTCCTATCCTCTCAAGGATCTCAAATGGTCCAACAAAGTGAGGTGCAATCTTAGAACCCTTTCCATAGTGGATTGGACTCTTATGCGGTCGCACTCTCAATAAAAACTCTATCCCCAACCATGAAGCTATGATCTATCCTCTTCGCATCTACATACTTCTTCTATCTATCCTATGCCTCTCTAAGGCATTGTGTAATCAAATCCACCTGCTACTCCATATCATGAACTATCTTAGGACCAATAGCTACTCTATCCTCAATGCGGTCCCAACTCAAAGGTGTCCTGCAAGGTTTGTCGTACAAAACCTAAAATAGTGGCATCCCCAAAGAAGTGTGATGCCCTCTATTATAGGAAAAATCTACCAAAAGAAGGTACTCTTCCCATCTAATTTGATGATCCATAATGTACATATAGAGAATGTCTTCTAGCACCTAGTTTACCCTCTCTGTCTGTCCATCTATTTTTGAATGATAGGCTATGCTAAAGTTGAGTCTGGTACCCATTGCTTCCTATAACACCTTCCAAAAGGAAGAAGTGAAGAGAGAATCTCTTCCTGAAATAATCTTGCATGGAATGCCATGAAGTCTGACAATATTCCACAAGAATACCTATGCCACTCCTGGTGCTATGAAGGTAGTCCAAACTGGCGAGAAGTGGGCCACTTTGGTTAACTTATCAAATGTCACCATGATGGCATCATGATGACACAATGACATAGGAAGACCAATGACAAAATCCATTGATATAGTATCCCACTTCCACTTTGGTATCATATGAGACTGGAGAAACCCACCTGGATGGTGGTGCTCTGCCTTGACTCTCTGGCACTCAAGGCATCGAGCTACTAGTACAATAATGAATTGCCACATACCTAGCTAATGATATAATTGCCTCAAATCTACATGCATCTTCTTAACTCTGAGATGTGTCGCATAAGGAGCTCTATGAGCCTCCATCACAATGAAATCACACAACCTTTCGAAAGAAGGTACATAGATGCACCCTCTATGGCATAGTAGTCCATCAGACTCTAATGAATAGGCTGTATGCTTCCCTTATAGGGTCTCCTGAGATCACACTACCTGGAATACCTCTAAATACAACTCATCCTCTAGAAGCTATTGCATTATACGATCTCTCAAATATGTGTCTATAGACACGGAGCATATCTCATGATGTCTCCTACTCAAGGCATCTACAACTACATTTTCTTTCCCCTTGATGTAGCGAACATCAAAATCATACTCACATAAAAACTCCATCCATGTTATCTGATGAGCATTAAGATTAGGCTGAGTAAATATGTACTGCAAGCTCCAATGATCTGAATGAAGCTCAAAATGATGACCCAAAAGAAAGTGTCTCCACATCACAAGTGCATGCACCACTACTGCAAGCTCAAGGTCATGAGTAGGTTAGTTAAGCTCATGAGTCTTAAGTTTCCTAGACTCATATGCTATAGCCCAACCCTCTTGCATAAGGACTGCTCCTAAACCATCAAAGGAAGCATTTGTACATACCATGAAATCGGTTGAGGGATCTAGCACAACAAGAATAGGTGTACTAGTATGTGCCTTTTTGAGTTCCTGAAAGGCCCTCTCACACTTTTTTGTCCACTTGAATTTCTTTCCCTTTTGCTGAAGAGATGTAATAGGATGTGCAACCCTAGAGAACCCCTCAACTAAGCATCTGTAGTACCCTGTAAGATGCATGAAACTCCTAAATTTTGTCACACTAGTTGGCACTGGCCAATCCATAATAGCTCTGATCTTCGATGGGTCAACTAAGATCCCATCACTGAATATAACATGCCCTAGATATCTGACCTCTAATCTAAAGAATGCACACTTTGACAAACTACCATACAACTGATTATCTCTCAAGCACTGCAATACCTACCTGAAGTGCTCCTCATGCTCCTTCTCATTTTGAGAATATATCAATATATCATCGAGGAAAATGTAGATACCCCATTCATGAGACTCATGAATATAGTTGGAGCATTCGTAAGACCAAATGGAACCACGGTGAACTCTTAGTGGTCATACCTAGTATGAAAAGAGGTCTTGTGGATATCGCTCTCTACTATCCTCAACTGATAGTACCCTGACTTCAGATCTATCTTAGAAAATACTTTGGCACCTTGAAGCTGATCAAATAAGTTGTCGATCCTAGGAAAAGGGTATCGGTTCTTGATGGTCACTTTGTTCAATTTTCTGTAATCCATACATAACCGAAGGGATTTGTCCTTTTTCTTTACGAAGATGACTGGTGCACCCTAAGGGGAGACGCTAGGAAGAATGTGACCTTTCTCTAAGAGTTCCTCAAGCTACATCTTGAGCTCATTAATCTCATTAGTGGTCATCCTATATGGTGCTCTCAAAAATGGCTCAACTCTTGGTATAAGATCTATGTAAAAATCAATCTCTCTGCTAGGTGGCATACCGGTAGCTCAAAAGGAAACATGTCTGCAAATTCCTTAAGGATAGGATGATAATCTAGGGAAGGCTCCTTCTCATTCTCTTCCTCTCTATCACTGATGGTGATGGCAAATAATTGGAATCCCTTTCACATGCTCCACTTAAGTTGCATATCATAAATCATACGAAGTGATACGAGCCTCTGAATCCCTGAAATTACTATGCAGGTACCATGATCATCCACACACTCAATCTTTTTGTGGTGACAATCCATCTTGGCTTTGTGGGCATATAGCCAATCCATGCCAAGAACAATGCCATAAGGTCCTAGAGGTGTGACTTGAAGGTCTACTAAGGTGGTTGTACTCCCAATCTGAAGCTGACTATCCCTAACCACCGATTCAATGGACACTCTATCTCCTGAAGCCAACTCCACTTCCCAACTAACGCCTTGCCTAGTTGCCACTAGCCTGAAATGCTCCACAAACAATAGAGATATAAAAGAATATGTAGCTCTTGAATCAAAAAAGATAAAAACACTGCTACCTTTGATCATACCTATGGCCTCTATGACTATGGCCTAATGTTCTGCTTGGTGGCTGTCAACCGCTGCAAAGACTCTATGGGACTTACCCATGTCCCCAATTGTAGGTTCTGAACCTACCATCCGTTGACTACCTACCATCTGACCCTATGGATACTCTCTTGCCATGTGTCCCATGGCCACACAAGTGAAACAAGCACCACATATCTGAAATTGAACACCCTGTGGCCTAGAGTATGCCTATCCTCCTGTCCTAATCGATCCATTGTAACCACCCCTGGAGGACTGCTGAGTCCATGTTGGAGGTGTGTATTGAACCTGTGGTCATTGATCATGCCTAGGACCCTATGTCTACCACTGCTTGGGCTTAAATCCCTGTTGACCCTATGGAGGTCTTTGCCTCTGATTCTACTATGGCTACTGAGGAGGAGGGGGTTTACAAGACCCCGATGAATATTTGTGATTACCGTTATAGTGGGGTTTCTGAAGCCCAAAAGACTAAGGTATAGGGTTCTGGTTCTGATGTTGATCCTACATGTCCTGAGGTCTACCCTGAATCTCCTCTAATATCAAGGCCTTTTCCATGAAAACTCAAAGGATTCCTGGAGCTGACATCCTAACTGGTCTTGCTATACCTTTATTGAATCCTCTGATAAACTGGTTGATGAGTAGCTTCTCATCCTTCAAGTAGTCAACATAGGGTAAGAGCTCGAAGAACTTGATCTCATACTAGGACACTGAGAGACCCTTCTAGTGAAGGTCATGAAACTCATCAATCCTGCACTGCCTAAAGTGCTTTGATAGGTATCTATCTCTGAATCTCTCCGTAAAGATGTCCCAAGTGATGGTGTCTGCAACTATGTCATTCTTATACTCCTCCTGCCTCTACTATGTGGAAGTCATCCCTCTCAAAAGGTGAATAGAAATCTATGTCTTCAAATTACTTTCATAGGGACACAATCCGAAGCACCTCTCTAGACTCAATAGCCAAGCCTCAACCTCTATCCCATTGGTAGATCCTACAAATGATGATGGTTGAAGATGTAAAATCTCCCTGATCTGATCCCCAGGATCACGGGGTGCTCTGTCTAAAATTATTGGTGCCATAACTGGAGGTACCTCAGGTTGATGGGCTGACTCAGGCTCATGCTCAACCTGAGCCTCTATATGGTTAGGAGGTGGACTCCTACTCCGCTCCCTAGTAGCAAATCTATAACTCTTAGAAATCTAGTGTTCTGCCTGATGATCTACTGCTGAGAGTCTATCCTAAACTATTCCTATTAGGTTTTGAAGTGCAACCAAAATATCTCGGTTAGGGTCAATCAATTATTTGGGAGGAGCTTCATGATCCCCTTCTGGAACTGGCTCATCACACACAACATATTCGCATGCCATGTGAGCGTATCTAGGACCCCTACCGTGCCTACGAGCTTCTCGCATAATTGGTGACATCCTTAATGATCAAAAAAATAAAATAAAGTAAATAAATAAATAATATTTTTTAAAGAAAATAATATTTAAAACAAAGCGTCATGGAGAAAGGCTCCTAGTGTTGGAAACCTTGCTCTGATACCAAAATGTCATGCCCAAACTTTTGGACAAAAACACAACATTTTTTTTTTAAACAACACAAATACTTAATATTCTACGATAAAGATGAGATAAATAAGTTTGTCTATGCTAAGGGTTATCTCATGCGTTAAAAGAATGGGTTCCTAAAGTTAATTTAATTAACTCCACAAATATAACGTTTACAATTTTTTTTTTAACTTGAATAATTCTACCCCAAAAGGGTCGTCACAACTTTATTTATTAATTAATTATTTTACCCCAATTAATTCTTCAATTATTAATCAAGAGATACTAATCATCCCAAATAGTATTTAATTGCTTATGGACTAATTAAAATAATGTTAACACATATTTTAATGATTTCAAATTAACTAATTCAACAATAGTAATAATGTGTTTAAATCCGTCTATTAAATTTAACTAAATCAAATATAATAATAACCTAGTCAATAACCTCATTTAATTGTCGAAATAAATCTCCCAAACATTAAATATTAATTATTTAATATTTGACATTAAACTACCTCCTTAAATTTAATCATAATACTATTTAAAATTTTCATTAGAAAACATCTTTAATAAATCTACCCAAATATGATAATAATATTGCTATATAAATATTTAATTACAACTCCAACTAAAATCCCTTAAAAGGTCAACTAGCCTAAAATAATAACACAAATTAAATGGGGTAATTCCTATTTCAAATTTAAAAAGAAATCTTTTCCCTCTCCTTTATTATTTTACTTCTTTTATCTTTATCTCTTATTCTAACCCTAACTAGGGTTTTATTTAAAAATCTATTAACTCTCTTCTTTTTCTTTACTTTTTCATTTTATTTTATCCTAACCCGAAATTGGGTTAGGGTTTTATTTCGCTACACAAATATTTTTGTTTCTTTGTGTGTGTGTGTAGGTTGATCATGGCAGTGGCATGGTTGAAGGAGAGGTCATGCCATGGTGGAGGATGGGCGGCGGAGGTTAAGTGCTGAGAAGGATTGAGGGGTTGCAGAGGGGGGGGGGGGGGGGGGTAGCCGCATGACAACATGCGGGCACCACTGTGGACACTCACAATGGTGAAAGTGTCGCTCACTATGGTTATCCACAATGGTGGGCACGATGTCGCCCACTATGGATACCCACAGTGGCAACAACAATGCCGCCCACTATAGATACTCATAGTGGCGGTAGCCGAGCCTCCACTGTGGTTATCCATGGTGGCGGACATGGTTTCATAGCAAGGTTCATTTTTTTTTGAAATGTAACTTTTTTTAATTATAATTTTTTAAATCAGCTGCATATATATATATATGCACAAATATATTTATTTAGATTTAAATAATCCAATCTATTTAACCAAAATATAAAATGTTACAAATATATTTGCACAGACTAAAATAATCTATCTTTTTAATCAGAATATTAAATGTATGTAAGATTCTGATTTAAATGTATATGAAATCTTTTTTTTTTGACTTAAATACAACACACATCTTATTTAATTTTTCTTACAACAACATATTAGATTGATGCAGAATAATAGGTGTTTAGAATATTTAACATACATGTGTGTGTGTGTGTGTGTGTGTGTGTGTGTGTGTGTGTGTGTGTGTGTGTGTGTGTGTGTGTGTGTGTGTGTGTGTGTAAGTTTATTTATATTCCTAAATCTGCACTTTTATATTCTATTACACTAGCTTAGACCAGGTATGACAAATAATAGAATGACTCTCTATTGTCTTTTCTACTTAAATACAAATGCATAGTCTAAATAATCCCTCTAAAATGTGCATTTTCAGATTTGATAAATGTAAAGTTTGATAGGAAAGCAAAGATGAACTTTCATTCCAGAATCTAAAATTTAACAAAATAATTTATTTAACAACTGCAACTATATTCTTTCACATTTCTATTTAAACAATAAAGCAACAAGATGAAAATTTAAAAGAAGATTTAAACTAACACTTAAAACTATTTTTCCTACATTTGTTTTTAAACTATATGCAACAATATCATTTCTTTTCTTTTTTTATTTATAACTGCATTCCTTAACACTTATTTTTGCAGAATGATAAAAATAACAAAAATGAAACAACTTAAATATTTATCTATTTTCTTTCCCATTTCTAGCATGCATACAATTTATTAACTAATAAAATAAAACAAATTTCTTTCCATCTTTTTCAAACAATAAACAAATACATAAAAGTAACTCAAATGCCTTTCCTTTCTCTTTATTTCTTTGAAGGAACTAATCAAAATAAAAATATATTTGTTTCTTTATTATTTCTCTTACACAAAATAGGAAGATTACATACTCAAGCATCTTCATTTCTACCAAATGAGGGCTTGTCAAAATACATTTCTTTTCTTAAAACTCAATATATAAAAAAATAGGAACTTGCAAGTAGGACTCTAGTCCATTCTTTATTCCCAAGAAAACCTGCAATAACATTTGTAGGTTGTGACCATGGAGGCTCACCTCCCAACCTAGGCTTACATGAAGCCACCCCTGAGCTAGGATAACCAAGGATAAACATGATAGAAATATGAAAATACAACACAAGAAAGATTCACAACATTTGAACTCCCAACCCAAGGTTAGACAAAGTCACCAAGTGACTATTCCTTTGAGGGGTGAAGGTGGACTAAGCACCTATAGGAGAATTTGCAATATGGAGAACACAATGCCTTTGCAAGGCTGCCCAAATAGAACCACCACAAGTCATATACTTGTCCCAAATATACCCTTATGACCTTCATGGCATACAAGCCCAAAATCTCCCCTTATGACCCCCATGGCATATGAGCCCCAAATCTCCCCTTATGACCCCCATTGCATAAACATAAAAACAACAATGTAGCAAGGGTCCCATAACCCTTGTGTATCACTCTCTTCCAAGAAGAGATTCTCTACACTCTTAGGCTTTAAAAGAGAACCTCCACCCCCAAGGCTACTCTACCCTCCCTAGGGCGAGTATGGCCTTGAAACACCCAAAAACATATATCATGCAACATGCAAGAAAAATACACAAGGAAGGACTCAAAACAATCTTCCCAAGCCTACAAAGAAAACAACCATAGAAAAACACAAACAATCTTTTCACATAAACAATACAAGCATATGTAAGGAAGTATTTCAATCAACTTTAAAATCTACAAATAGAAATGAGGAGAAGTTGTAGGAGAGCTGCCCAATCCACTACTCTTTTTTTCCTGCTCAAGACTTAGAAAAATTCAACTCGAAAAACTAAAAAAATTGAGCAAAAATTATATGTCCCCAACAAATGGAGAGTGGGTGATCAAAATTCTCACTCTCAAACCATTCCCTAAGAATACTCTCTTCACTCTTTCCAATCCTCTTGGAAAGAGTGAGTGATTTTCTTAGGTTGGTCTTCCCAACATCTTACAAGCTCTCTAAACAAGACAACCCAAAAAGGTAAAAGAAAATGGAGAAGAGAAAATATCACTCATTTGGAAGGTTGTCTAACTTAGGTAAGATCCTCAAAAGTTGAAATTTGGCCATTTTGAAAAACTCAAATTTTGAGGTGACAAGATAGTCACTAGGAAGTGGACACATGGATAAAATTGGCCTTTACCCATAGGTTTAACATATGCACCTTTAAAAATGCCCCTAGCCTAACCTTAGAAGTTATTTTAACCCTCTAGAAAATCACCCAAAGTTTACCTACGGGTCAACCTTGAGTTGACATTTCTAATGGCTCCCTATCCAAGACTTTCTTGGGACCATACTAGGATATTTTGAAAAATGCATTGGTAAAACAAATTCCCTCCAAGGGACATGTCACTGCCAACTTACTTCACAACACATGTGTCAAGTTACACCACACAATTACCCAATACTTAAATACACATGGCAATGCCCCTTTTTTGGAATTAATAAATTTAACAAATTCAATTTAAATACACATTCAAGCATAAACATTTACAAGTAAAACACATTACACACGAGGTGTTGTCTCTCCAAATAGACAACCCTTGGCTTCACAAACGCACATAGGTTTAGCTTGATTCTCCAAATAGTTTCCAGTCACATGGATTGGTTTTCCTACACATGTCACTTTGCACATTAGTAATCCCAATAATCACATATAATATTATCATATGAAAAGAATACAATTCAGACATTTGCATACATTTTCAATTATAAAAAACAAGTTTTCAATTATCCAATAAAATCCACATAAAATAATCTACTCATTGGCATCATCACAATCATCATGAAATTTAATCATTTATAAAGCATGCATCCATAATTTCTAGCATCAAAATAAAGTATTGCAAATCATAGATAAATGACATACACCATATCAATGTTAACCAATCAGTGGATCATATAGAATCTATGTCCATAATGCATCAAAATAAAGTATCAATAATAGGTCCAAAACATGCGAAATAACTGCAATGCTATGACGGCTCAAGTTAGGGCCTCACACATTATCAAAGATATTATTCATTCTGGATTGATGTGGTGATGCTACTACTCAGGGGGAGTAGTTAGCCTTGTGATTCAGTGGTTTATGGTTTTTCTTTGATATTTTTGTTAGATTTTTGTCATTGATGTCAAAGGGGGAGAGATCTTCCTTTGAAAAACTTAAGGAGATATATACATTAGGGGGAGAAATTTGCAGAACTTAACTAAGAGATCATCTACAAGGAATATGGATGAAAACTTCATTTCTTGGGAGTTGGATGTTTTTCATATCTAGTATTTCCATCAATTGGAAAGGGGGAGATTGTTGGTCATTTGGAGAAATCCATTATGTGTTGCATTGATGTTTTGTCATTGATATCAACACTAGTTGTTTTGGCTACTTTATTGGTATCTTTTTGGTCCTAGTAGCTTGTTTGGTTTCTAGTTGGATTAGATCATAATGATCTGGTATGCTCTGGTATGTTTTGGATTTTGGAAATTGGCTTAGATATGCTATTCATGCTACTTAGATTCATGTTCAGTCAATTGGTTTTGATTTGGTGATCGGATGCTATCCTATACGCTAGTAAGCTTGGTTTGTTGATTTGGTGAGGTTTTCACCGACAAAGATTTGTTGAAGATCTTTGATGTTATGCATAAGTGGTGTTGGTGTAACTTCTAGTAGAGATTCAGGATGCTGATGGTGATCGTGTTTGAGAGTTGTCTGATTGAGATCATTGCTTTAGCGTGTGTGAACCTGAATTGAGTTTGCATTTATCTAGGTTTTGGACCGGCTTAATAGAACGTGTTGATTGGACTTCTCGATATGTTTCTGGGATGTCTTATGGGTTGGATATTATTAGTTTAGTCTTAGGCTGACATCTTTTGTAATTATGTAATTGCTTTAATGTTTGGTGGCTGACCTTATTGTTTGTGGTCGAGGGTTTGTATATATATGATGTAAGATCAAATTGTAGATCATATATGGGAATGGATATGTAAGGAGTGAATAATGTAATAATCATTCATACAAAGGATTTGGTCGATCATTAGTGATCGAGTTGGGTTTATGTAAGAAGATTAATTCCTTCGGTATTGAGCTTAATCAAAACTATATTCAGGCATAGGAGATGCTATCATTATAGTTTGTTCACTCTTCCGAATTGTACTCTAGATTTTTATGTAGTCAGTGAGACTCCTTTTGTAATGAGTAATGTGCTCTAGGCTGTTGGAATTCCTGCAAGTGCAGGCCCCTCATTTGTAATCACATACTTACTGGCAGAAGTATTATTTGACTGTGGGTATGCTTCCCACCATGGTTTTTCCCTTTACTGGGTTTCCCACGTACAAATATTGGTGTCATGTGATGGTATTTATCGTCTAATTTTTGTTTATGCTTAATTGGTATATCTTCTATTTTGGTAATTGGTTTATTCATTCTGGCATTGATTTTTTGGGTTCTAGTATTAAAGTTTTAATTGCTTAAGGTTCCGGTAGTTTGGTGACAATTGATTCACCCCCCCTCTAAGTTGTCTTCTGGTTATTTGAACTATCTAACATGAACAACCAAATCCAACAATCTCCCCCTTTGACATTGATTGCAACATATGAATGTGAAAAATAGTTAATGCAAAGAAAGAAGATATCACCAGCAAACTCCCCCTAATATCAAGATAGATAAAGTAGTTTTTCACATGATCTCTCTCCCCCTTTGATAGTAATGCCAAAGATCACCAAAATAGAAAATCAAACTCTCTCCCCCTAAAACACATAACCAAAAATCTTAGAAATCTCTCTCCCAAAACACAGACTACTCTACGAGAGGAGAAACACCGACTCATCAACCCAGATAAAAGAATAAGGCTCTAAGTTGCACCAGATTGATGCAACTCAATGCATCTAATTCTCATTAGGAGGGGTGGATACCCCTAACTCATCTCTCAAATAGACAAATGTATGTGCAGGCAAAGGTTTAGTGAAAATATCAGCAATTTTCTCCTTTGAAGATACATACTCCAACTTCACCTTTTGTTCATTGACTTGCTCTCTCAAGTAATTATATTTAATTGATATATGCTTAGTCTTTGAATTTTCCAGTGGATTCTTTGACATGTTTATAGCACTGGAATTATCATAGTATATAACTGTAGGCTCATCATAAATAACTCTAATATCTTTCAATATTTGCTTCATCCAAACTATCTAAGTGCAATTACTAGTAGCAACAATGTACCCAACTTCAACAATAGATTAAGATACTGAATTGTGTTTCTTTATAGCCCATGAGACCAACTTCTTACCTAAAAAGAATGCTCCACTGATAGTACTCTTCTGGTCATCAACATCACTAGCCCAATCTGCATCAGTGTAAGCACACAACATGAAATCATCATTATTTGGATACCATAAACTATAATCCTTAGTTCCCTTTAGATATCTGAATATTATTTTAACAATAGTGACATGACTCTCCTTCGGATCAACTTGATATCTAGAAGCCATACACACAACATGCATAATGTCAACCCTAGTCTGAGTAAGATATAGCAGTCCACCAACCATAGATCTATATAAACTCTGATTAGCTTTAGGCGATTCATCATTTTTAGGCAATTTACAACTAGTCAGCATAGGAGTTCCAACCGGTTTGGAATCATCTAGTCCAAACTTCTTCAACAATTCCTTCACATACTTAGTTTGAGATATAAAAAATACCCTTTTTTGTTTGTGCAATCTGCAAACCTAAGAAAAATTTCATCTCACCAATCATAGATATCTCAAATTCTTTTTTCATATCACCGACAAACTTCATACTCATATCATCATCACCACCAAAGATAATGTCATCAAAAAATACTTCAACAATCAAAATGTTATCATTTTCAATCTCAAAGTATAGATTACTATCAACAACACCTTTGATAAATCCCAATTTTAGCTAATATTTGTCTAATCTAGCATATCAGGCTCTAGGGGTTTGTTTCAATCCATAAAGTGCTTTCTTCAACTTACATACCATGTCTCCATCATTTGACAATGAAAATCCATCAACCCATTCAATGTAAACTTCTTCTTCTAGACCACTATTCAAAAATGCAGATTTGACATCCATTTGATATACCTTGAAATCTTTATAAGAAACATAAGTATGAAACAATCGAACAACTTCAATTCTGGAAACTAGAGCAAAAGTTTCTTCATAATCAATCCTTTCTTTCTATGAATATCCTTTGCAGACGAGTCTGACTTTATTTGTAACTAATTCATCGACTTCATTCAATTTGTTCCTAAAAAACCCATTTAGTACCAATAACATTTTTGTCATGAGGTCTAGGCACAAGTTCCCAAGTGTTGTTCTTTTTAATCTGATCTAATTCTTCTTCCATGGCTCTAATCTAGGTTTCATCTTTACAAGATTCAACAACATCTTTAGGTTCAAATTTAGAAATCAAACATACTTCTTCTATAGCTAACCTTCTTCTAGTCATCACACCTTTATTATTATCACCAATAATTTTATTCTTAGAATAATTTAGTCTAATATACCTCAAAGTCTTTTGAATGTTCTGATCTTTAGGTTCCTACACATCATCATTAGCAACAACATCTAGATTAATAGTCTCTACTAGATCATTCTACTTAGGTTCTTTAGACTGAATAGGAGTTAAAACAACACGTTGACCTTCATCATAAGTTTTGATCTCCTTCCCAAGGTTTTCATCCACCTTCACATTTTCACTCTCAACTATCTTTCTCATTCTCTTTTTATAGCACCAGTAGGCTTTGCTATTTGTAGAATATCCCAAAAGGATACCTTCATCACTTCTAGCTTCAAACTTTCCAATATCCTTATCTCTCTTGATATAGCATTTTATGAAATATTTTATAGTAGGAACATGACCAGACCAAAGCTCATAAGGGGTCTTACTGGTACCACATTTGTTTCTCTCCAGTAGACCTTCAGAACATTTCCTTCAATCAATATAGTTCTCGAAACATCTAAAACAATACGGTTCTTCCTTTCAACAATCCTATTCTACTGTGGGGTCCTAAGAGTAGATAGTTATTTTCTGATTCCATGTATCTCAAAGAAATAATTGAACTCACTGGAACATAATTCTCCACCTCTATCAGATCTTAGACACTTCATCTCCAATCCGGACTCAGTTTCAACTTTAGCTTTGAATATCTTGAATTTATCAAATGCTTCCAATTTTTCCCTTAAAAAGAAAACCCACATCATTCTGGAATAATGATCAATTAGCAGCATAAAGTATATATCACCTTGCACACTTCTAACATTTGTAGGTCCACACAGATCAGTATGCACAAGATTGAACAATCCATCTAATGTATACTATTTACTCTTAAAAGAAATCCTTGTTTGCTTACCCAACTGGCATTCCTTACATACTAGATTAACATGTTTAATAATCTTAGGTAGATCCCTAACAACTTGTGTAGAACTGATCTTGATCAATGAATCAAATTTTACATGACACATTCTTCTATGCCACAACTAACTCTCGTCTATTTTATCAATCAAACAACTTTTCTTACCAACATTCAAATGAAAATAGTTACCTTTAGTCTTAGTCCCATATGCAATCTCTATATTGAAGGCATTCAAGATCTTGCATTTACCATATTTGAATTGTAGATCATAACCCTTATCAACCATCTATCCAACACTCAAAATATTATGCTTCAAACCTTCAACATACAAGACATCATTAATGTTAAGCTTACCATGAAAAGAAATAGATCCTCTCTCATAGATTACAAGATCTTTGTCATCTCCAAATCTAACTATTCCACCATCATACCTTTCCATGCTTACAAATTCTGGTTTGTCACTGGTCATGTGATGTGAATAACCACTATCAATCACCCATGCACCCTTTTCTTCTACCCCAACAACCAAAGCTTTCTCTTCAATATAACAACTAGTGGAATCAATAGGCACAGATCTATCTTCTTTAATAACAATAAACACAACTTCATCTCCTTTTGATTTATCATCTGTAACACCTACATCTACATCATAATAATAGTTCTTCTAGTTCCTAAACTTCTGATTAGACTTATAAGGTTTATCATACTTTTCATGCTTCTCATATCTATCATTCCTATCAAACATCAAACTTATCATGTCTGTCATACTTAGCCATTCTCTCCAGACATCTAGAAGCAAAATGTCTTATCTTATTACAAGAAAAACATTTCAAGGGACACTATTTCAAGGGACACTTTCCATCATACTTACTAACACCTTTAGGCAATCTCCGAGCAATTAGTGCTTCAAGCTCATCAAGCTCTCTTTTTTTCTATTATATATCTCTTCTTTCTCTTTAATATCTGGATATCCTGCACTCATCAGGATCATATTTCTACTTACTGAACATAGGTGATGATGCTTTGAATGTTGTCTCGTACTTTCCATGTGATTCTCCAAATTTTCTCAACTCAAACGCAACAAGTTTTCAAACCAATACATCTCTTATCACTGTATGTACACTCTAGATCTCATCAATAGCGACAACCTTATGCTTATAAGTAGGAGAGAAAGATCTGAGCACCTTAGCAACAATCTCATCTTCTTCAATCTTTCCACCGATAGATCTGATACCAAGGACAAGATCATTCACCTTAGCCATGCATGAATATATGTTCTCATCTTCTTCAATCTTCAATTTCTCATACTTTCCTTTTAAACTCTGCAACTTAGCAACTTTCACTTGACTATCACCTTCATATAGGATTTAAAGCTTCACCCATATTTCATGTGCAATCTAGTTCCATAACATTTGTCATTTCAAAATTAGTCAGTGCATTGAGAAATGCTTCCTTCGCTTTGATGTTATATTCAACTTCCTTAACCTCATCTGGAATGGATGGTCCATTATGAGGAACAACATAGGCATTATTAGTAATCTTCCAATAATCTTCTCCAAGACATTTCAAATGCACCTCCATCGATCTCTTCCACATAGTATAGTTGCTTCCATCAAACCTCATAATTTCCTTCTTGAAAAGAATACCTTGAGCTATTATCTGGGATCTCCACAAGTCATTAAGGTTTTACTAGAGGATCAAGATCTAATACCAATTGTTTGTAACAATCAAGAAGGAAGACTAAGAGGGGGGGGAGGTGAATCAATCTTCACTGGATCACAACAAATTAAACTCCAAAACATAAAATGGTAAATTGTAGCAATAAATATATAAGAAAATTACCAGCACAACACACAACACAAAGATTTTGACATAGAAAACCTGGTTAAGGGAAAAATCATGATGGGAACCTACCCAAAGTAAGATGATACTCTGTAGTAGTATGTGAAAATATTACAATGGGGAATGCGCTTGCATTTAGGAACACTACCTAAAGTTCACTACTCAAAAGATATATGCCCAAAAGGCTACAACCCTTAGGGAAGTCTCACTGACTTACAATATGATTTGGACTACAATCCAGAATGAATGAACTGCAATTATATCATTTACAAATGCCTGATGAAAGTTTTGGTTAAGCATAGTTGTCTGCTCAACAACACCAAACACACCTCAACACTTTGCTGAATGATATATCCTTGTTCACACATTCATCTTTCTTTGATAATGCAAACACAATACCAACACCTAAATTACATAAGCATCTCACCTATATATACAAATCATCAACCTTGATAACAAGGTCGACTAAACCCTCAACTCTCAACTCACAATTACAAAAATTACATTGCATGATACAAAGATCAACCACCAGACCAATATTATGATTTACAATACATATCATGGACCTAATCCAAATTCCCAAATGATTACATCCACCAGAAATCTTGCCAAGATCAACCACAACACACTAAACCACCATAAGTACTGCATAAAATGCAAATCATCACCGATTCAAAGAAATCACCAAAAAATTGCACAATGATCAATGCATATCACCAAAATAAATAAGACATGACTAGGAAACACCAAAAAGAATGTTAGAATCATCTGAAACAGTTGCACCAACACCTATTTTTAAATCTTTATAGGTTTATGTCTCAAAGATCAAGAACACAACCAATCAACAACCGTCACAAGGAAAGATAAATTACAGAGCACCAAATCACAAACCATTTGAAATGAAGATACACAAGATCATCCCAAACAATAATCCAAATTTTTGGCACAAGATTTGATTTCACCAGAATATACCGAAGAAAATACTGGATTCCTCAAAACAGTGATCAACAAAACCAAACTACAAAAACAGATAAAAAAAACTCTTCCCAAACTCTCCGAAATAACTCACAAGAATATGTTGGTATCAATGACAACAACATATCCTAGCAACAAAAATGAACACCCAAATCCAACAATCTCCCCAGTAATCCAACAAATTTTGCTTTTGTGCTTCACTGCAGCTTCCAACCAAGATATACAATACCTATAGACTTTGCTAGCACTATGGATATAGTTACTTAATTACTCAATACATGCTGATAAGTTCTTTTGTGCATGAACACATTCATTCAACAGATTCTGCATTTCCAAACCTTTTTCTTTAGATATTGTACCCTCAATAGACTACTCAGAGAATTTCTACTTTAGAATTTCATTCAAGGATTCTGAAAGGAAATTACTGATATTCTCAATGGTCATGTTATTCCAGATCAAATGATTCAATAGAATTATTTCAATTATATTTGACTCAACTAAAGTTAGCCACATCACACCAATTTTCTTGATTCCATCCATGTTGTCCACTAATTTTAGTAGATTAGATTCATCATCTAATTCTCTAGCTTGCTGCTTTGCAACTGTCGAATCTCCTCCAACTATAGGAGTCAAATCTTCAATTACTAAAATATCCTCTACTTTTCTTTTCTTTGACTTTAAAATAATGATAGGAATAGATTGTCTTGTTTTCTTCTTTCTAGAAGAAGAGCCTCCAGAATAAAAAACAAAAGATATCGGTCCAACACTCCATGTATCCAGAAAGGATTTGAAATAGGCATCATAGACTTCCTCTTTATTATTTAGACTGTTCAACTATCTAAATATTTGTCTTGTAGTCAGAACACCAGACTCCCATATAATATTGTCGATTGCCGGAAGGGATCCTAAACAATACATAACCAAACTCACAAGCAATGAACTAAATTGGAAAGGATAATTTCTTTCTTTTGTCATCTTAACATTCTCTAACAACAATTCACACAAGTTGAATGATTTTTTTTCCATCACAAGCATATGTGCCATATATACTACAATTGTCAAGGTGGCACCTTCCCTATTCCTAAAATAGATTAATAAGAAATGGCATAGGATACATACCTCACCATAGGGTTGATGATAGTGTTAATGATTAATGCTCATTGATCACCCTTCACACCAGTTAGGGCTTCCACTTCTCTATTGAAGATTGAATTCTTTGTCAGAACTTCTCCACTGTCGTGCAAATAGGTGATCCTAGAGATAACCTCCTTTGAGATGAGGTAGGATTTATCTAACATAATATTGTCATCTCATACATGACTAAGGATCATCTTGATAACCTCCACATTATCAAACCAAGGAAATTTTGTCCAAAGATTTAGACCTTTGCTTTCCAATATTTTGACTTTTTGTAAATCAACATCACTCAAACCAGCTTCAACCTCTCTAATTTTCTTCAAGTTAAATTCATCTAGGAATACCTTATCCAAAATCTAAAATTATTCATTACTAGATTTTCTAATGATCATTTTTCCTTCCATGATTGCTTGCACCAATTTCTTGTTTCGCTACTCCTCTACTATTCCTAATATTCTTAAGCATGAATAACTGATAATGAAAGAATGAATTAAAAAATTTGATACTTATCTTGTCAAAACACTTCCCTTATGGTTCTTTCGCCAAGAATTGTCTTATTGATGATGTCAACAAAATTCATTCGATTACTAGATAGCCTTTAAATAACTTAAAGCATAGTCATGTGGGATCAACACTATGATCCACTAAGACGGGGAGGACATTAGATTTTTCTTTTAAAAGGAACTCCCCCCAACCCAAAGCACTATACTTAGTTACCAGAGGAAGAGGTGCCTATACTGGATTCTAGTACATTAGGCTCACTTCCTTTGTTCTCACTCTTCTTTCTCCAGACCAAATTTTATTTCTTCTTTGATTTGTCATTCTTCATTACACTTTTCTGAGCAAATTTCTCTATATTTCTATTTCTACATTGATTAGCATAATGTTTGGACTGTTTGCATTTGAAAAAACTAATATCCTTCCTTTCTGATCTTACCAAATGTGATCTATTTCTGTATTGATTAGTGTTATGTCCATAGTTATTGCAAATATAATAGTATCCATGAAAGTTGTAACTCTTCCTATTTGCTTCAACCAGATTATGATTCTAACTCATACAATGGTTTCTACAATGAATTGCTTTATGACCAAATCTCTTGCAACTATAACATTGAATGCTTATACAACTTATCAGATTATATCCAAATTTATTTTAATTGAAAACAATAGTCATTAAAATATGGGTACCTTTTTGCATTAGGTCATCAAACTGGTGGTCTGCTTGCATTAAAATTATGATTTCAGGATTTTCTCTCATCTTTTGACTTCTTTTTTTTCCTTTTTGTCATTTTGATCTAAACACATAGCAGGTTGAAACCCAAGTCTGATCTTATCCAAGTTAACTTGCTACATGCTAATCAAATCTTCTAGGAGCTTACTATTGGCAAGGATTTTATTTTTTGCTTTCAAATTCTTCACCTCTTGCTCTAGATTTTTACATTCTTCAGACTTATACTTGACTATTTCTGTCAGGGATTGCTCTATTTTCTCTTTCTCCTCAATCTTCCACATCAGATCTTTAATAGTCTTGTTTAACTACTTCAACTGATTGTTAACTTCCTTATGCCTCAATTTGAATTTCTAGATTTTCTCTCTCATCTTTTGCACACATTCATTTGCTATCTTCACATTCTCTTTCAATTCTTCATTATCTGATTTAACACTTTCCAAATCTTCATCCAAATGAAAATCTCTAGTTATGTATATAGGTGCCATGATTCAACCCACATAGATCTCCTTCAAGTGGTCAAGCTTTCAATTAAGGTACCAAAGCTCTGATACCAATTGTTGACTTGGTTGAAAGGAATAGAATACTGAGAGGGGGGTGAATCAATATTCCCATAGATATATATAAAAAGAAACTTTCAGCAATACTTTCATATTCTGTAGAAATATCAAACTTCATCTATCATACTTAACAAACATAAAACTACAAAAGTAAAATAATCATGAAGAACACAACCACAAGAGAAACAACAAATTTTATACGTGGAAAACCCAAATGGGAAAAAAACGTAGAGAGTGTTAACTATCAAGAGAATATAACTAGTTATATGGTATTTACAAAGGAGTGGCTCACTATTGTGTGGTTCACTGCTAGATTAAAAAAATGGTTCACTATTGCACTGCTCACTACAAAGATACAAAAGAATGACTCACTGCTGGAATTCTCACTACAACAAAATGGGTTGGGTTAAAAAGGATTGCATCTCCAAATGCATGAGATTAGTTCTAAGATTAAGTTGAGATCACAATTCAAAAACCCTACAGTAGATCTAGTTAAAGATCTTTGTATGATTGTCCTACAATAGGTTTGATGAAGAACTACTGCAATTGTAATAATATTTGCTTTCTCTATCTGCAACTCACACTACACACTCTTCTTCACTGCTATCTTCTGCATACACACCGCATATACTTTCTCAATCTATTTTCACACATACTCTCTCTACCACACACATGATACTACATATATATATATATATATAAACCAGAGGATACAAACATAAAATAGTGTGTCAGCCAAGCCCAACACATTATCCAATATAAATGAGATACTCATTTTGGCCTCCACATAGTCTATACACACTTCCTTTTTCATACTTCATTTGCCAATGCATATACTGATATTACTAGAATAGGGAAGGGTCATCCAAACCCAAAGATACTAACCCATTATTACAAAATTAAGCATAACATATCCAATCTTCCAATGATATTGACTCCATGTATACCAAGAATACTGCAACATGAAACTTGAAGAGATACTATTATCATGACTGGAACTCAAATGATACTGGGACTAATGAGAACTCAAAATTTTAGAATGAATATCTTCTAGAGATTACCTCATCATATCACCTCCTATCTAACTACATAATAACATTTGTCCATAACAAAGAACTGCACATGTCAACTACATATAGAATCAAGAACAATCCGGATAACATAGAACTTCATATACCATTCAATCAAAATTGGATAGCTAGTTTGATATCAATGACAATAATATTTACACGAGTCTAACAACCACTACAATACAATGATAGGAAATTCCATCCTAGACATTGGTTGTAGGGGCTGAAGATGATTTTTCCTTACTCCCTTGGTTTCTTTAAATACTCAAAAAAAGGAAGAAATAAGTGATCTTACCAGATTACTTTGACTTTAGCTAGTTGATCCCAATAAATCCTAAAACTACAAATAAGGCTAAGATTATTTCTCAAGTCAAGGTGGACAAGGCCAATAACAAGTATGTTGAGATTGTTGTAGCTCTTCCAAATACAAACATTGAGAAGTTTCATCCCACAAATTATTTCATCAACAGAGTTGAACATGAAAAACAAACTCATGAAGGTACTATAGAAGATGTTGAGTCGACTTTTTATACACTTGTGGCTAGATATAATGAAGAGAATAAAAAAGGATAAACTTAAGGCATAAGTGGAATAACTCACCATGGTGTTGACAAAGATAACAAAGTCTTAAAAAATAATCAAGCTAGTAACTTCATCAGTGGATGAGCAAGTGATAAAGAAAGCAAAATTGGTCACTTCAAGAAGGAGGGAAATTGGTGAGTGGATAGATATAATTCTTAGTTAGTGAACAAATCTCCTAAGCTCTACAGTCACACTAATTAATAATGTAGAAAGTGTGAAGTCTGAAGTAGATAAAACACTAGATCTTCTTTCACAGGAACTGGAAACATAGGAGAACTTTGATTCTTGGTTAAACCTAGAAGGCTTTGATTTACAAACCTTGGTTGAAAATGGAATGTTTCTAACCCATGATATATACATTAAGTAGCAAGAGACACTGAAACATCAGATGAATGCCCTAGAGTTACTCATTAAAGATATGAAAAAATCATACAAGGAGTGTGTTGATAATAAAAAGGAAATTGTAGGGAAATCATTAGAGTTTCCATGTACACTCCTAGATTAAAATCAAGGGATTCTTCATGTAGATGGAATTGTCAAGGAACTCACTATACTAGTTTGTGCAAAAGTTGATTAGGGGGATTTTTCCATGTCCTCAATTGATAAAATAGTAGACCTACAAGTCATCCTAGATAACTTAGAATCTCTCCTAAAGAAACACAAGAAATGCTATGTGGTTTGAGAGATTCTATCACTCAGGTTAGAGTTATCTCTAGTCATACTCAAGGTCCTGATGAGTCCTAGATGAAGATTTCTCTACAGAAATTTGAAGAATTCTTGAAACAAGATCAAAATAATTTAAGTGTCATAGGACACTTAGTGAATTTTCATTCTTTTTAGTTTAAGTGCATTTTTTATTTGACCTTAGACACTTTAAGTGTCATTTTTTATATACATTTTTGCATGTAAGATTGCACAAGTCCTAAGTCAAACAGGTCTTTTTTTTTGAAAAAATCATAGCTAGTTGTACTTTTCCTATTTTGCTCATAGCCCCTCAATTATATATATGAGGGAGCTCATTGTAAATAATGATGTTTTAGCATTGCAACAAAAATATTTTGAATTGTGTAGTATTTTGAGACTTTGTGCTTATTTTGTGAAACATCTTTTCAAGTGAATAAAGGAGCAGTTTTGCCTTCAAACCTTTTATGAAGCATTATTTCATATGAGTGCAATATTCTTATGTCAATTCAATTATATAACCTTGAATATAATTTAAGTAAATGATTATTGTTGTGAGTTTTAAAAGAGATTAGAATTTGATATTTGCAAGTCTTTGAGCTACAATATCAAGTTTAGCAATTAGAAGTTAGAGTCAAGAGATAAAAAAATTCTGATAAGTCTTTGAGCTACAAGGTTTCTTTCTCATATGTTTTAGGTGATATTATATCTGAATGGTTTTTTTCTTCAATA
Organism: Cryptomeria japonica; assembly: GCF_030272615.1. NCBI lineage: Eukaryota > Viridiplantae > Streptophyta > Pinopsida > Cupressales > Cupressaceae > Cryptomeria > Cryptomeria japonica. Next base: position 629,430,748 of record NC_081407.1, on the reverse strand, counting down.
CAATACTGTCTTTGTTATCTAGAAGTAGACAAGAAATTTTGGAAGTCTTTGTGCTACACAAGCTCTTAAATTGTATAAATTGCATTGGTACATTGTTAGGTTGTTCTTTAGTTTAGTTTAATTCTTTATTGGTTATTATTGCTCAGGCTAGTTTCTTGAAAGTTCCAAGTATTTTAAGAAGTAAAACCCTTTATTCGAAAGAAAGACAATAAGAAATCATTCATTCTGAAGAAAGAGAATTGAATGATTATAATGTCCTTGGATATAATAGAGTTTATTTTAGAGTAGATACTAGTTTCCTAAGTGGAAAAGTAATAAGAAGGTAGCCTCCCCTTTGTGAGGAGAAATTCAATCTCACACACTGTGGCCGAAACTCACATTTTGTAAACCTTTCTAGTTTACAAAATTTCCAACCAACAATTTGCGAATTTAATCACAAAAATTTGACTAAACTGAGTTTCAAAATTTGAAATTTCGAAGATGATGTAGATACTCAAATACTTGCTTGAAAAATATTGCACATAAATTACTACTTGGTGAGATTAATATTTTTTCTCATCTAGCTAATTAAATGTCACTATTCTCATGCAACTAAAACCATGCAATATTTGTTTTAGGTTCATAAAAATTTGCTAAAATAGTGGTATTGTGTGTTTAGAGATTATTTATATATCATTTGAACTAGAAAGTGGCTTTATTTGGTCTAAGACCAAGAGATAATATTATAGATTCTCTAGGACATATTATTTTGTATCTTTGGAGAATAAGATGTACAATTGCGCTTTCTAATACTTATATTCATCTAAAAAGTTGAATTTTAAGGATTTACTCTAATATGCCTTGATATGCTCTTAATTAAAGGGTTTATTAGAGAATAATAAAGGAATTGCACCTAAACTAGATCAAATTAACCAAAAAATCAATAATCTTCAAAATAATCATAATAGTCAAAATAAAAGGAGTTATGAAACATCCTCAAGAGAAAGTACAATCAAAGATAACAAAGAAATTATAATTTATCTAGATCATATTAACTCTAAGATATTCTAAATATACCTCACCCCAAAATATATGGCATGGACTCAAAACAACATGTTTCACTAGACCCTTGGTTAATCCATGCCAAAATCCAACTACTACTACATGTAATGACAACCCAAAAGGATCCAAAATTTACACACAATTTCTTTTTTCTTGTAACAATCTAATCAATACATGAGAAAAAGATATCAAGTAACATATAGTCAGGGTAGAAATCAATTAAAATTCACAATTCATAATTTCAATTACATCATAGATGATAATGGAGTTAAAAAAATTAGCAATACTTGGAAGCATACATCATGAGCCATATGAGATAATATTGGCTTCTCATCCATAATTTTCTATGGATCACTTGAGGTGGAATATAAATAATCCATAGTAGATTTAGTCCCTATACACCCCTTCAAGTGGATTTTGTGGCATGTAGTGAGAGAGAGACATTGATTTGATCCACCTCCTAAAGGTTATGGAGTTATATTGAATAACTCAACTTCCCAAGGGATGTTCCATTGTTCTCTATCTCACAAGACCCCTCAAGCCAATACCTTTTCTCTCAGATCACTGAGCAAAGTGACTTAGGGATGATAATCATGAAAATGAGGGATATTGATGTTGGCATTTTTTATGTTTATGTTGTGATTGTCATTGATGGACACACACTTGCATTAAGTTCTCCTTTATATGTATGAGTTAAAGCTCAACCGGTATTTGTTCCAACTGGTATGTTGTATTATAGTCTTTAGACTATTGATGTTTTGTAGAATGTGTTTCCCAGTCTGAAGCAACATGTTGACCCCAAGCGGTTCATGGATACCAAGCGGTACAAGGGATTAAAGCGGCATAACACATTTTTACCAGTCTTCATTTTGACAAACTGGCAACCGGTAATACTCTATGATGAGTTACCAATTGGCATTTTGTGATGAGTTACCAATCCACTAATTTTTTGACAGTGCTAACACACTGGCAGTGCTTTTTGTGTCGTGTTACTGAGTATGTCTAGATTCATTGAACCTAGAAAATTGTAATGTAATCCTATTGGACCAACATGAAATAAAATTCCTTTATAAGGACATCATGTCTAGGGTTTTAGGTTGTTGATGAGGTCACAACAAAGAGTTTATGTTGTTGCTAGGGTTTAAGGTGGTTGAGGAGTTGGAAAGAATATGAATGTGTAGAAGACTGAAGTAATGTAGGATTGCATTAAGAACGAGCTATCAAGGATCTAACCGAGCAGTCTATGCTATTAGATAGATCAAACACTTGTTGATTACTCACATCTTTGACAAGTCTGTAGTGCTTAACCAGGTAGGCCAAAAGCCTTTTGTAAATCCTCTAACAAGGTGGTTCACATCTGTGAATCTAAAATCCTCTAGCAAGGTAGTCTTTAATCGGACTTATCTCCTAATAGAGATTGAGATTCCTAAGAGGATCTGTTCTGGTAAAGAATGTTGTAAGACCTTAACTGGTCTAGTTTCTATTCTATAGATAGTTACTTGTGAGTTCCATCACACCATGGTTTTTCCCATTTGGGTTTCCACGTCAAAATCTCTTGTGTTATGGTGTTTGTGCTTCTGTGGGTGAATGCATATTAGCTATTTGGTTTGCATGTTTGTTAACCGGTTTGTCTGCTAAATTATTTTACCGGTTTACTATTAGTCTTGCAAAGTGTTTAAGTGCAAAGATTTTTGGCATACTAATTCACCCCCCCTCTTAGTATTCATCAATTGATCAATCTCACATGGATGCATTCCTAGTTATACATGATATTAAGTCTAACATGATTTAAACTAGCATGGATATGATAAAAAATGAAAGGCTTAGTAAAAAAACTATCCTAGCATGCTATACTAGTCTACCATGATTATTATGTGATAATGCAAATGCCTATTTAAGATGCTATGAAGATTATTTCTATCAAAGAGAGGCTAAATGCTTGATTAAAATGATTTAGATTAGCTGCTTAGTAAAATGTCTGTAAGTTTGATACTAAAGACTTGATTATTTTGAAGAAGGAATGGACTCTATTTATGGGAAAAATAGGGCAATGAATGGTTAGGATTGGATGATCTTATCAAGGGTTAGGATTGAAAGTTATCAATCCATGTTTACAATTCTCACCAATGAAATGGTGACAATTGTCAACATAAGATTGTTTGAGAGGAGATGTAAGAAGAATTAAATTCTTGAGAAGACCTCATGGTTACCCTAGGGGGTAAGAGTTAAGATTAGGTTAGGGTTATCCATTGGATAAAGATTTTACCCAAAGGATAAACTCTTGTGCAAGGGTTACAGAAATAACCATGTTCAAAGAAATGAATGCTTGATGAGACCCTGGGGTTAGATGAGGGTAGAGTTAGAGAGAAAGTCTCTAATCATAGAAGAGGATTGAGTTAATCATTAATGGTTTAGAAGACTTTCAAGGTTAACTTGTCAAAGACATAAAGCCTTTAATGATTTTCAAAGACTTTGAGGGTTTGAGAAGTGACTTCCCTTTACTTAGGGATGTGACAATATTTAGGGAATGGGTTAGGCTAATTTAGAAGGAATTAGAAGAATCTAGAAGAGGGTTTAGGGAGGCAAGTGGGAGATGTAGGAGAATGCAAATGGATGGTGGGTAATTTTAATTAAAATAAATTACTTTATTTCAACTAAAAATAGATGCAACTTGCATAAATACAAGTGGGGGATTTAAATAAATAAATTAGATTTATTTATTTGCAATGAGCAATTTAATTAAATGCAAATTTAATTAAAAGGGGAGAAAGGGGAATTAAATAAAATGTTTTATTTAATTAAAGGGGTAGAAAAGACTTAGGTGAATTTAATTAAAAAAATTGAATAACTTATTTAATCAAATAGATGAATGTGAATAATTGAATTAAATAAAATTTAATTAAATGGAGGAGTGAGGTTAAAATGAATATTAAATATTCACTTAGGAAAGTGGTCAATTTTATATGTCTACAACATGTAATTCCATACTATGAGATTATTAAGATTGTTATATATCCATTCCCATTATAAATTCTCCTTTCCTTGTAGTCCATTAAATGACTAAGAAATGAGGAAATCCATCGTTGACATGCAGATAGCCTTTAGGCCCTCACGCTCCTAGTAAAATCTTTCCAATTACACTACATCAACACAGTATCCCTCATCTGCACATGCAACTGGCCACATCCCTTTTCTAACTAGGGGTATGAATGACAATCTATTGATTAGAACAGACTAGAGTCAATCTCAAGCAGATAAGCTTATCTTGAGTGGGTCATAGGAATTTTCCCTTGGTGATCACCTCAGATAGAGAAGACTAGTCTACATCTTAGAGGAATACCATCCTCTACCTACTCTGATAAGGTCCTAACTCTATCTATTGCTATAAAAGCTAGCACCTGTACTTAGCTTAGTGCTATACCTAGAAAGATAATCTTAATTTCAAAATAGGTAGTTTCCCAACCAACCCCTTCTATGGTTTGGTTTATAATTTTAGAGTTATTACATTAAGGAAGTTTAATTGGGTTATTTATACCTAATATATTACACCAACTTCCAACCAATAGTAGCTTCCAACATTGTCTAAATAAAATCCAATAAGGTCAGTAAATTGTTGAATGCCCAGTGACTGCTTGTTACTACCCCACACTTTGATTAAAACTAATGCAGTTGTTCTACGTCTGATTTCAGGGTTTGTTGGTCAAATAGAATGCTAAGTGTGAGTTGAAGAGAGTTCTTACTTTCCCTCAAAGGCTATTGAGTGAACATACACTTAATCAATTTTATTTTGTGGTTTATATATATACTTTTTTTCAAATTCTATCACATTTCACCTTAATTTAGTAATTCCTATAGAATGTTTACCCATAGCTACCATTGCCTTTTAATACTTTCCTCAAGTTTACTTATTTATTTTATGGTATAACCTTCCAAACAAGTAGTTGAATATGCATAGTTATGGTTTATTTACAAAAGTTATTTTGTTTATCCCTTTATCTTCTTAAATGAGCTTCCAATGAATAAATAGGACTATTAGAATAAAGATTATGGTCCCCAACAATCTAAGGGCTGATTATAAGCTATGTTGATATTATTTAATGAAGCTATATGTAGATTTCATTCTACTATCCAAAACACTTGATAATATGTTATGAATATACTAGAATATGGTTGTACTTCTTAAGTTCTAGCACAAGAGACAAATCTGAATGTATGGTTCTAACTCTTATTAAATTCAATATATAATTTATTAGGCAAATACTTGATTGCTTCAACCTACCATGAACATAAAATGACCGGTTCATCTAAGGTGGATAGCCTATAATGCAGTATTGGTTTAAACAATAAAATATAATGAGAATTTATTTAAACTTCAAATAGTATAATAATTACAATCCTATCTCTTTTACTTAATTAATGAAACCTCTTCCCAAGCAAGTCGAAGTGTTGATTAACTACTCTTTCTCTAATTAACAATAATAAGTTACATCATTATCATTCATCAACTATAAATTAACCCGAGCCTTTAATGACCATGTATTAAACTTCACTTAACATTGATGGGAAATGGTTTCATAGATTTATACACATATAGTCACCATTTTTATTTGCATATTTAACAATAGCAAGTATAGTCTACCAATGAATGAATAAATCTTGGGGAAAATATGTTGGAATGCACTGATACCGACAGTAAACTGAGAGGGGGCGGGGGAGGTGAATCAACTTACTCATAAGTACAACAATTAATTCAATTGAAAACCTTAAATCAGAACACAAAAAAATGAAAGATATAACATGAAAGCACACCACACATAACACCAATGTTTTGATGCGGAAAACCCAAAAAGGGAAAAACCAAGGTGGGAAAACCTACCCATAATTAGATGAATACTTTGCAGTAGTATTATGAATAATTACAATGGTGTCTGCACTTGCAGAAAGGCCAACATCCTAGAGCACACTGCTCATCACAAAGGGAAGTCTCATCGACTTACATAAAAGATCGGACTACAATCTAGAAAGAAATGAACTATGAAAGTAGCATCTACTAATGCTTGATATAGTTCCGGTTAAACATTGATGTTTGCTCTGCAACACAAAACCTTCACTGGAATGATATGACTCTATTCACACATAATCCTCTCACTAATAATGCAGACATGACCTCCCATAACCATTGATTCCAAATTACATGAATAAGTCACCTATAAATATAGATCATCAACCTTATTGACAAGGTCGACTAAACCCTAAACCCATAAACCCATAATTACAAAAATTACATCACACACTACCACTGGACCAATATTATGATTTACATTACATAGCATGGACCTAAATCAAATGTCCAAATAATTATATCCCCTAAAAATTCCGCTAAGACCAAAATCCAACACGCTTCACCAACCAGTAGAAACCCTCAGTGAAATCACATAAAGTTTAATCGGATCCAAATAGGACCATCATAACAACATGTAATACAATATGAAGTCACCAAAAGTTGTCCTGAGCAAGAAACACCTTCAACATGAAAGAAACCAATTCCATAAGCCAGACCCAAAATCCACTGACCAAGTCACCAGATATCGCATACCGGGATAGCTAGAGGGAAGTCGATAAAGGTAAATACCAAAAGCGATAACAACCAAAGTAACAAATCATGAACCAATAGAATATAGAAAGAATGTAATCATCTAGAATAAGCATAAAAGACCAATTCCATAGATCAGATAATGCCGGATTAGAATCATAGCTGAAACCAAGAAGATCACCAAGACTAACCGAGATAGATCCAACCGAGATAGTCTCCAATTGGGATACAGTGTTGACATCAATGACAATACTTAACCAAATCCAACATATTTCAAAAAATATCCCACTTCGGAATTAATGGCAGCACTGAATGTGAAAAACATCCAAGTGCCAAGGAATGCCAACAATCTCCCAAAAGAGAAAAGATTGATCTGAAATAAACACCATCTCCCTAAAGATGTGACAATTTTTCACATGAATACCTTCTCCCCCTTTGACATCAATGAAAAAGGGTGGATACTAAACCAAGAGTACTAAACCAAATAGTTGACTACTCCCCCTGAGTAGTAGCATCATCTTCATTTGTTTGCAATTTGGAGGAATTGATTATGTGTTGCATTGATGTTTGTCATTGATGTCAACACTAGTTGTTATGTTGTCTACTAGGTTCTAGTAGAGTGGTTGGTTTATGATTTTGATTTAGAGATCTTCTCTGATATGCTCTAGCCTGTGGAATTGGTTTGGATTGGTTATTCATGTGTTCTTGATGCATATCACATTTAGTTGGTTTAGGACTTGATGATCTGGATGCTATCATTTGTTCTAGTAAGCCTATTGGTTACCGGTAAGGGTTTTACTGACAAAGCTTTGTTGAAGTTCTTTTGATGAATCTAATAAGTGGTGATGGTGCAACTTCTAGAAGGTTATCAAGATGCTAATGGTTATCTTATTCGTGTTCCAGTTGATCGCTGGTGTTGCAGTTCTAGCACTAGATCTATTCTATTCTATCTTATTCTCCTAGGTTATGAACCTATTTATGTAATGTGTTGGTTGATGCTTCCGATACGTTACTAGTTGGATTTATTGTTTGGTTTATGTTGGTTTAGTCTTAGGCTAAATTGGTTTATCATTGGTTTGTAGGACTATATAATGGATTTATTGTATTATCTTCTAGGTAGCCAACCTAATTGTTTAGGTCCCGAGTTGGTATAAATATGATTTAAGATCTCTTTGTAGATCATGGTATGTGGTTTATGGGATTATTTGTGTGCGAATAAGGTTGTAATCATATGCATAGGTTTTGGTCGATCATAGGTGACCGAATTGGGTTTGTCTAAGAGGTTTAAGACCTCTGGTATTGAGCTTAATCGGAACTATACTCAAGCATAGGAGATGCTATTCTTGCAGTTAAATCTTCATTCCGGATTGTAGTATGTTGTTTTATGTAGTCAGTGAGACTCCTTTTGTGATGAGTAGTGTGCCCTAGGCTATTGTCCTTCCTGCATGTGCAGGCCCCTTATTGTAATATTTATTCATCTAATCAGTGGATAGATATTGTGGGTCTCCAATCCCACCGTGGTTTTTCCTCATTGAGGTTTTCCACGTATAAATATGTGATGTTATGGTGTTCATCTTTGTGGATGCATTGTTACTTATTGTTATATGATTTTATGTTTACCGGTTGCTAAGTTGTTATGTTAACAAGGTTAAATTTCTTCATTCTGGTAGAACACCAATTCACCCCCCCTTTTAGTGTTCTTGGATCCCAACAATCGGTATCAAAGCTTGGTGCCTTGGAGTAAGTATAATAGCTTGAGGAAGATGTATCCAGAATCCATGGAGATAATTTTGAGGAAGGAACTTCAAGTATCACTTGAAGACTATGATGCTAAAAGTTTGAGGAACATAAAGTTGCACGATGAGCTGAGATCTGTGAAGGAATTCATTTTTACTCTGTAGGAGAGGTTGTCATTTGCACAAGATAAAAGGAAAGAGCTTTGGGATCAATTACAAAAATGGGATGATGGAGAGAAGAATGATTTAAAGGAATTATGTCAGAAATTGAGTCAAGAGAATGGTGTCATGAAGAATCAAATGCAAGCCATAACCATGAGGATGTCCAAGGAGATTAAAGACTGGAATAAGAATGAATAAAATCTTGCTATATCTTTGAAAGATAGATTTGAGGAATGCATTACGTTGGCACATGAGAATGATGTGTTGAGAACTGAATTGGTACAATCATAGAACAATGAGCAAGAGTTGGAAAGAATGGGGATAATCCTAAGAAGTGAACTGGATGCTGCAAATGAATACAAACACAAGTTTAAGGCTAGTTTTGCAAAGCTTGATGAATTATTGAAGGATCAAAGAGACACTGGAGACACTAGAGGTCTTAGATTCAAGAATGGAGAAAGCTCCAGTACTGCAAATTAGGATGATACATCCGGTTAGAAGGTCAAGTGAAATAAAAAATCACTAGTAAGACAACCCAATGCACATAAATTTAATGGTAGATGCTTTGTTTGCAATAAGTTTGGTCATAGAGCAAGTCAATGCAGGAATAGAGAAAATCAGAAGAATAATTCAATTTCCGATTAGTGTTCAAATTGTAAAAAGTATGGTCATAGGACAAAATATTGTAGAATGAATGTGAGATATCATGCATGTGGAAAGTTTGGACATATGGCTAATAAATATAGGTAAAGGAATGATCAAGGATACAACATGACAATTTAAAAGAACAATGCTACTTGCTATGCATGCAACAAAGTAGGACATATTGCTAAATTTTGCAGATGCAAGAACCTACCAGCAAGAAGTGATAAATCTAATGAGAAGGGAAAGCAAAAAGTTGATGAAATCCAGCAAGCTTATGCTAAAAACTGGGTTAGGAAGTCTAAAGATCAATCGACAGAGGAAAATTCCCCGATTACTCAACCGGTAGAGAAAAATGTTCCTGCACCGATAGGAAACTCATCTGGTAACTAAGGCATTCACCTTAGGGGGAGGCAAATTGATGAAAAATCTTGCATTGCCCCTGGTAGTAGTCTAAAAGCCTATTTTAGACTTTGGAGAAGTCAGTTTGAAGGATAACTAACGAAGATTTGTTGGTTCTTGGATCTAGTTTAGTTTACTGGTAAGTCACTTTATGAGTTATGGTTTGGTCATACACCTACAGTTAAGTATTTCAGAATCTTTGGTAGTAAATGTTATATCAAAAGAGATGATTCCATTGGAAAGTTTGATCCTAGATGTGATGAAGGGATATTTCTTGGTTATTATAATGGAGGCAAAGTATATAGATGTTATAACAAAAGATTGCAGAGAATTATGGAGAGTGCTAATGTCAAGATGGATGACTAGTACAAAGGTCAAACAAGAACTTATGAGAGGGAATCAAAAGTGGAAATGGTTATAACTGAACCAGTAGCACTTGTACCAGAACAAAATGTTAAACCAGTTACTCCAACAGTATCAAAAAATTCAATAGTAGTTGAAGATCAAGGAAGAGGAATAGAAAGTCAGAAGACTCCTAGGTATGTAAGGTTGAATCATTCACAAGATCAGATAATTTGACAAGAAGAAGGTTGGCAGCTAATGAGATATGCTTAATTTCTTTAATTGTACCAACATCAGTGGATGAAGCATATAAGGATGGATGTTGGATGTAAGCTATAGAAGGGGAATTGGATTAGATAGGAAAGGACAACACATGGAATTGGATGTTATTGGAACTTGGCTTGACTAGTTTAGAAAGGATATTCTCAAAAGGAAGGAATTGATTATGTTGAATCCTTGCTCGGGTAGCTAGGATTTTAAGATATTTTCAAGGATTTTCAAGTATGGTTTTTGGTTTATGATGAATTTACACTATGAGCATAATATACAGATGCAGATTAGGCTAGAGATATAGATAACCGTATAGGCTCATCTAGTAAAGCTTTATTTCTTGGAAATAAAGTTGTTTCATGGATCAATAAGAAATAGTCATGTACTTCTTTATCTACTATTGAAGCTGAGTATGTTGCTGCTTCTACTAACTGTACACAAGTTCTATGGATGAAGCAAATGTTAAAGCACATAAAGGTAGATTGTAATGAACCGACAGTTATTCACTATGATAACTCTGCTGCTATTGACATATCAAAGAATCTGGTATTTGATTGCATGACTAAGTAAATTTCTATCAAGTATAATTTTTTGATGGATAAGGTGGATGCAAATGAAGTCAGATTGGTTCATGTGAACACTAAAGAGAAGATTACAGATATCTTCACTAAACCTTTTCCTATGGAATGTACTTCAAAGACAAATTGGGGGTCTTTGCCCCTCCGATAGAGATTTGAGTGATGTTGATTAACATCAGTCTGGTATGCATTTATTAGAGCTATTATTCATTCTAGATTGATGAGTTGGTGCTACTACTCTAGGGGAGTAGTCAGTTGTGTGGTTCAGAGGATTTATGATTTTTCTTTGATGTTTATGTTAGATTTATGGCATTGATGTCAAAGGGAGAGAGATATATATGTGAAAAATAAATCTTAACAAAGATATTAGTCAAAGGGGGAGGAAGATAATTTCAGATTGGTTGTATCCCATTGGGGGAGTTTGGTTCAGGTCTATGGATAATTAATTGGTACAAATATATTTGTTTCAGAACATTATCATATCATTTTGGGGAGATTGTTGGATGTCTTCCTTTGCGGGAGACTTGTTTGGCATTTCTTCACACTTGGATGTTTTTCACATCTAGAATTGCCATCAATGCCAAAGGGGGAGATTGTTGGCAATTTGAAGGAATTGATTATGTGTTGCATTGATGTTTGTCATTGATGTCAACAATAGCTATTCTGATGTCTATCGGGTTTTGGTAGAGTGGTTGGTTTGTGATGTTGACCTGGAGATCTTCTCTGGTATGCTCTGACTTGTGGAATTGGTTTGGATTGGTTATTCATGGTTCCAGATGCATATCACATTCAGTTGGTTTGGGACTCGATGATCCAGATGCTATCATTTTTTCTAGTAAGCCTTTTGGTTACCGATAAGGGTTTTATCGACATAGCTTTGTTGAATATTTTTTGATGAATCCAATAAGTGGTGTTAGTACGACTTCTAGAAGGTTATCAGGATGCTGATGTTTATCTTGTTCGTGTTCCAGTTGATTGGTGGTATTGTAGTTAGCACTAGACCTATTCTATTCTATCTTATTCTGCTAGGTTATGGACCGATTTATGTAACATGTTGGTTGATGCTCCAGATGCGTTACCAATTGGATTTATTGTTTGGTTTATGTTGTTTTGGTCTTAGGCTGACTTTTTTTATCATTGGTTTGTAGGACTATGTAACAAATTTATTGTATTATCTTTTAGGTGGCTGACCTAATTGTTTAGGTCCTAGGTTGGTATAAATATGATGTAAGATCTCTTTGTAGATCATGGTATGTGGGTTACGAGATTATTTGTATGTGAATAAGGTTTTAATCATATGTAGAGGTTTTGGTCGATCATAGGTGATCGAATTGGGTTTGTGTAAGAGGTTTAAGACCTCCGGTATTGAGCTTAAGCAAAATTGTACTCAGACATAGGAGATGCTATTATTGCAATTCAATCTTCATTCTGGATTGTAGTCCGATGTTTTTAGTAGTAAGTGAGATTCCTTTTGTGATGAGTAGTGCCCTCTAGGGTGTTGGCCTTCCTGCATGTGCAAGCCCCTTATTGTAATATTTATTCATCTAATCAGTGGATAGATATTGTTGGTCTTCAATCCCATCATGGTTTTTCCTCATTGAGGTTTTCCACATATAAATATGTGATGTTATGGTGTTCATCTTTGTGGTTGCATTTTTACTTATTATTATATGTTTTTTATGTTTATCGATTGCTGAGTTTTTGTGTTAATAAGGTTAAATTTCTCCATTTTGGTAGAACATTGATTCACCCCCCCTCTCAATGTTCTTGGATCCCAACATCATCAACCTAGATTAGAAAAGTATGTCCGATAAGCTCACCGGATTGATGCATCTTTGCATCTCTAATTCTCTTATAGAGGATTGGTAACCCCTAACTAATCTCTGAGATATTCAAAAGTTTCTTTAGGAAATGGTTTTATTAGAATATCTATAATCTGTTGCTTAGTAGGCACATAAACCAATCTGACTTCCTTTGCTTTAACTTTTTCTTTCAAGGAATTATACCTTATAGAAATGTGTTTTTATTTGGAATAAAATACTAGATTCTTTGACATATCAATAGCAACAGTATTATCACAATGAATAATAATAGGCTCATCATAACTTATCTTTATATCCTTTAGCATTTGTTTCATCCATAAAATCTGAGTATAGTTGGTAGCAACTGTAACATATTTTGCTTTAGCAGTAGATAATGAAGTGCATGATTATTTTACTCAACCATAAAACTAACTTCTTCCCAAGAAAGAATGCACTATATGTAGTGCCATCCACATGCCCAATCAAAATCTATATATGCACATAATGTGAAGTCATCATTCTTTGGATACCATAACCCAAAGTCTGTTGTACCTGCCAAATATCTGAATATCCTCTTGACAACAATATCATGAGTTTCTCTAGGATCTTCCTAAAATATAGAGGCAATACAAAAAGCATTCATTATATCAGGTCTTGTTTGAGTTAGGTACAACAAACCACCAATCATTGATTTGTATCTGCTCAGATTCACTTTAAGTGATTCATCATCCTTTGATAATTTTCAATCAGTTATCATAGGAGTACAGACATGTTTAGATTTATCAAGTCCAAATTTCTTAAGTAACTCCTTTACATACTTAGTTTGAAAAATTAAAATACCTTTATCAGTTCGAGTAATCTGCAAACCTAAGAAAAATTTCATCTCACCAATCATAGACATTTCAAATTCATTCTTCATATCATTAGCAAATTTCATGCATAGACCTTCTTCTCCTCCAAAAAAGATATCATCCACAAAGACTTCAATAATCAGTATGTCATCATGATAAAATTTTTAATAGAAGTTACTATCAGCATTACCTTTACTGGAAACAAGTTTTTGAAAGATACTTATCCAATCTAGCATACCATGCTCTAGGGGCCTATTTTAGTCCATATAAAGCTTTCTTCAGTTTGCAAACCATGTCCTTGTCTTCTAATAAATAAAATCCATCTGGTTGCTAAATGTAAACTTCCTCTTCAAGATATCCATTCAGAAATTCATATTTAACATCCATCTGATATACTTTATAGTTCTTGTGTGCAACATAAGCAAGAAAAATTCTTACCGCTTCAATTCTAGCAATCGGGGCATAAGTCTCTCCATAATCAATTCCTTCTTCATGTGAATAACCTTTGCAAACCAATCTAGCCTTGTTCCTTACAACTTGACCTTCCTCATTCAATTTGTTCCTAAAAACCCATTTAGTTTCAATAATGTTCTTGTCTTTAGGTCTAGGTACTAGTTCCCATGTCTTATTCTTTCAATCTGATCTAATTCCTCTTCCATTGCTTTTATCCAATTTATATCCTTACTTTCTTCAATAAATGATTCCGGATCAATTTAAGAAATTAAACATAACTCTTTAGCACCTAACCTTCTCCTAGTCATCACACCTTTCCTTTTATCTTCAATAATTTGATCTTCAGAATGATTTAGTTTTACATACCTGGGAGTCTTTGAATTTTCTTGATTTGCTGACTCATTCTGTTGTTCATCTGTCATCATTGAATTTTTTGATGCTACCAATGTCACTGGTTCATTGTTGTGAACTAATTCTTGCATTACCAATTCTGGTCTGATAAATTCATCTTCCGGTCCATAATCAAATGATCTGGTCTAATTACTTCCATGCCCATCCACGTTGACTTTTATACTTTCCATTATCCTATTCAATATTTTGTTATAACATCTATATGCTTTTCTCTTAGTAGAATAACCCAAAAATATTCCTTCATCACTTCTATGATCAAACTTTCCTAATGCATCATCTCTTCTAATGTAACTTTTTTTTCCAAAAATTCAGAAATATCTGGTAGTAGGAGTATGATCAAACCATAATTCATAAGGGCCTTATTAGTATCACCTTTAATGTGTACTCTATTGAAAGTGTATATAGCTGTATTGATAGCTTCCCTCCAATAGATATTAGGTAATCTAGCTTTTGTCATCATTGTCCTTGCTACATCCAATATTGTTATGTTCTTCCTTTCCACTAATCTGTTCTGTTGTGGAGTCCTAGGTGCAAAAAACTGTCTCCTAATACCATTCCTTTCACAAAAGTTGTTGAACTCATCGGATGTAAACTCATCGTCATGATTTGATCTCAAGCATTTTATCTTCAACCCTCTCTCAATCTCAACCATAGCTTTAAAGATTTTGAATTTCTCAAGAGCTTCATATTTTTCCTTCAAAAATGCTACCCACATCATTCTAGAATGGTCATCAATAAGTAACATAAAATATCTATCACCTTGAAAGCTTTTAGTCCTTGCTGGTCCACACAAATCAGTATGAATAAGATCAAGAATTTTATTAGATTTATCATGTATACTTCTAAAAGAAGTTCTAACTTGCTTACCCATTTAACATTCTCTATATACCAGATTATGAGGTTTAACAATCTTGGGAAAATATTTGACTACTGGTATTGAACTGATCTTTACTATGAAATCAAAATTTACATGACACATCCTCTTATGCCATAACCAAATTTTGTCAATCTGATCAATCTAGAAAGCCTTCTCACTAGAGTTAAAATGAAAGATATTACCTTTGGTCTGAGTTCCGAAGGCAATCTCCAATCCATATCTATTGATGATCTTACATTTTCCATCCTTGAATTGTAAATGAAATCCTGTATCCACCATCTGACCTACACTTAAAATATTATGCTTTAAGCCTTCAACATAATAAACATTATGTAGTACCCCTCCTCGATGGAACTCTTTAGACTCTTATTTTATTATTGTTTACTTTCAGTGGATACATTACCATTATGTGTTATTCAGACTTATATGACATTATTTCATGCTTTATTTGATATGAGATGCATAATTTATTTGCAGTATTTCAGTACTTATGATGTGTGGTATTCTATGGATTATTGTTATGTACTCACACTTTACTTTATCTATGCGATGTAAAATTGTTTGTTGCATGTATACAAGTGTATTGGATGTGAGGGGATGATTTTCCTTCACTCACTCTGGTGAGACAGGGAATGCCATGATTCTCCTTCATCGGTGTGCATGTCATGTTTTCTATATTGTATATATGTAGGTGTGGTTCGGTGATGCAGGATATTGCAGGTACAAGTATCAGGTAGGTATGGGGTATCATCTCCACCTGGCTTCACAGGTCTAAGTGTGCTTTATATTTGTTTGATGGAAGTGGAGGAGGTAGTAGTTGACCCTATTTTACCCAGTTACACTCTTGTGAGTGTCGTCAGTTGGTCGTCCTGTCATTTTGTTCGGCCTTCATGTATTGTCATTTGACTTTTTCTGAGTCCTTGCTTGGGGTTTGCTTTGTGTGTGTGTTTATTAGATTTGATTAATTGATTAAATTTATGGAGGTATCTCATAGTTGGTATTTTTGAATTATGTATTTTATGCATTGAGTTTATAAATTTAATTAATTAAAAGAAGTTATTAAATTAAGTTGCAAGTTGCATTATATTAGAAATATATCTTATTTAAATTTTGGTGAAAAATAAACTAGATTAATTTCATTTATTATTTCCTAGGATTTAAAAAAAATAAAAAATAAATGAATAAAATAATAAATTAGAATTAAAGTATTGCTTTAATTTCTTTTTAAGGAAATTAATTATTTAGCATGACAAAAGAAAAGAAAAACAAAAAAAAGAAAGTATTATGATTTTTGCTTATTGCATTTTAATTTATCCTTTTGGTGGGAATTAGAAAAGAAAATAAAATTCCTTTTTATTACTAAAATTAAATATTAGGTTTTTTGGGAAAAATTTGTGCAACCTAAAAGTTTAGGTTAAAGGGATTATATCTTTTTCTTTTTGAGAGTTCACGGGAAGGAGGCGGTTGTGCATGAAAGGAATTTTTGAAATTTTCTGGAGTGCTTGTTCTTGAGAAGGTGAAGATTTTGGAGTTGTGGGGAAGGAGGTTCGGACTTCAGGATTGGAAGCTTGTTGAAGGATAAAATCTCTCCAACAAAGTTCTTCTAGGAAAGCTATATAGGTTGGGTGGCCTTTTCTGGTTGTTTTTAAAGAAATTTTTTTTATTTCTTCCCTCATAATGAATGATGTGTGTTTTTTTTAAAAAAAAATATAGATGGTTAGAATGTGTGTAGTAGTTTTGGAATGAATACTATGAAAGTTATTAAAAAATTTCAGTCTCTGTATGTTAAAAATAAATTTTCAAATCTAAAATCCCTTTCTGGTTATTTCCTGTTCTCGGCTAAAATCCTTTCTTGAAATTTGTTTTTAGATTTTGGAAAGAAGTTATTTCCATGAGTGTTTGTATATTTAAAAATCTTGAGGAATTTGGAAAATTTATTCTGACAAAATTTTGCCAAGATTTTTTTATTGTGCATAAGAGCTGCAAGTTTTGGGAGAAATGGGATTTACCAAAGAAAATGTCTTCTTGTTTTGGTATTTGTTTCGATATTTTGGACTGTGATGGAGTTTTTCTCTTCCCTATACTATCTCAGAGATTTATCCAGAGATTTGATTATCTATGTTATTTGCTATGGCTGTTCTTTAAATATTTGTGCATCTCTGTGTAAATTACTTAGTTTACTATGGCAATAAATTTAATTATTGGTTGATTAAAAGTTATGGGGAATTTGTTTTAATTAATTATTTTGGGGAATTAATTTAATTTAATTTTTTTTGGTTCTGTGTGCTGTGGGGAGGTGGATTTTTGGTTTTGTGTGCTATGGGGAGGCAGAGCCTGCTACCCACGGTAATAGATGCTACCATAAGGTAACACCGCTACCCAAGGGTAGCGGGCACTACCATAAGGTAGTAATTGCTACCATATGGTACCTATGCTACTACAGGTAGCACATGATACCATATGGTAGCAGCTACCTTGTGGTAGCTCGTAGCTACCTTTTTTTTTATAAACAAAAAAAAATATATATTTATGGGTATATAAACATAGATTTATTAAAAGCATTTTGTTTAATATGCTTTGGGTTAAAATATGATTTCTTTGTAAATTTTAAATATTGGAAATTGAAAGTTAAAGTTTCTTTTAATATGTAGATGTTATTTTTGGAAAGAAAATCTTTGAATTCAGTATGCAAATTTTTATTATTGAAAATTAAATATTCTTTTTAACATATATATTTTAAATACGATTTAATTACATGGTTTATATTCGAAGAATATATATACTCATGCAATTATATTATATTATTATATATATTCTAATTTGGAATATAATCTAGGATACGGAAACCTTTTTAATTGGAATATTTGGATATTGTTCTTAAACATATGACTAGGGGAGATTATTTCAATGTGATAAATTTAGCTTTTGTACAAATGGCAACATGGAATTTCCTTTATGATAGAGTGTATTATCTTATTTTCTGAAATAACTTAAATTGCAAATTAATTATGCTTTTGGCTATTTTATGAAAAGATTGCCTGTTTTAGAATCTTAGTGTTAATGACATTTTCAGTCAAGTGTTATTTCATTGCAATTTTGGTTGAGTTGTTGTCAGGTCATCTATGGATATACCCCATGGTTAGGTGTTGTTTTGTAAACCTATCGATGTGAGCCATTGTGTGTCTATCCCATATGGTCAATCCTGGCTTATGGATAGTGTACCTTTCACCTGTAATTGGTCAGGATTAGTTATGGCTATCAGTTTCGCCATAGTGTTCTCATAGAGAGAAAACATTCATGTTAGTGTCCTATGAGAGAGAGTGGCTTTTGAGCGGGGGTCGCGCCCAAAGAGGATGGCAGGATAACCCCTCGAAAGTCAATTAAGAAGTGATAACCTAATAATTAATTAGGGGGTGGGTAGCTAAATTATTAAATTAAGATAATGTGCCTCGCACATGGTTGAGTGCTTGTATAGGCTTAGGATGTTGTGAGAAGACCTAGAATAGAAAACCTATCACCTTGTCTTCACGAAAGAGTTGGTAGGGTCCGCATGATGCTTAGATGGAGTCGGGGTTCAGGAGAGGTTACCAGAATAACCCAGGATGGGGGTCAGGACCTATGGAGGCCTACCTAGGGTAACCACCATGAGCCATGCGATGACACTCTCTCCTTAGAGTCACTAGTGTTGTGAGTTGAGTCACATGGAGGTTACAGAGTCATGTAGTTCTATTATACTTGTCTTATTTTGCTTGCTTGAGTGTCTTTTACTATCTCCTAGCATGGTGGGGTGGTTCCATTTTGGGATCACATGGTCGGGTGGTAATGCCACTTCCCATCGGATATCCTTGATTGTATCTTCAGGTGAGGAAAGGCTTCGCCGGTGTTTCTTAGTTCATGGTTCATGTACCAGCTCATGTTCATGATCATTGTTCAGTTGAGACCTTGCGATCATTGTATCAAACATTTATGTTACCTTGGCATTGTAACTTTTGTATTATGTGGTATTTTTGGAAGCCATGTATTTATAGATATTGTAATATTATATCAATGGAATGTATGTTAATTCAGTTGCTTTAATCTTTTGTATAAATGATCCATGGAAAAATAAATGCATTGGAATACTTTGATTCTTTCATTATGGAATTTAGATGTATGAGTATGTTTTTAATTTAGGCATTTAATTTTCCTATTTAGATGGACAATCGGATTAACCATGGTGTTAATATAATCTGTGAATTAATCTTTGTTGGTAACCCTTAGGAAATCATGTGTTAGACTTCCAATGTGTTATTAAACGTGCAATTGTTATAATTAATGCACTTATCTTTTAAAAAAAAAAATTCACCCTTTAGTTGCCTATTTGTGTTGTTTTCCTTTAGGGTTCCTGGTGGGGCATTACACATTATCAATATTAGTCTTACCATACAATGATGTTGTTACTTTGCCTTTGATCTTATATGCCTTGTTGTCTCCAAATATGACCAATCCACCATCAAATTCTTGCAATAATAAAAAATTTCTCTTGTCACCAGTCATGTGATGTGAGTATCCACTTTCTATAACCCATTCATCCTTCTCTTCAATTTTGGTAGCTAAAGCCTTTTCTTCAGTATGAGTTGTTTCAATGATAGATTTTGGAGAATCATCCTTAATAGCAATAAAGACCCAATCTTTTCTAGATGAGGCTCCATTACCAGATCCACTCATAGGTTAATCACCATCATCATCACCAACATAATACCATGATTTATTCTTATCTCTTTTGAATCTAAGTCTACTATGATATTCAGGATTAGGCTTATAATTCCTCATAAATATTTCAAGACATCTAGATGCAAAATGACCAATCTTATTGCATGAAAAATATTTAAAAGGGACTTTTCCTTCATACTTACTTCTTGTTGGTCCTTTAGGAATTCTTCTAGTAATCAGGGTTTCCATCTCTTCAAGTTCTCTTTCTTATTTGTCAATTTCCTCCATATCCTTAGCATACATCTCTTTCCAATCTATCTTCTTCTTACCAAAGGTAGATGCTTTAAATGTAGTCTTAGTTTTAGTAGCACTCTGATCTCCAAGTTATTCAAGTTCAAAAGTAGTCAATTTCACAATTAATGTATCTCTAGTCATAGGGGTACTTGACATTGTCCAGAGTTCATTGATAGCAGTAGCCTTCATCTTGTAAGATGAAGGTAGAAATGTTAGAACTTTTGACACTATGTCATCCTCACTAATTGATCCGTTGTAGGATTTGATACCCATGGCAATCTCATTGACTCTATCCTTGAAAGAACTTATCTTCTCATCTTCTTCCATCTTCAAAGTTTCATACCTTACCCAGAAACCTTCAAGTTTAGCAATCTTTACTGCCTGGTCACCTCCATAAAGAGTTTCAAGCTTCAACAAGATCTGCTTAGAATTTTCCAATTCTATGACATTCAATAGCTTTTCATTAGATAGGGTGCTTAACAATGCTTCTTTTTCTCTCACATCATTTTCAACTCTCTTTTGTTCATCAGTAGGTGTCGGTGTTCTAGAATTAGGATCATGAGGTATATGCCCTTTCTCCACTATCTCCCAAACTTTAGCTCCAAGATATCTGAGATGGATCTTCATTAGCTCCTTCCATATTTTATAATTAGTACCATTAAATATGGGACTCTCCTTCTGGTAGAGATTGAATGTAGAACTAGATTCTAATGCCATTAGATCTCCTCAAGTGGTTAAGCTTCTGCAAAGGGGACCTTGCTCTGATACCAATTATTGGAATGCATTGATACCGACAGTAAATTGAGAGTGGGGGGGGGGGGTGAATCGGTTTACTCACAAGTACATCAATTAATTCAATTGAAAACCTTAAACCAGAGCACAACACACATAACACCAATATTTTTATGTGGAATGCCCGGAAAGGGAAAAACCATGGTGGGAAACCTTGCCCACAATCAAAGGAATACTCTGGAGTAGTATTATGAATAATTGCAATGGGGTCTGCACTTGCAAAAAGACCAACAACCTAGAGCGCATTGCTCATCACAAAGGGAAGTATCATTGACTTACGTAAACATTGGACTACAATCCAGAAATAAATGAACCATGAAAGTAGCATCTACTAATGCCTGATATAGTTCTGATTAAGCACTGATGTCTACTCTGCAACACAAAATCTTTCCAACCTTCACTGAAAGGATATGACTCTATTCTCACATAATCCTCTCACTTATAATGAAAACATAGCCTCCCATAACCATCAATTCCAAATTACATGAATAAGCTACCTATAAATACAGATCATCAACCTTATTGACAAGGTTGGCTAAACCCTAAACCCATAAACCCATAATTACAAAAATTACATCACATGATACCACCAGACTAATATTATGATTTAAATTACATAACATGGACCTAAATCAAATATCCAAATAATTATATCCACTGAAAATTCCACTAAGACCAAAATCAAACATGCTTCACCAATCGGTAGAAACCCTCAGTGAAATAACAAAAAGTTTAACTGGATCCAAATAGGACCATCATAACAACATGCCATCCAATGAAAAGTCACCAAAATTTGTCCTAAGAAAGAAACACCTTCAGCATGAAAGAAACTAATTCCATTAGCCGGACCCAAAATCCACTGACCAAGTCACCAAATACTGCATACCAGTAAAGCTAGATGGGATA
Organism: Cryptomeria japonica; assembly: GCF_030272615.1. Taxonomy (NCBI): domain Eukaryota; kingdom Viridiplantae; phylum Streptophyta; class Pinopsida; order Cupressales; family Cupressaceae; genus Cryptomeria; species Cryptomeria japonica. The sequence goes on along the minus strand of NC_081407.1, from coordinate 629,408,904 downwards.
GCTAGAGGCAATCCGGTAAAAGAAAATACCAAAAGTGATAATAGCCAAAGCACCAAATCATGAGCCAATAGAATATAGAAATCATGTAACCATCCAGAATAAGCATCCAAGACTGATTCCAGAGATTTGATTATTGGCCATTTGGAGGAATTGATTATGTGTTACATTGATGTTTTGTCATTGATGTCAACACTAACTGTTTTGGTTGCTTTACCAGTATGCTTCTGGTCCTAGTAGATTATTTGGTTTCTGGTTGGATTAGATCATGATGATCCGGTATGCTTCGATGTGTTTTGGCTTTTGGAAATTGGCTTGGATCTACTATTCATGCTACTCAAATTCATGTTTAGTCAGTTGGTTTTGATTTAGTGATCAGATGTTATCTTGTATGCTGGTAAGCTTGGTTTGTTGATCTGGTGAGGGTTTCACCAGGAGAGATTTGTTGAAGATCTTTGATGTTATGCATAAGTGGTGTTGGTGCAGCTTCTAGTAGAGATTCAGGATGCTGATGGTGATCATTTTCAAGACTTGGCTAATTGGGATAATTTCTTTAGCATGTGTGGACCTAAATTGGGTTTGGGTTTATCTAGGATTTGGACCAGCTTAATGTAACGTGTTGATTAGACTTCTCAATGTGCTTCGGGATTCCTTATGGGTTGGATATTATTTGTTTGGTCTTAGGCCAACATATTTTGTAATTATGTAAATGCTTTATTGTCAGGTGGCCAACCTTATTGTTTGTGGTTGGGGGTTTGTATATTTATGATATAGGATCTCATTGTAGATCATATGCAGATGTATGGATATGTAATTAGCAAATAATGTAATAAAAATTCATGCAAAATATTTACTCGATCATTGGTGATCAAGTTGGGTTTATTTAAGAGGATTAACTCCTTTGGTATTGAGCTTAACTAGAACTATATTCAGGCATATGAGATGCTATCATTGCAGTTCATTCACTCTTCCGGATTGCAGTCTGGATTTTTATGTAGTTAGTGAGACTCCTTTTGTAATGAGTAGTGTGCTCTAGGCTATTGGCCTTCCTACAAGTGCAGGACCCTTATTTGTACTCACGTACTTACTATAGAAGAATTATTTGACTATGGATAGGCTTCCCAATGTGGTTTTTCACTTTATTGAGTTTTCCACGTACAAATCTTGGTGTCATGTGGATGGTATTTATTCTCTAATTATTGTTTATACTTAATTGGTATATCTACTATTTCGGTAATTGGTTTATGCATTTTGATATTGATCTTTTGGGTTTTGGTATTAAAGTTTTAATTGCCTAAGGTTCTGGTAATCTGGTGACAACTGATTCATCCCCCCTCTGAGTTGTCTTCCAGTTATTTGAACTATCTAACAACTAGTATTAGAGATCCGGTGGTCCTCTCTATAGAAGCTTAACTGCTTGAGGAAGATCCTATGGTTACTAGCAGTTCAAGTTCATCTAGTTCATCAGCTGCTATCTTTCAGAGAGATATTTGTAGGCTTGATGGAAAAAATTATAGAGTATGGAAGATTCAGGTGGAGACTCATCTAAGATGTCTTGGTAAGCAAATTTAGGAGATCATAGAGAATGGAGTTACACCTTTTAATCTGGTATCTGGCAATCCTCCTTAGGAAAATTTGGATAAGGAGATTGAGAATGATTGTAGAGCTAGAAAAGCCCTCTTGTGTGTACTTTCTGATCAATAAATAATAGGATTAACTGACAAATCAACAAGAAAGGCTATATGGGACAAGTTGGAGACTCTTAATGAAGGTGACCCTACTATTAAGATTGGTAAACTTGATGGTTACCGAGTGAGATATAAAAACTTGAAGATGGAAGAAGATGAAAGGATTACTGCATTCATGGAAAGGGTAAATGAAATTGTTATGGGAATTCAATGTTGTGGTGGATCTCTGAGTGAAGATGAAATAGTTTCTAAAGTTCTTATAGGTTTTCCACCGACTTACAAGATGAAGGCTACTGCAAGTAATGAATTGAGAAAAATGGCTAATACTTTTGTCGATAGAGATATCTTGGTTGGGAAATTATCTTCTTTTGAGCTTGAATAATTTGGACCTTCTGGAGCTGTGAAGTTTGAACATTGTTTTCATGCATTTTTTCATCAACCAACATGCAAGATTGGAAACCTTTGTATGAAAATTAACTAGATGATATGAAGAGAGAAGATGAAGAATTTGAGCAGCTTGAAGCCCTATTTGCTAGAAGAGTACCTAAAGGACTTAGAGGAAGTAAGTATGAATGAAAATGACCTTTTAAATGTTTTGCATGTAATAAGATAGGTCATTTTGCATCTAGATGTCTTGAAAGGAATTCAAGATTTGGAGAAAGAGATAGAAGATCTTTTAATCCTAACCCTGGATATCCAAACAAGTATAAGTATAGGAAAAACAAAGATAAATCATGGTACATTGTGGATGAGGAAGGTGTGACTAATTCTGATGATGAACCGACACAAGACTTTGCTAGTGGTTCTGGCAATAGAAAGGAACGTGTGTTCCTATATATCAAGGAATATGTTATGGCACTGGAAGAGAATTTACTTGAAGAGAAGGCACTTGTTGCTAAAATTGAAGATAAGGATGAATGGGTAATTGATAGTGGATGTTCACATCATATGACTAGAGATAAAAGGAAGTTTCCATCTTTGCAAGAATTTGATGGCAGTTTGGTTAGATTTGGAGACGACAAAGAATATATGATCAAACGAAAAGGAACTATATCATTAGATGGTAAGAAAAATAATGATAATGTTTATTATTTTGAAGGTTTAAGGCATAATATTTTGAGTGTAGGACAATTGGTGGATAAGAGATTTCAATTACAATTCAAGGATGGAAAATGCAAAATCATTAATAGATCTAGATTGGAGATTGCAACCAGTACTCAAACAAAAGGTAATATATTTCATTTGAATTCTGGTGAGAAGACATGTTTGATTGCACAAATTGATGAGAGTTTATTGTGCCATTAAAGGCTATGTCATGTGAATTTTGATTACATGGTAAAGATCAGTTCAACTAAGGCTATTAGAGATATACCTAAGATTGTGAAGCCCTATAATCTAGTATGTAAGGAATGTCAAATGGGAAAATAGGTCAGAACCTCTGTTAAGATTATACAAGACAAATCTCATGATGTTCTTGATCTTATTCATACTTATTTGTGTGGCCCTACTAGAAACAAAAGTTTTCAAGGTGATAGATATTTTATGCTAATCATTGATGATTATTCTAGAATGATGTGGGTTACTTTTCTAAGGGAGAAATATGAGGCTTTCGAAAAGTTTAAAATATTTAAAGATAATGTTGAAACTAAGACATGATCAAAGATTTAGTTTTTAACGTCAGATCATGGTGGAGAATTCACATCTGGTGAGTTTAATAACTTTTTTGGGAAGCATGGCATAAGGAGACAATTTTCTGCTCCCTGGACACCACAGTAGAATGGAGTTGTGGAAAGAAAGAACATAACTATCTTGGATGCTACTAGAACCATGAGGATGGAAGCTAATCTACCTCATATCTACTAGAGAGAAGCAGTGAGCACAACAGTCTATACATTCAACAGAGTTCATATCAAAGGGGAAACCAATAAGACACCTTGTGAATTATGGTTTGACACTACACCTACAGTTAGGTATTTTAGAATCTTTGGTAGTAAATGTTTTTAAATAAGGGAAAATAGGTTTTCCTGGGCCCCTGAAACCCATTACAACCAAAAGATCAAAAGACAACAACAAAGAAAATGACAACTAACTAGCAAAAAGCTAGCAAACTAGAGATAACTAACAAAAACAAACATGAACGACAAAGAAAGAGCCCAATGTTAGGTTAAGTTCTAAAGCATCTCAGTGGATTCTAGCTCTAATTGTTCCATATTATCAACTGCTCGCTTGATATCCTTAATTTCCTTTCTTTGGGTTTGCATCTTTATTCTGCTTGCACACATTCTTCTACCAAGCCCAGTCTCCTTATCAACAGGGGTATCTTCCTTCACATCATTGATGCTCGCAAAAGCCTTGACCCCATGGTCAGTCTTAAGCTTATATTGGAATTTGCATGAAGGTTGTATTAATGATATGTCATGTTGTCATTGATGTCAATTATCTGGTAATGATATTGTTGATATTGTTGATAATGTCTTGTAATCGGTAGGAAGAGCTTTGTGAAGGATATTGTAAACTGGTATGTAAGTTATGATCTAATGTTAAGCAGTAATGATGGTGACACGTATGGCCATTGTATGAAGTCAAGTTCAAAATGTTTTGGCACATTTTTTTGTCTAGGGAATGAGAAAAATTTATTGCATCTAATGCAAAGCATGTGATGAGTTACTAAGCTCGATGATGCGGTAGTCAAGGAGCGGTTGAGGTTTTATTAATTGATGTGTAGAGATTGCTATGAAATCCAAGGGTCATACTTGTAACGACTTGTTTGTAATCTTGATGAGAGAATTAGGTTTTTATTGTGTTACTGACCTAATTGATTTATATTGAAGGTTGATGAAGTTGTTTTGTTTAGAGTTGGCAAGAGTTGGCAGAAATCAATTGAGTGTGTGGTTGCCAATCTAGATAATGAGTCTATAGTTTGAGTAAAGGTAGATAGGAGCTTAAAAGGATCTAATCAAGAAAGTGTAGTGATATTCAGATAGATCAAGAAAACTCCTATTGTTCTCTAACAATTACAGCATAATTAAAATCCCCTAACCGGGAAAGCTCTAACAAGCTTGGTTACTTATTGAATCCTCTAACAAGGTGATCCATTATATTGGATTTTCAAATCCTCTACTGAGGTTACTCCTTACAGGGTATTTTCTTATAACAAGGCATTTGTAGTCAATCCCTTAATCAGGTGATTCCTAAAAGGATTAGTTCTTAACATGATTTAACAGGCTTGGCTTTTAACATGGCAAAATTTAGAAGAGTTCAAATATTATCTTGTGAGTCCCATCTCACCGTGGTTTTTACCTATTTGGGTTTCCACATGAAAAATATTTGTGTCATATGGTGAATGTTTTTTTTTGTGGTTATGATATTATGGTTGATTTGATTAACTACTTAACTATTCTGATAAGGCATGATAACTGGAAGCATTGAGAAATAGAATATGTTGACATATGATAAAGCATTTGGATGTTTACAAGTTTAATGTTGTTTACTATTAAGTTGTTGTAATAGTCAATTGGATTTTCTTATGAGTATTTATAGTGGTATTTCATTTGATAAGTTTACTTTGTGTGATTGAGATTGAGATTGGGAAGTTTGTATCAATTTTTCTATTTACTGATTCACCCCCCCTCTCAGTAATCTATCAGATAATTATTCTTTCATCATACCCTCAGCTTACAAATAAGAGCCTTCATACTAGCTAAAGTGGCCTTAAGGATCTTATGACTTTGCTCTCCAATATTTTTGAGCATGTTCTCAACTCCTTTGAGTCTTTTTTCAGTAGCCCCTGCTCTGTTCTCCAAGGTAAGAAAGCTATTCTGATTAGCATTGATGATCTCCTCTGCATTACTAATAGCTTTGGTAAGCTCGCTGAGATAATTTGGGAGGGAGTTGAATTTACTCGAGCCTACAGCTTCTAAAGTCTCAATTTTTTTGGCTTCCTGGGTTTTCTTGGTTTTTATGTCAGTAATTTCCTTTTGCATCCAGTGGAGCACCTTGTTGAAGATACCCGTGCCATTATTGATGCATAGGTCGATATCTAGGTGATGATCTTCCCGGGTCTTGTCTCCACTAGACTCTAAATTCACCTCAAAACCCACCTCCCTAACATCAAAGCTCTGAGCTTCTTTTATGGCCATGTCCTCCCCCATCAGGCCCTTATCCTTAGACTCAATCTTGAGAGGCGACCAATTCTTGGTTCCCACATCCTTAATTTTAGGACTTTTCCTTTTTTACTTCTAGATCGAGAGGATTTTGACCTCCTCACTTTCAATATCCATGTCATTATCAGTCTCATTATCCTCTTCATACTAGTTATCCTTATCCTCCCCTCTCTACTTCCTTTTGGTTGACCCTTTGTTCTATAGCTCATGCCCTATTTTTCTTTTTTTCCTACTCAACCCAACAATCTAAGGATCATCCTCTGCCTCAGATTTTGTGTCATAGCCTTCGCCTTCCTCATCATCAAAGTCATCGAGATCCTCTTTGGACTCAAAGACCTCAACAATGTTCAGATGGACAGTAGTGTTCTTGATGTGATTATATAGAATCACCATCAAACCCTCGTGCATTGCTAGATTGGTATTGGGGTTGGATATTGCATCCTTGATCCCAACATTTAGGGCACATAAAAGATAATATGGAATGAAAATTTTCTTTTTATATCGAAAGTAGTTGAGAATGACAAAATGATAGTTGTAAACCCTAGTAAATCTACCATCTAGAGTGATAAATTCCATAATAGCAAGCAAAACCCTTCACCAAATTATCTTAATTACCTTTGGCGAGTAGTAAATATGGCTTCCCTTCACCAATATAGCTTTCTCCTCCTCATCCTTTGGAAATTTCTTCACGGCAACATCTAAAATATTCCTATATGTATAGAACTTGATGTCATCTATTGGAAGACTCATAGCCTTAGTGATCATATTTTCAGTCACCTTGACCTTCATGTTGCCAATGGTCAATGTGCCTTTATTCCAAACCTTCTTGCAAATTCTTGTAATTTTGAGTCATTTCTCCTACATTCTCTCCATGAAATTAGTCATCTTGGTAGCTTGAAGTACTGCCCAGACTTGAGGACAGTTCCTCCATTTATCAATAGTGGTAGCCTCTGTTCTATTGCAATTTCCCCCCATATTATTATTGATGTCTATCAATTGTAAATTCCTACAAATACCTTTCTTCACAATGAAATTTTAGTGAGAAACCACTAGAAGCCTATGAAAATTTCTAATACTTTCGTTCTATAGGGGGAAAAAATGCCCATAAAGCATGTGAAGTGATCTTGCAATTATTACTGCACCTCCTTCTCGGCTGCATACAAAACCAAATCCTGCTACCAAGACCTCCCCTATCATCTTGAGAGATGATTTTAAATCTGGCACTGCTTACCATGAAATCTTTCATAAGTTAAGATATCATGTGCCGCACAAGGGAGCTCCCCCTTGCAATTCTAGATCTTGATTTTCTCACTCCATACGGCCTCATTAGTAGCCCAGTCAGCACACCTATTGGCCTCTCTATAATCATGGGAAATGTGGTACTTATCAAAACCTTGAAGAAACTCCCTAGCAGAATCATTGATGTTTTTAATTGTCCACGAGGGTTGGTTTTTAGCAAGGAGGCAATTAATAATGTTTTTAGAGTCACCTTCCAACCATAACATTTTGACACCCAAATTATAAGCTAATTTAATAGTTTGGAGGGTGCCAATAGCTTTAGCCAAATGATTATTCCAAATCCCCAAGGGATAGGAAACCACCCTAGTACAAAAGCCAGCACCATTCCGGATAACTCCACCACAACCAGCAAGTCTAGGGGTCCCTTTAGCAGCACCATCAAAGTTGGCCTTAAACCAATCATTAGGTGGAAAAGACCAGCTACACAAACTTATTTTGATTTGGTTGATGTTGGTGCCCATGTAGGCTGGGATATTCCAGCTCCTGAGAACATCAAAGTCCTCCTTATTATTACAAAAATGATCTCCCCTGTCCATCACATTTTGAACACAATTATATTTTATCTTGGCCCACACCACTTCAGAGGTGTTAATATCATTCCTTAATATTTTGTTATTCTTATCTTTCCATATACCCCAAAGGATATGAGCAAAGGAAAAATTCTATAAATTTCTTATGGTTGGATTATTGGTAGTGTAGTGTCACCTTCTGAAATAGTCTTGAATCTCCTCTAGGAAATCCCAATTCAACCCCCAAAGTTAAAAAAACATCCCCCAGATAGGAAGGACAAAAGTACAATGTATAAAAATATGGTTCATAGATTCCTCATTATTGAGATAAAGATAGCACCTGCTAGGGATACAAAAGCCCCTCTTTCTCAAATTATCAGTAGTTAGAATCTTATTTTGCAAAAGAATCCTTAAAAAGATATTGATTTTAGGAGTCAAACCTGGATACCATGCCTTAGCCTAGCAAGGAGTAGGGTTTTGGGACTGAGCCAACAAAAGGATAATAGATGAAATAGAATAAGTCCCTAAAGAGGTCCCACTCCACACCATGTGGTATTCTCTTCTGGTATTTAAGACAACATGGTTGATCATTAAGTTTACCTACTTTAGGTTGGGATCAATAGAGCTGAGGTCCACCCACTTTTGACCTTTCCAGTAATCAACCACTTTAGCACCGAACTTCTCCTTACAGTTCTGGATGAGCATCTGAGAAGCACACTTATTAAGAGGAGCTCCTCCAATCTAAGAATCAGCCCAAAAATCCACCTTCCTGCCATCACCTATGGCCCAAACATTGCCTAAACTAAAAATACCTTTAGCCTAAATAACACTATTCCAAATAAAAGAGCCACTTGGTATCTGATCAGAGGCAAGAAAATATTCTATGGTAGGAACCTTCCGTAAGTACTTAGCCTTCAAGATATCACTCTAATCTCCATTTCCCTAATAGGTTCTATAGATTTGTTTGGAAAGAGGAGTTTTGTTCAAGGTTGTGATATTTCTTAAGCCCAGACCCCCCTTCTTTTTGAGTTTACACACATTATCCCAGGCTATGAGTGCCATTCTCTTCTTCTCCTCAACCCTAGACCAAAGGAAGGCTTTCTGGATTTTCTCAATAGCTTCAACAAATTTTCCAGGGATTTTGAAGAGGCTTAAAGCATACACCAGAAGACTCTAGAGAGAATATTTTAAAAGATGGATTTTTCCACCTTGAATAAGAAGGGTATCTTTCCAACCAACCAGCTTCTTACTGAATCTATCCACAAGACTATTCCAGAATAACTCTGAAGGTTTCATACACAAAGGGAGACTAAGGTAAATAGAAGGAGGCTTACCAATTTGGCACCCAAGGATCTGGGCCATCCTCATCTGTCTGATGGTTATGGGGGACTTCAACACCCCTCTCTATGACAATGAGAAGTTTGGAGGTGTCCCTTCTCAGCTAGATAGTAGAATAGATCTTTTGAACTTTATCAACAACTAGGGTCTGCATGATATTGATCTCCATACTGGTTCAATGAATGGATTATTTGACACCTAATCAATTTAAAAATGCCTAACCATATCCCACTCCGGACCTATTTTTGATTTGTATTTTGTTTTCCCCTTTTCATGCATCATCATCATCTATGAGATTCTCAACCAAGTCGATTATCCCATTCCTGCTACCCTAGGTATCTACTAAATCTTCTTCATTGGCATATGAGATATCACATTTGCTGCCTTCTTCAATATTCAGTGTAAGCTGTGAATGTGGTAGTTGTGATGATGTAACTTCATCTTTTTTACCACAAATATTGCTAATGTACAAATTTAAGGTTCTATATTTTTCTGACCTCTCTTGGCCTTCACCACATTCAGGAGTCTTGCCCTTGTTCCTGTTTTACATCTCCAATGAAGTAAAGGTTGCAAAAAACTATCTACTTATTTAAGAAGAAATAATAGACTATAAGATTCATTGCCCTTAGGGCCTAGAATCTAGATGTTTGAGGTCTCCCTACTCAATAAGAATTAAATAAAAATTGCAAACATATTGAGATGAATAATATTATAACATTTCAAAGAAATTATCACTTACCTTTATATTCTTAGTGAGTAGCACTAGTAGTCAATAATGGTTATTCCTGTTGGAATTGTATTGTCATTAATGTCAACTAGTATAGGATGGCAACCGGTATGGGAGGTTGATGAGTGTTGTTGTCCTTGATGTCAACTAGCATAGAAGGTCACCGATAAGGAAGAGAATATCATCTTGCACTATGTTCAGTGGAGTCACCGATACACAAGATAGTATTGGTTTGTGTTGATGACATAAGGATTAGAGACCAGTATGGTATAACCACTGATGAAGTGACATGTTGATTGTAATAAAGAGACATAATGTTACAAAAATCACATCAACACTGGAGGTGAAGTACATGCAGACCACCGATATACTATTGGATATCAATATGCAAGACTCCCACTAGATTAAGAGATGAATGATAGTGAGTGTGCCCAACCATATTATATGTGCAATGTCAGATGTAGATGACAAGGATTCACTCCCACCAATAAGTAGAAATTATCTCTTATTATGCATGGAACGAATCATATTCCTTTGAGATAAGATAAAAGAGTTAAAGGTAGGTGTTTGAAGGCTCACATTGGATCAACCAGTGAAACACTAAATTGCCTTAGGTGCATGAGATCAGAGATATTCATTGGATCAGCCGGGTAGACATGATGAGTTTCTAGTACAAAGAAGGAAAGATATGTTTGTCACTTTGACAAACCAGTTGATAGGAGAACTAGTCAATTGATGAAGAAGGCAAGGCTAAGAAATTGCAAACAGAGAATGCAACTGGATTGACAAATGGAGTTTGTTGAAGGTTGATGACATGGTGTCATCAATGTGGTTACCAATAAGTATGTCCATTAGTAAAGTTGACAAGGTGCAGAAGTGGAAGGCTCCCATCCATTGAACATGTGCATGAGGTAGCTTGGCAAGAGTGCTGACCAGTTTAGGTGTTCCACTAGAAGAGAAGCAAAGTGCAAGGTTGAAGATAGACAGGTTAGGGTATAACCGACAGGGTTTGTGAATTGGTAGTTGAACCCAACTGTGTGGTTGGTCGGTGATCCTGTTTGGACTGACATAGAAGACTTAGAAGAGGTGGATGCCAACTATGATGACACATAGGAGATAGGTGCTATAAATATGGTAGTTGGTGAAGAGTTGTCAGTGAGGTAGGTGGTGACTGGTCAACATTTATGTCTAGAGTGTGTTTCGCGTATCGAGACTAGAATGGTGCAGCTCGAGACTGATCAAAGGACATCGATCTGATTTGATGAATTCATGATCGAGGCTGAGTGTCTAGGTGTTGATCAGGGTAGGTGAATCTATCTACATGATTGTTGTTAGGATAACCAGTGAACAACTGAGAGGGGGGCAGGGTGAATCAGTTGTTAATAGATTAAAACTTTTAATCCACAATACAACCTTAAACAAATCAAGTACTGGTAAAACACATACAGAAGCCGGTAGGAACAAATACTGGTAAACAATACAGCTTAACAATTAACCAGATAATTAATGCAAAGAAACCATACCATATAACACCATGATTTGTATGTGGAAAACCCAAATTTAAGGGAAAAACCATGGTGGGAAGCCTACCCACAGTCAGATGATACTTTTGTAGAAAGTATGTGTTATAATGAGGGGCCTCCACTTGCAAGAAGGCACACTACCTAGAGCGTACTGCTCATTACAAAAGAGTCTGACTGACTGGAGAGAGGCTACAACCATCTCAAGATAAATGGACAACAATCCAATAGAGTGAACTGCCAGAAATAACATCTACCATGCCTGATTACAATCCCAGTTAAGCTCAATGTTGGAGGACTAAATCCTCTTCTAAATATAATTTGATCAGCAATGATCGATCAACTCCTTTGCCTGAGTGATATTTCAATATTTGTACATTACATTCCTTGACCATGACATTTCCAATAACCATAAGACTTTAAAAAGAGTTTCTACCTCTTATCTATACAAACCCTAAGGCTTAAACCGATTAGGTCGGCCACCTAAAAGATATTACAATAAGATCATTACATAATTCCATATTACAATGATATTCCATGTCGGCTTAAGACCAAAAACAACAATAATAGATATGTAAATCCTCTCTAAACATCTTGGTAACGTGTAGAGTATATGTTAGCATGATACAGGTCCATAACCTAGATAGGTACTGGACCTATTCTGGGTCCATCATGCCAAATAAATGTCTTCAAGCAGTTGAAGCACGATCAAAGAACATCTTTAGCATCCTCAAATCAATGAAGAAGCTGCACCAACACCAACTATGCATCTTGTCATGATTCCTTAATGAAATCTCTACCGATAAAGCCTTAAATCAGTGCTGGTAAGGGTTTACCAGAGTGTATGATAGCATCCAATTACCAAGCCAATACCAACTGACCAAAACATACTCATGGAGCATATAACACATGAAATCAAATATACTTCATTGATCCAAACATGTCGGAAGTGTCCAACAGTTAGTCTCTTCTGCTAGTAATACTAGATCTTCTACCGGTAACCAAAACATGTCTTTCTAGTAACCAACCATAATAGCTAGTGTTGACATCAATGACAAAACATCAATGCAACACATAATCAATTTATCCATTATGACAACAATTTCTTCATAGGTGTTTGACAAGTATAGACCAAAGAAGGTGCTATGTTTTCCAAATAGGGCAAACATGTTCTCAATGCATCAGGATTGGTGTAGTCTGATTGATTTGTTGCAGGCGGTTGATCTCTGGAAGGAGATCTGATTGGATTTGGTTTCCCTTAGGGTTGATAAGGAAACCCTAGCACACTAGAAGTTTGAATGTCATTTTGGCAGGAAGGCATAGTATAAATATGTAGATCAAAGACAAGATCTATTGCTGCTATGTGAGATAGTGAGGGTAGTGAAGAGAGCCAATCAAAGAAGAGACTGAGTGTGTGAAAGAGAATTGGTCTGAAGAGTTCAACCAATGAGAGTGATACAACCGGTAGCCTTCCATTAAGTCTTTCAGAGGAGTACATCGATGGTGATTGAACCGATAGAGAAGAGCCACATAATATTGTAGAGAAAATTGCAGTAAAGAACCGATAAGCATAGAACTGGCAGTAATCAGATAGTAGATATTTGACTGAGCAAAGAATACCAGTGGTAGCCAATAGCAATATGATAGAGATAAAAGAGAACTAGTAGAGAAGAAGAGGAGGTTGAACCAGTATGGTCATACCAGAGAGTGAGTTGTAGAAGTAGACAAGGTTGTGGTAGTGAGTAGGTGAGAATAGAATTGACAGAGAATTGGAGAGAGGAGAACCGATGGAGAGATTTGCATAAGAGTTACAAAGTTATTTTGTAACAAGGATATTACTTTTGTATCTGATATATGTTTACTGTAGATCACTGAGTTGGAGCTCAGTGCAGGGGTTGGTGCTCTTTCGATTGGTGTCCAAAAATTAGAGGTTGGTGATCCTTGGGTTGGTGCTCTAAAGTAGGAGTGGTACTCCTTAGGTTGGTGCCCTAAATGTTGTAATCGAGGTTTCATTGTGAGGCTAGATTGGAGCAGTAGTCTCCAACAACATTTCTCACTAAGGTTTTTCCCATATTGGGTTTTCCTCGTACATCTAGTGTTATGAGATTCCCTTTTATGTGTGGTTGCATTTGTGTTATACTCTTATCTAACCGGTATGTCTACTTTATGTTAGATCCGTTAATCGATATATACACATAGGATAGAAAAGGGAGAAGATTTGGAAACCACTGATTCACCCCCCTCTCAGTGGCATCTTGTGTTCAACAATTGGTATCAAAGCATAGGTTCTCGATTGATAAGATTTCTCTAGTTTGGGTAGATTCTGGTATTTGAACACAATGGTGTGTTTAGTCTCAATCCCTACTCCAATTTTTGATGGTTCAAATTACTCTATTTGGAGTTGTAGGATGCAAGTATACCTATCCTTTTTAGGGTTTGATGTTTGGATGTTGGTTGTTAATGGCTACCCTAGTCAAGTCTATCCTCCCATCGATTCAAAACCAGAAAGAAGATACCAGTGCAATGATGTAGCAATGAAGGCTTTATTATGTGGGCTCACAAATAATATCTCCTCATAGGTGGATAGATGCAAATCGACAAAGAGCTTATGGAACATATTAAAGAAGCTCTACAAAAATGAGCCTAGCATTGCAGAACCAATTTATGGAAGCAAGGAGAAAAATGTAACTCATGTGTCTATAGATGATGAAGGAAGATCTATTAGAAGATGCAAAAATGATGAAGAAAGAACCCACCTCTTCGTGGCTCAAGAATAAGAAAATGATAGACACACATTTGAGAATGGTCATGCAGATCACTTCTACCAGAAAGATGTGTTTGGCAGTGATAGTGAAGGTGAAGAAGAAGATGAAGCATAAGTTGATCTTGAAGGAGAATTTGTAAGTGCACTTGAATAACTTAGTAGAGTAAGGAATGAATACAAACTATTCAAGAATGTTTCTATTATGGAACAAAACCGATTAATCAAATGCATTGAAGAATCTAAGAAATGTATCTCAGATTGGAAGACTCAATAAGAAGACACCAAGGAGTGTCGGTGTAATGATCTAGCATCCGAGCTAGAGCCCAAGGATAAAGAGTATTAACAACTAGAAGGAGAAATGGAGAATCTTTGAAATGACCATGAGAAATGTCAGGATGAGCTCAAGGTGAGAATCTAGTTTGATAGTAGCAGTAATGCCTTGGACAAGATGCTGAAAAATAAAAAACACTCCAAGGACACCAAAGGATTAGGAAGTGGTGTTGGTGAATGCTCCAGCAGCAAGAATGTCCCTCAGAATGGCATTCTGTTTGTCTCCTCTAATGGACATAACAATGGATAGTTATTCATAGTCAAGGATGAAGACCGGTGCTGCAAGAAGGAGAAACAATACAGATCCCAAAGGAAAAGGAAAAATGGGAGAAAGCAGCTTCATCGGAGGCAAGGATAGAAGAAGATAGCATAAAAGACCTTTTATCAGTAGAACATAAGGAAATGCTACCACCCACAAGACAAAGAAAGTGTGGGAAAAGAAGAGATTGGATGGAAGTTGCAGAGCGTGGACAATCCAAGATCCATCCTCAGAGAAGTAGAAATGGAGATACTAAACTGGTAAGATATCCTCATGCATGGAAAAATAAATTTGTAAGTCATATGCCATCCTTTACCAGTTACTTCTAATGCAAAGATTATGGTCATAGGGAAATTAAATGCAATAAGAGGTCTACGAATAGACATAATTTTATTCCTAGAAATAATAATTTTATCTGTCAAAGATATAATGGTTTTGGCCATAGAAGACCTGATTGCATAAAGATGGAATTGCAATCATATGATAGACAGTATAGAAGCTATGCTCATCATGGAAATGGATACAGAGCATATGAGAGACAAAATATTGCATGGAACAAAAGAAGAAGAAGTTTTGTTCCTACAAGATCAAGAGGTCCACCAGTTCCGGTAGCCGATTACAACAACTTGACTAAAAGAAGATGGTCAAATGTCCAGTTTGACAGTAGGTCCTCCAATCATGCATATAGCATGAACATGATTTTCTTCTACATAAATGCTTTCGGTCATGATGTAGAATCTGGTAGAGAAAGGACCAATCAACAGAAGAAGGTAAGACCACTTCGAACATTGAAAATAGGAAGAAGAATGAGACCAAGCAGGTTTGGAGGAAGAAGGAAGAGAGTAGGACCATGGACCGACACTATGAATTCAATGCACAAGTGATATCTCCTAAGGCTTAAAGGAGATGTGGGACTAAGGGGGAGCTATTTATATTAATCAGATCATTTACCCCATGCATGATGAGGACCAATGGTAGAACAAGGCTTCTTTTGGCATGAAGGAAGGTAATGAGATGGCAAGTGTGTGTAGTGGTTGCCTTGGCTACACACCTACAAAGGAGAGATGGATCACTACTACATGTGTTAATGGATGGAAAATTTGCAATTGGGATCAAAAGAAAAATGACACAAGAAGACATGAGTTAGAGGAAGGTGCTCCAGTAGAGACGATGGAACAATGTAGGAAACTGATATGTGCAGTATGTTACTAGTATGTATAACTGGAGGTCTAGGATCATTGCATTAACTCTGATAGCATGGATTGAGGTGACTATGTCTCAGGTATTATTGGAAAAGACCTAAATGACATATGTTGGTCTTTTAGTTGACCATGTATGCATGTATTGTTTTGGGCTAATCGGTTTAATATATGGCATGCTAATGAGATAGTATGGCATTCTGTACACCTAGGATCATGTCATATACTATGGTGCAAATTATGGAGTTGATAGATCATCAAATTGATCACATATGAACAAATCAACTAGAATAAGGGGTTGTTTGGCTCTGGTCTAGAACCTAATAAACAAATGAAGATTTGAGATGTATGACTTGGGGAGAGTTGATAGCCATGTTTTCTTATTTGTATCAGACTTTCTAGACATAGTGAGAGTGAAAATATCTATGGTTGTACCAGTATGTTTTTGTCTTTGGAAGTCTCTGAGGTTGTGAGATATTTCAATGTCTATCCATTTGAAATCACAACTAGACCACCAGGAGAGTTACCTGCACAAGAGAACATACAATTGGTATTAAAAAGATACAATTGGTATCAGTGTTAGCTTCAATACTTGATATCAGCAAATTGGCATCATAAGAACTTTTGCATATCAAAGGGGAGATGATGCAGTCTGATCGACAGGTATGGTGTATTCACTGACACATGTGCCTTCAATTGGTTTTAATATAGTATATGTGTGTGTTTCTATTTTGCATATACACTTGGTTGTTGAGAAATTTGTGTCAGTTGGTGGTTGAGCCCTCCATCTCAAGTGTTGTGGATTGAGAGGATAAAATGTATGATGGTAAGAGGAGGAGAAGAATTCGGTAGAGAAAAAGGGGGAGAGAAAAGTGTCAGTGACTGATAGACACAAAGAGGAGAGAAATCTTGATAGTGCCCTTTGCCATTGTTGTCAAAGGGGGAGAGAGATTTTGTAGTATGCCACATACTACATGTGTGACAATCCATGGAACACAAAAAGGGGGAGATTGTTGGCATTGTGTTGTCATTGATGTCAACCAGTATAGGATGGAAACCGATATGGGAGATTGATGAGTGGTGTTGTCATTGATGCATACCAGAAATGGTGTCTTTGATTTCAAATAGCATAGAAGGTCATTGTTAAGGAAGAGAATGTCATCTTGCACTATGTTCAGTGGAGTCACCAATACAAGCTAGTATTGTCTTGTGTTGATGACATAAGGACTAGAGACTCATATGGTATAACCACTGGTGAAGTGACATGTTGATTGTGATGAAGAGACATAATGTTAAAAAAATCACATCAACACTAGAGGTGAACTATGTGTAGGCCACCAATATGCTATTGGATGTCAATCTGCAAGACTCCCACCAGATTAAGAGATGACTGACAGTGAGTGTGCCCAAGTGGATTATATGTGCAATGTTGGATGCAGATGACAAGGATCCACTCCCACTGGTAAGTGGAGCTTATCTCCTATTATGCATGAAATGCATCATAGTCCTCTTAGATAAGAAAAAAGAGTTAAAGGTAGGTGTTTGAAGCCTCACACTGGATCAACCGGTGAAACACTAAATTGCCTTAGGTGCATGAGATCATCAGATCAACTAGGTAGACATGATGAGTTGTTGGTATAGAGAAGGAAATATATGTTTATCACTTTAACAAACTAGTTGATAGGAGAATCGGTCAATTGATGAAGAAGGCAATGTTGAGCAATTGTAGACAGAGAATGAAACCAGATTGATAGATGGAGTTTTTTGAAGGTTGATGACATGGTGTCATCAAGGTGGTTACCAGTAAGTATGTCCATCGGTAAAGTTGACAAGGTGCAGAAATGGAAGGCTCCCATCTATTGAAGATGTGCATAAGGTAGGTTGGCAAGAGTGCTGACCAATTTAGGTGTTTCACTGGAAGATAAGAAAAGTGCAAGGTTGAAGACAAATCAATTAGGGTATAACCAACAGGGTTTGTGAACTAGTAGATGAACCTGGTTGTGTGGTTGGTCGGTGATCCTGTCAGGACTAACATAAAAGATGTAGAAGAGGTGGATGCTAACTATGGTGACACGTAGGAGATAGGTTCTATGCATATGGTGGTTGGTGAAGAGTTTTCAGTGAGGTAGTTTGTGACTAGTTGACATTTATGTCGATAGCATGTTTCATGAGTTGAGAGCAGAAGGGTGCAGCTTGAGACTAATTAGAGGACAATGATCTGATTTGATGACTTCATGATTAAGGCCGAGTGTCTAGGGGCTGATCAGGGTAGGTGAAGCTATCTACATGATCACTTCATAGGTGTTTGAAAAGTGTAAACTGAAGAAGGTGTCATGTTTTCCATATTGGGAAAACATGTTCTGAATGCAGCAGGATTGGTGGAGTATGATTGATCTATTGTCGGTGGTCGATCTCTGGAAGGAGATCTGATTGGATTTAGTTTGCCTTGGGGTCAATGAAGAAACCCTAGTGTGCTAGAAGTTTGAATGTAATTTTGGTGGGAAGGCATAGTATAAATATGAAGATCGAAGACCAAATCTATTGCTGCTCCATTAGAGAGTGAGGGTGGTGAAGAGAACCAATTAGTCAAGTGCTCAATGCCAATGAGTCAAGAAATTGAGTGTGTGAGAGAGAACCGGTCTGAAGAGTTCAATCGATGAGAGTGAGACAAATGGTAGCCTGACATTAAGTCTGACAAAAGAGTACATCGATGGTGACTAAACTGATAGAGAAGAGCCATGGAAGATTGTAGAGAAGATTGTAGTAAAGAACCGGTAAGCAAAGAACCAACAGTAATCAGATAGTAGATATATGACTGAGTGAAGAAGACTAGTGGTAGCCAGCAGCAGTGTGACATAGAGAAAAGAGAATTGGTAGAGAAGAAGAAGAGGCTGAACCAATATGGTCATAGAAAAGAGTGAGTTGCAGTAGGAGATAAGGTTGCAGCAGTGAGAAGGTGATAATACAACTGATAGAGAATTGGAGAGAGCAGAACCGGTGAAGAGATTTGCATAAGAGTTATAAAGTTCTTTTATAAAAAGAATATTACTTTTGTATCTGATACATGTTTACTTTAGATCACTGAGTTGGAGCTTGGTGCAAGGGTTGGTGCTCCTTGGGTTGGTTCCCAAAAGCAGGAGTGGTACTCCTTGGGTTGGTGCCCTAAATATTGTAATAAAGGTTGTCATTATGAGACTAGATTGGAGCAATAATCTCCAACAACATTTCTCACCGATATTTTTTCCATCTTCGGTTTTCCTCGTACATTTGGTGTTATGAGATGTCCCTTTTATGTGTGGTTGCATTTGTGTTATACTCTCATCTAACCGTTATGTCTAGTTTATGTTAGATCTATTAACCGATATATACACATAGGATAGAAAAGGGAAAAGATTTGGAAACCACTGATTCACTCCCCCTCTCAGTGGCATCTTGTGTTCAATGGTTCATATATGTAACTTGGCTATTGATCCAAATTGAGAGCTAAAAATTGACCAAATTATGTAAAAATAAATGTGATCTTTCATACAATCTTATACCAATCCATATTTGGTGAATTCAATGAGAATTTTAAATGGTATACAAATATTTAATGAATCCCACTTATTTCTAACACATATTATGAAAATGTTGGGTGAATCAAACCTCAACAAAATATATAACTTGTAATTTACTAGGCAATTGTGGACTGTTGATTGGGATGTAATTATAATAGAATTATTGAAATCAATCCTCCCACAATATTGAATGATTAATGGTACTGGTAAATATTGCGGAGAATTAAGACATGCTTTCAAAAATACAGGGCGAATTGGGTCCTCATGCAAATTGAACTATTGATGGTCATTGGCAAATATTGTAGTGAAATAAGGCACACTTCCAAAATTATAGGCAAAAATATTAAATAGACTATTGTGAAAATGTAGGCTCTAGTGGCAAAAACTTTAAATTATTACAGATAACTAATAAAAATGAAGGCAAATTGAAATGCATTTGACCAAAAATTGATAAAGTTGGTGTGATCCAGCAACCCCATTTGATCCAACTTATTCACAAATTTTGAAATGGCTGATACAAAATATTCACTAATTGGCAAATATTCATCACTAAAAGTTTTGTTGGATGAAATATTTTTTCTGGAATAGGATGTTAAGAAAACTCAAGATTATGGATCCTTTGGTAGGTAGAAAGAAAGACACTCAAAGCCATCTAGTTTACTTGGTGTAATTTCCAATAAGGGAATTGGAGAATCTATAGTAGGTTGGATAGATTCTATCTCAATAATGACTTCTTCAAGACTAGAAAGGACCTCGACAGAAGAAGTGTGAGAGTAATTCCTTACACCCTTTTTGATCACCATCCTATCCAAATAGTTATCTCCCACAATGAACTCCCTTGAAGGTCTCATAATCAAAGGAAATATTTTTCCCTCAATAATAACTTGTTAAGGGAAGATGGGACAAAGCAGGTTATATTCATTATTATGTATTTCCATTAAACACTATATGTCAATGAGAGGGGGGGGTGAATAAGTGATTTCAAAACTTAACCCTTTTCTATCCTATGTGTACATACTGGTTAACTGATCTAACATAAAGAAAACATACCGGTTATATGGGATGATAACACAAAAGAAACCACACATAAAAGGGACATAACATAATACCAGATGTACGAGGAAAACCCAAGATGGAAAAAACCTCAGTGAGAAGTGTTGCTAGAGTCTACTACTCCAATCCGGCCTCATAATGAAAACCTCAGTTACAACATTTAGGTCACCAACCCAAGGAGTGCCACTCCTACTTTAGGGCACCAACCCAAGAAGCACCATCCCTTGATTTTAGGGCACCAACCCAAGGATCTCCAACCCCTGCACCAAGCTCCACTCAGTGATTACAAGATCATATCATAAATACAAAAGTAATATTCTTGTTCCAAAAGAACTCACCTCTACATAGATCTCTACCAGTTCTCTACTCACCTTCTCTCTACTACAACCTCATCTCCTGCTACAAATCACTCTCTATTGCAACCTTACCGGTTCAACCTCTGCTTCTTCTTTGTCAGTTCTGCTTTATGTTACACTAATGATATCCACCACCAATCTTCTTCACTCAGTCTGTTGTCTACTATATGATTACTTTTGGTTCTCATCTTACTGGTTCTTCACTCCAATCTTCTTTGCAATCTTTTGTGGCTCTTATCTATAGGTTTAGTCACCACTGGTGTACTCCTCTGTTAGACTTTATGGCAGGCTACCAGTTGCCTCACTCTCACTAGTTGAACTCTTCAGACTGGTTCTCTCTCACATACTCAGTCTCTTCTCTGATTGACATTGAGAACTTGACTAATTATCTCTCTAAACTAACCTCACTCTCTCATGTAGTAGCACCAACTACATCTTTGGCTTGCACTCTTATAGCCATATTTTTTAGCCTAAACATTGGTTTGAACATTGGCATGCTAGGGTTTCTGCCATGCACTGAACCTGCATCCAATCTGATCTTTGATCATGATAACATATCATATCCAATCAGATATCATGTCCTTGATTGATGATCAATACTCCATCAATGAGCATCTCCATTCTATTTACCTTGTGATTCATGTCTTCTAGCTTTAGCCATTTGTAGCATGATTTTTCGGCCTTGTGTCTGGTCAATCACATGCATGATGTAGTTTCCTTCACCCACTTTGATCTACTAGATCAGTCTATCTTGGATCTCTATTATTTCCTTGATCTCAAGCCACAATCCTTTGCCATCCTTCCTTGAGCTTTACAGTCACCAATTAATGTTGGATGAACCACCAATGACCTTACCGATACATCACACTGACCTGTGCATGAATGCCACTTCACCTTCACGTGGCACCTTTTTCAACATCCACCTTGGCTCACTATGTTGGTTTGACTTGGTAACCAACCAATAGAACACAACTGGGTTCATCTACCGGTTCACAAACCTTGCTAGTTATACCCTAACCAATCTATCTTCAACCATGCACTTTGCTTCTCTTCTAGTGGAACACCTAAACTGGTTAGCGCAATTGCCAAGCAACCTCATGCACATCTTCAACAGATGGGAGTCTTTCACTTTTGCACCTTGCGAGTTTTACCGATGGACATACTTACTGGTAAACACCTTGATGACACCATGTCATCAACCTTCAACAAACTCATTTTGTCTACAACTGCTCAACTTTGCCTTCTTCATCATTTGACCGGTTCTCCTATCAACTAGTTTGTCAGAGTGACAAACATATCCTTCCTTCTCTGTATCAACAACTCATCATGTTTTCCCTTGCAAATCCGGTACACATCCCTGATCTCATGCATGTAAGGTAGCTTGGTGTTTCACCAGTTGATCCGGTGTGGGCCTTCAAACACCTACCTTTAACTCTTTTGTCTTATCTTGGAGGACTATGATGCATTCCATGCATAATAGGAGATAAGCTCCACTTACCGATGGGACTAGATCCTTGTCATCTAGATTTGTCATTGCACCAATATGGATTCCCTGTTTCAGTGGGTATATCTTCAAACAAGCACAATTGATCTAGTTAGGCACACCCTCTGTCAGTCATCTCTTCATTTGGTGACTGCATCTTTATCCAATGGAAGTTGTGTTGTTTCACATCCAACTATCATATCGGTTGGAACTTCTGCACATACTTCCCCTCTAGTGTTGATGTGATTTTTGTAACATTCTATGTTTTCATCACAATCAACATCCCAACATGTTGCTCTCTTACAGATGTCATCATTTTTCCTCTTCATCAATTTTGATGCCGTGTTTTCAACATAAGTCAACACTAACCTATGTACCGGTGACTCCACTAAACATAATACAGGATGACACACTCTTGCTTACCGGTGACCTTCTATGCTAGTTGACATCAATGGCAACATTTCTCATCAAACTTCCATACTGGTTGCCATGCTATATTGGTTGAAATCAATGACAACAGAATGCCAACAATCTCCCCCTTTGGCATTGATGTCAATACATGTAGTATCTGGCATACTACAAATTCTCTTTCTCCCCCTTTGTGTGTTCCATGAATTATCAAACATGTAGTATGTGACATACTACAAAATCTCTCTCCCCCTTTGACAACAATGGAAAAGGCCAGTACCAGGGTTTCTCCCCTCATGACCAACATGCACAGATGCATTTCTTACCCCCTTTTTCTCTACCAGATTCTTCTCTTCCTTTGACCATAATACATTGCATCCTCTCAATTAATAACACTTGAGATGGAAAGCTCAACCACCGACTGACACCAATTTTTCAGCAACTATGTGTATATACAAATCAGATTCCTATTGCATATTCAAGTCTAAAACCAATTGAAGGAACATGTGTCAGTGAATAAAACTTACCTATCAGTCAGACTGCATCATCTCCCATTTGATATGCAGTAGATATTTTGAGCCTAATTTTCTGATATCAAGTGTTGAAGCTAACACTGATACCAATTATATATCTTTTGATATCATTTAATGCATGTTATCATGTGCTGATAACTTTCCTTCTTTGTAGGAAACTCTCCCAGTGGTCAAGTTGTGATTTCAATTGGATAGACATTGAAATATCTCACAATGCCAAATACTTCCAAGGAGACAATCATACCGGTATAGCCATAGATGTTTTCACTCCCCCTATGTCTAGCAAGTCTGATACAAATTAGAAAACATGGCTATCAACTCCCCCTGAGTCATACATCTCAGGTCTTCATTTGTCTGTTAGGTTCTAAATCAGAGCTCCAATCTACACCTTATACTGATTGAGTTTTGCATGTGTGATTAGTTTATGATCTTTTAGCTCCATTATATTAATCACATCTTATGAAATGATCCTAGATGTACACAATGTCATAGAATATCACTATCATGCCATATATCAAACCGATTAGCCCACAAAGGATTCATGCGTACATGATCAACAACCAGGCCAACATATGTCATTCAGGTCTTCTTCAGTATCACCTAAGACATAAACTCCTCAATCCATGCTACCGGGGCTAATGTAATGATCCTAAAACTCATTGTCTTACATAACCAAAAAATACCAATTAATATACATACTGATATCATACTACACGTACCAATTTCCTTCACCGATCCATCATCTCTACCGAAGCACCTTCCTCTAACACCTATCTTCTTGTGTCAATTTGTTCTGATCCCAATTATAAATTATCCATCCATTGACACATGTAGTAGTTATCTATCTCATATTTGTAGGTGTGTAGCTAAGGTAACCACTACACACACTTGCCATCTCATTTCCTTCTTTTATACTGGTAGCACATAGTTCTTCCATTTGTCCTTTTCACTAAGGGGGTGAATAATATTGTGAATGTATTACCCCCCTAAGGTCCTACATCTCCTTTAAGCCTTAGGATATATCACCTATGCATTGAATGCACAGTGTCGGTCCATGGTCCTACTCTCTTCCTTCTTCCTCCAAACCTGCTTGGTCTCATTCTTCTTCCCATTTTTAGTCTTGAGAGAAGGTCTTACCTTCTTTTCTGATTTGTCCTTGTTCTACCAGATTCTGCAACATGTTTGGAAACATTGTTGTAGAGGAAAACTATGTTCATGCCATAGGCATGATTGGAGGACCTTCTATCAAACCGGTTAGACCATCTCCTTCTAGTCATGCTTTTGTAACCAGCTATCGAAACTGGTGGACCTCTTGATCCTGCAAGGGCATTTCTCCTTTTGTTCAATGCAGCCCTTTGTCTCTCATATATTCTATACTCATTTTTATATTGAGCATAGATGCTACACTGAACTTTCCTATTCCTACATTCATGACTTCTATGCCCAAATCCATTGCAGATATAATATACATGGTTGATATTTCTTGAGGCAGAAAATGGACTCTTCTTATTATGCATAGGAGCAGATCTATGCATGTTTCTACATCTTGACTTACTATGGCCATATGCATTACTTCTTGGACATACACCATTCTTATTTCTAGACCTCTTTATGCATTCATCTACCCTATGACCATAATATTTGCAAGAAAAGTAGTAGTCGGCAAAGGATGGCAAATGAATGACAAATTTATTTTGCCACGCATGTGGAGATCTTACCGGTTTAGTATTTCCATTTTTGCTTCTTCGGGGATGGATCTTGGATTTTCCACACTCTGCAACTCTTCCATCTGACCTCTTCTTTTCCTACACTTTCTTTGTCTTGTGGGCAGTAGCATTTCCTTGTCTTCTACTGATAGGAGGTCTTCTATGTTGTCTTCTTTTGTCCTTGCCTCTAGTGAAGCTGGCTTCTCCCATCTTTCCTTTTCCTTTGGGATTTGTATTTTTTTTCCTTCTTGTAGCACCGGTCTTCCTCCTTAGCTTCATGTCTTCACCAGTTGTAATCAGATCAACCTTCTTTTGGGGAGAATTCTAGATAGTGAAGGTCTATCCCTTGTTATCTCCATTTGAGGAAACAAATAAAATGTCTTTGTGGGGGGACACACTTGCTGGTGGAGAATTCACCTACACCACTTCCTAATCCTCCAGTATCCTTGGAGTGTTTTTGTTTCTTGAACATTTTATCCAAGGCATCACTGTTGCCATCAAACCAGATTCTTACCATGAGCTCATCAAGACATTTCTCAAGTTCATTTTGGAGACTCTCCATTTCTCCTAATAGTTGTCAATATTCTTTATCCTTGGGCTCTAGCTCAGATGCTAGATCATCACACCGACACTCCTTGGTGTCTTCTTGTTGAGTCTTCAACTATGAGAAACATTTCTCAGATTCTTCAAGGCATTTGATTAACTGGTTCTATTCCACAACTACAACATTCTTGATTAACTTGTATTCATTCCTCACTCTACTAAGTTCTTTGAGTGCACTTACAAGTTCTCCTTCATGATCAACTTCTTCTTCATCTTCTTCTTCACCTTCACTATCACTGCCAAACACATCTCGCCAGTAGGAATGATCTACATGATCATTCTCAGATGTTTGCCTTTCATCCTCTAATTCTTGAGCCATGAAGAGGTGGGTTCCTTCTTCATCATTGTTGTGGCTACTAACAGATCTGCATTCATCTCCTGCAGACACATGAGTTTCATTTCTCATCCTATCTTCACAAACCGGTTTTGCAGTGGTAGGATCATTTCCATAGAGATTCTTTAATCTATCCCATAGGCTTTTTATCAATTTGCATCTATCCACCTATAAGGAAACATAATCAAATAACCCACAAAGTATAACCTTCATTGCTATATCATTACACTAGTTTGTTCTTTCTTCTTTTGAATTGGTGGGAGGACTCACTTTACTAGGGAAGCCATTTACAACTAACATCCACACATAAAACCCTAAAGAGGATACGTAGACTTCCATCCTACAACTCCAAATAGAAAAGTTTGAACTATTAAATACAGTAGGGATTGACACTAAACAATCCATTGTGTTTAAATACTAGAATCTACCAAAGCTGGAGAAAACTTATCAACCAAGAACCTAGGCTTTGATACCAACTTTTGAACACTAGATGTCACTAAGATGGGTGGGTGAATCAGTGATTTCCTAACTTAACCCTTTTCTATCCTATGTGTATATATTGGTTAATTGATCTAACATAAATAGACATACCTGATATATGGGAGGATAACACAAAAGAAACCACACATAAAAGGGACATCACATAACACCAGATGCATGAGGAAAAACCAAGATGGGAAAAAACCTCGGTGAGAAGTGTTGTTGGAGTCTACTGCTCCAGTCTAGTCTCACAATGAAAAAACTCAATTAAAACATTTAGGGCACAAACCCAAGGAGTACCACTCCTTCTTTAGGGCACCAACCCAAGGAGTACCACTCTTGCTTTAGAGCACCAACCCAAGGTGCACCAACCCCTGATTTGAGGGCACTAAACCAAGGAGATCCAACTTAGTGATTACAAGATCATATCATAAATACAAAAGTAATATTCCTATTACAAAAGAACTTTGTAACTCTCATGTATGTCTCTTCACTGGTTCACCTCTACATAGATCTTTGTCTGTTCTCTACTCACCTTCTCTCTACTGCAACCTTATCTCCTGCTGCAACCTTATCGGTTCAACCTCTATTTCTTCTTTGTTGGTTCTATTTTTTGTCACACTATTGATAGCCACCACTAGTCTTCTTCACTCAGTTAGTTATCTACTATCTGATTACTTTTGGTTCTTAACTTACTAGTTCTTCACTTGACTATTCTTTGCAATCTTTTGTGTCTCTTCTCTATAGCTCTAGTCAGCATCGTTGTACACCTCTGTTAGACTTTATGGCAGGCTACTAGTTGTCTCTCATTGTTTGAAATCCAAACTGATTCTATCTCACACACTGTCTCTTCTCTGATTGACATTGAGAACTTGATTAACTGGATCTCTTCACTAATCTCACTCTCTCATGCAACAAAACCAACTACATCTTTGGATTGCATTCTTATAGCCATATTTTCTCACCTAAATGTTGGCTTGAACATTGGCATGCTAGGGTTTCCGCCATGCACTGAATATGCATCCAATTTGATCTTTGATCATCATGACATATATATCCAATTAGATATCATGTCCTTGATTAATGATCAACACTCTATCAATAAGCATCACCATTCTATTTACCTTTCAATTTACGTCTTCTATCTTTAGCCATCTATAGCATGATTTTCAGCCTTTTGTCTGGTCAATCACATGCATGATGCGGTTTCCTTCACCCACTTTGATTTGCTAGATCAATCTATCCCAGATCTCTGTTGTTTCCTTGATCTCAAGCTGCCATCCTCTGGCATCATTCCTTGAGCTTTGTAGTTTCTATTTAATGTTGGACCAAGCACCAACGACCTTACTGACAAATCACACCAACTTGCCCATGCATTCCACTTCACCTTCCTATGGCACCTTTATTTGCATCCACCTTGGCTCACTATGTCAGTTCGACTTGGTCATCAACCAATGTTAGACAGTTTAGATAATCGGAAGACAACTAAGGGGGGGGGTGAATCAGTTGTCATAGATTACTAGAAGAAATTAGCATTTTAAACTTTAATACCAAAACCCAAAATGATAATACCAGAATAGCAGTTAATCCAATCAAGCATAAACAATAATCGCAAAATAAAAGCCATCCACACAACACCAAGATTTGTATGTGGAAAACCTGGTAAAGGGAAAATCCACAGTGGGAAGCCTACCCATAGTCAGATAATACTTCTATAGTATGTGAATTACAATGAAGGGGCCCACACTTGCAGGAAGTCCAACAACCTAGAGCACACTACTCATCACAAAAGGAGCCTCATTGACTACATATAAATCTAAACTACAATTTGGAGAAGTGTTGAATTGTAAAAGATAGCATCTCCTATGCCTGCGTATAGTTCCAGTTAAGCTCAATATCAGACTAAATCCTCTTACATAAACCTAATTCGATCTCCAATCATCAAGTAACTCCTCCACCTAAATGATATTACATTATTCGCACATTACATTCCTTGACCATGACCTCTTACATTAACCATGATGATCTATAATGAGATCTCACATCTATATATACAAACCCTCAAGCATAAACAATCAGGTCGGCCACCAGACAAAAAACCAATTACATAATTACAAACCATGTCGGCCTTAGACCAAACAAGTAATATCAACACATAAGACATCCTAAAATTACATCAATAAGTCCTATCCACATGTTACATTAATTCTAGTCCATAACCTAGAGCAACCATGACCAAGTATAGGTCCACACGCTTCATCAATGATCTCCAAATGCCAAGTCTTGAACATGATCACCAACAACATCTTGAAATTCCATCAGAAGCTGCACCAACACCACTTATGCAAATCATCAAATATCTCCACCAAAAGCTCTATTGGTGAAACCCTCGCCGAAACCAAAAACCAAGCTTCTAAGAAAGCAAGATAGAATCCAATTTCTAGACCAAAACCAACTGACCAAATATGAGCATAAGTATCATTAACAAGCCAATTCCATCACCATATTGTACCGAAGCCTACCAGATCATGTCGGATCCAAGTTAACCAGAAACCACTCAACCTACTAGGACCAGAAGGGTGCTGGTAAAGCACCCAAACAACTAGTGTTGACATCAATGATAAAAAATCAATGCAACACATAATAAATTCCACCAAATAGCCAACAATCTCCCCCTTTAGTATTGATGGCAACACTAGATGTGAAAAACATCTAAGTACCAAGAAATGCCAAAGAAGTCTCCCTTGTGGAAGACAACCAACAATCACTTGCATATAGCTCTAAATATCTCTCTCTTATCAATATCTCCCCCTTTGACTTTTACTTTTTCACATCAATATCACTCCCCCTTTGACATCAATGCCAGAAATCTGATATAAAAGAAGACACATAAGCCTCTGAATCTCAAAGGTGACTACTCCCCCTGAGTAGTAGCATCCCACAATAGTACCAAAATGAATAGTATATCAGATAATGCATGTCAAACTGATACCAAACTGCATCAATCAAGTCTTTGCCAGAGGGGCAAAAACCCCTAGTTTGTCTCTCAGGTACTCAAATGATTCCTTGGATAAAGGTTTAGTGAAAATATCTAAAATCTTCTCTTTGGTGTTCACATAAACCAATATAACTTTATTTGCTTCCACTTTCTCCTTCAAAAAGTTATACTTGATAGATATGTGCTTTGTCTTAGAATGAAATACCGAATTCTTTGACATATCAATAGCAATAGAGTTATCACAGTAAACAACTACTGGTGCATCACAATCCACCTTTATATCCTTCAACATTTGGTTCATCCATAAAACTTGTGTACAATTAGTAGCAGCAACAACAAGCTTAGCTTTAGAAGTAGATAGAGAAGTACATGATTGTTTCTTGCTGATCCATGAAACCAACTTCTTTCCAAGAAAGAAAGTTCCACCGGAAGTTCTTTTCCAATCATCAACATCTCCAACCCAATCAACATATGTATATGCACATAAAGTAAAGTTATCATCCTTAGGGTACCACAAACCATATTCTGATGTACCTTGTGAGTATCTAAAAATCCTTTTCAACACCATCTCATGATTTTCTTTAGGGTCACTCTGAAATCTTGAAACAATACAAACAACATTCATAATGTCAGGCCTAGTCTAAGTCAAATAAAAAAGACCTCCAATCATAGATTTGTATCTTGTAGGATTTACCTATGCAGAAACATCTTTTCTTGTCAATTTATCACTTGTAACCATAGGTGTACTTACCGGTTTGGAATCTCGAATACCAAATTTCTTCAACAATTCCTTAGCATATTTAGTTTGATAGATAAAAATGAATTTGTCAGTCTGAGTAATATGCAAACCTAAGAAAAATTTCATCTCACCAATCATAGACATCTCAAATTCTTTCTCCATATTCTTAGAAAATTCTATGCATAGTTTATCTTCACCTATAAAAATAATGTGTTACCCCATTATTTGTTTTGAACAAAATAATGTGTATTTAATTTTGTTTCCCTCATTCAATTTGATCCATCTTTAATCATGAACCTTTTTGTTCCTTTATCTTTCACCTTTTCTTCTCCAATGAACCCACTGGTTGAACCTGCAGATAGGTTCAAGGTTAAAGGTTCAACAGGTGCCTTTGTGTGAGTCACAACTTTATTATGTTGTTAAGCAAGCGAGTGTGAATGTGTTAATTTGATCTTGAACTTGAACTTTGAACCATTTCTAAATTGGTTCAAGCTTCAAGGTTCAAAGTCTTCCTTTATGTTTGTTAAGGGTCTTCGCTTGTCCCCGGTATTGTACAACCAAAAGTTGAGAGTTCTTTTGTTTTCTCCAAATTGAAATCCTTGTGAGATGGTTCAAAGTTCAAAGATCCAGTCCAAGTTTGGCCCCGAGGACATTAATAACACTAAAGGTGGCACAACAAAAGGAATATTCTTGGCATCTTATAATTCAAAATTCAAAATTTGGAAAGAAATCAGGAAAATGTAAACCGTTTGTGCAGAGTTGATGTGTATTTAAAAAGGTTAGCAAGTTCCCATCAAATCATTAATTATCTCACACGTTCAGATGAATCATTATGAGGCATGTGTAGAGGTTACTCAATTTTTTCCACTTCTTAACATGTGAATTCTCAAATTATGAAAGTAGTAGCTTTTATTGTTGAAGGAGCAAAAGATGTTGAAGGTAATTTCAACTCCATAATTATGAGGGTTTCACAAATTTCATGGTGGCAACAGGTGAGTTTTGATAATTTCCCTCTGTTGTGTTACTAGCTCAGAAAATTAGTGTAGGAAAATTCTTTGTTTTGGAATAGAATTTTGTCTTGTTTAGGAACTGTTTGATAAATGTAAAAGTGACCATTATGAGGCCGACTCTTCTAAATATTGGTCACACTTCATGCCTAGTTAGTATACTTCCAAAGCTGGGTGACACTTCTTTGGCCCAAGCTGACTTAAGAGATTTCTTAGAAAGAACCGAAAACCTTGGGGCAAATTCGATGATGAAAAGAATAGTTAGAAGTGGCCTGATTGAAGCTGCTACTTTCCCAACTATCACTCCTTGTCCATATCTATTAATAGCATGTATGAATAGATATGATGCTGATAATAAGTGCATTAGGACCAGCAATGGTGAACTGTTAGTCGAAATTAACAGAGAAATGGTGATGGCTGCAATGGGAATCCCTCATAAAGAGTCATATGAAGACTGGTCAATTGGAACCTCATATGCATTTTTATCAAAGAAGAAAAGAACATAAAAAAGCGTCATTGTAAGGAACTGGCTTCTGAAGGTTCAGAAAGGTGGGTCCTAGTTACCCAAGTCTCTTACCAAAGAGTATTTCATCACAGAGGTGTGGGATATTGTAATTATACTAAATAGACTCAAAGGGAACTCACACTCTTTCTATTGGGAGGATTGGATGTACTTCTATATTTAGGTGTTGTTAGCTAGTGAGAAACACCTTGATTGGGCACATGTTATTGCCAAAAGACTCCATTAGGGTTTGAGCAACTTTGCTGGAATGTCTAGTTTTAACATGTCCTCATATTTATTTTATATATTGTCTTGTACCAGAGGATGGCCGGGGTTGCATAATGAACCTTGGGTGGGCGGCATGAAGGTTTCTGATTATTACCCTTACCTACAACAACAAAGACATGCAAAAAATTTCACAAGGTGGAATGATGTTTTTGCAGGAAGGCTTGACTTTGAATTACAGGGAGACATAAATAAAAGAATGTCATCCAAGGCCATGGAGCTATTTATTATATATGGAAGCTACTTTATCCAATTTCCTAGGTTTACTTACATTAGAGTGGGGGACTTTGAAGGTGAACCATTCAAATTTCCTAGGTATGCTTTTGATAGTTATGTGCTTATTGAGGTTTGCAAATAGTTAGCCCACGTTGACAAAAGATTAGGGACAAAGGGTAAATTTGGGGTTGTCTTACCAATTGAACTTGCTTGCTATAGTTGTAAATCTATATCTGATGCCTTGAACCTAGAATTAGAGTTCAATAGAATGAATTTGCAGCCCTATATTGCTAGAAAAAAAAATTGATAGCAGTGGATATGTTGTAGAACATCTAAATGTTGATGACCATTTCTCCCATGAGCCTCAATTACAAGATTATTAGGAAAATTGTTGTGATCAGTTTTAATTAAGGAGGAGATTGTGGCCAATATTCACTCTGCAATAGGTTTCTACAATGAGATTGTCTATTAAAGTGTCTGAGGTACAAAAAAGGAAGGGGAAGATGTGTTGGTTCCCAAATTCAATGAAAGGGTTCAAGGGCAGCCTATTCTTGAAATTGGCTGGGATAGTAGCGAAGAGGAAAATATTCAAGCCAAATCCTTCAATATCATAAGAAAAACAAAGAAGTGGTTAAGAGACCAAAAAATTAGAAAGGAGTCGATAGTCACTCCTCATGAATTAACAATTGGTCCACGTGCTACAACAAAAATTCCCACTTCCTCCTCTAACAAAATTGTTGATGTTGCAAGTGATACAAGGTTATTATTGGATAGGTTCAATCTAGAAGATGAAAGAGGTCCCCGATGAGTTCTCCAGTAGTTCAAGTTACTTGCTCAAGGAGAAAAAAGAAGAATAGAGAACTAGTGGTGAATCAAATTGTTGTGGACTTGGATCCAGACGAAGAAACCCAAGTGATCATGGATCAACAAGTGTTAAACAACCCTTCAATGCAGGATATGGATGCAAGCAAAGAACCTAAAGAAGAGCCAAATCCAATGAGCACTATGACTATTGTCAAACCACCTGATGCTTAGATACCTCCAACGCCTAAAGAAACTTCCAGTACTTGATGGCTTGGAGCTTCAATTGGAAAGAAACATAACATTGTGCCTATTACAATTCCCATGGAAGATATAGTAAGCAAGTGCCTTGGGAAAATATCTAAACCCAAGAATCTCAAAATGTTAGCAATAATGAAAGTTGATGATGAAATGGGTCATTGGGTAGCGGAAGTAGGTAAGCCCACCTCAAATAGAGATCCAGAAAAAGCCACTGAGAATGATTTTGCTATGGAGAAGATCAACCTGGGAGTTGCTTCAAGGGTTGTAGATGCCAAACATTTAGATTCCTGTACAAAGAGGATGATATCAAGGACTTGGAAAGATGAGAAGGACAAATGAGAGGTGAAACAAGTTGTTACCCAGATGGTAGAGTATATTAATGCCATACATCACCTGAGTCCTTAGCCCCTGACACAAATGAGAATGTCCATTGACCCCAAATCACCAGTGAATAAAAACTTGTTAGATCAAGTCAAAAGAAGTCGCATGATAGCCAAATTTTTTGATGAGTGGCTTGATTCTATAGTGTAGCATGGCACAAACTATATTGCTATCCTGATTAAGGTATATGATAATGCCATAACTGTGAGTAAGGAGCTCGAACTAGAAGCTACTGCATGGGAAAAAGAAATAACTAAATGGGTATTAGTCTTGGCATAGATGAATGATGTGTAGATATTTGGCATTATGAAATTTCTAATTGAGAAGCCAGTGGAAAACCTAGATGACAACGTGTTGTATGTTTCAAGAAAGAATGTTGAATGGAGAAATTCTATCTTAAAAAAGGCTCATGAAGAATATGTCAAGCTACTAAAAGCATTAAAAGAACTAATTGATACAATGCAGAAAGATCTAAAATGCATCGACATACAACTCTTGAAGGAGGATGGACAGACAATTGAACCAGTGGTGGATATGGTCAAAACTTTTAAAGAAATGGTGTAACTTGTTAAGGAGACAAAGTCTCTAACTACGAAATTTTTTTCTAAAGTGGCAAGGATAGAATCCATGTTAGCAGTCTGCTTCAATCACTTGGAAGCGCATAAAATGAAAGTTATGCAGTTGAACATGGACAAAGAAGTTTGGAAGTAGCACATCCTACACATTAGACTCCTGCACTATCAAGTTATCTTGAATTTCTCAACGCTACATTTGGAGTGGCAAAATGTGCGTGGTGTCATGATAAAATAGGACAAATCAGTAGTTGCTTCTTTCATGATGGAGTCATGACCAGGTTATGGATGAGTTGTCATCCTACTTGTAGCCATTGTTCATTTGATTTTTATCTTGTTCAAAGTGAACAATTTATTTTTAACTCTAGGGTAGAGTTTAGGGTTATTTTCAAATAAGCTATTGGCCTAGAGGCTATATATGTAATTAAGAAAGCTTTGTTTAAGGTCCGAAAAACTTTGATTTGAAGGGGTAGACTTAATCTTCTTTGAATTCCAGTGTAGACATTTGATATATTAATGAAATGATATATTTTGTATGCTCTTCAAATCTGTGTGTTTGAATGATAGAGCAGTCTCTATTGGGATGTATGGTTGTGTACAAAATATTTTTACTTCATTATCAGTTCTTCATAAGTCTATGAATTCAATGTCTAAGATAATTAGTGGTACATTGTTATTTAAATGAGTTTAAATGATTTTGGTCCCCCTTGTCCGGTGAGGTATGAGCGAGTATCGATCAACATTTATGCTACATTGAATATGCTTGATGAAATAGGTTTTACATTGAATTGAAATGCTCAAGGTTTAAATCTGTGAGCTTTGCATTTATTCTAATTATCTTGTAGCATTCTTATTGTATTGACAATTGAATGTGAATGACTTTCTCACTTTCTGGTGAAAATTGTGTCACTTTCTGAGTTATCTGCATAAAAATTCATTGAAAATATTATGAGGAGATGCACTCTTATGCAGAGGGTAAACTGAAACTCAGTTCACCCAACTGTTGGTTCATTTTCTTTTTCATGAAGGGTATGCATGAGTCATTATTTTAAAATATATAAGTATTAAAGGAAAGACAAATCTGTTAACCAATGACTTTTTGGCGACTCTACTGGTGAGTCAAATAATAAGATTGGTCCTCTAGTTACAGGATATAAAGAACTGTCTTGTGAACCTTTAAGAGACTATCTAGTTCTATCAAAATTTTGCATTATAGGCTAGAGCCAAGAAGGTATACTAGGTCTCAGAGATGTGAAGGAGTAATTGACTCTGTATTTTAGGAATTACAAAGCCTAAACTTTCAACCGTCCTTTTCACTTAAGAGACTGGCAAGAAGTAGACCTCCTTCTCCATCCCCTTCATTTCCTATGTCTCTAGTTTGTCAACCCTTAAGCTTACATGGTGTTACCTTACCTATTGAAATAAACCCAACACCTCTTAATATCATTCTTCTGATGGCAACCAATAATCCTTGGGGGGCCACAGTAGGTCCATTGAACCTTGGTCTATATTTGAATGCTTTACCTAAAGGAGTGAGGGATCATTTGCCTAAATTCAATGGTGATGGGAAGGTCATGGTTGATGAACATTTGAATGCATTTAGTGTTGCATGTGGTATAATAGTTGTCCAACATGAAGATGTTGCAGTAGGGTTGTTTGTACAAACATTAACTGAAGCCACTGTAGATTAGTTTTATCATTTGCCAAACAATGTAATAACAAATTGGCAAGATTTGAAAACTATATTTGAAGCTAGGTTAAAAGTAGTAGAAGATGAGAATTCCCTTTTGACCCAGTTAGCTCAATTAAAAAAAGATATTCCTAAATCTATGAGAGATTTCATGGCTAGGTTTGACAAAATTGTTCATAAGATTCCTACAAATCAGAAACCTTCAGATGATAATTTTAATTTTTTGTTTATAAACTATATGCCCTCATAAATAAGTTTCTTGATTCACAGACAAAGAGTTGCAACTCTGAACGATGTTAAAACACTTGTTATTGAGTTAGAAGATGATTAGATTAATGTGGGAAAATGGAAGAGAGAAGTGAAGGTGGCTAATGCTCAACCTTCTACCTCTTCAGACCTTATGATTCAAAGACTGATGAGTGATATCATAACACTCAAAAGATAGTTACCAAAGGCTAGTACATCTTATTCAAAGCCTTATTAAGACATACCAAGGAGGATTACAAATCAGTCTATGGGAACTAGGAATAAAGCCTTACAATTGCCTCCAGTTCAACAAAGATTAGCTATTGAAGCTCCACCACATAAGGGGAAGATGTGTGTTTTTCATCTCACTGATGATCATGATAGTAATTCTTGTCCAGGGATGGTGCGGTATGCATAAATGATAAATACAAGAGAGTCCATAAGTGAACTTGGTCCAGAAGAAGAAGTCCATGGGCAACTTGGCGACTCTGGAATACACTTCCTAGAGTATGAATTAGATTCAGACAGAGGAGGTGATATATTGGTAACCCTTGGAGATCCTTCTTGTTCCATCCTCACTAGAGGTCAGCATCAATCTAAAAATATAGGTACCACAACCTTTCCTGAAATTGTAGCTAAAGGTAAAGAACCTTTGAACCGAAACTTAGAGAATGGTTCAAGATTTCAAGAGGTTCAAATGTTGAAGTGTGCTGACCTTGATTCTTCTTTTGATGTTGTTGAATTTTATAAGGCATAAAAAATTTAGATTTCTCCTATTGAATATCTTAGGTTGAATCCTAAGGAGTTAGAAAAATTGATTAAATATGTTCAAGGGGAAACTACTCAGTTGCAATACACCAACTCACCATTGATTAACCTTGAGTCTTCACAGGATGAAAAGGATACCAAGTCTATAGAGTTGTCTAGTACTATTTTAAAGACATTAGCTAATGAGCCAATTGAATCACCATTAGTACCTGACCAAAAGCTCGAGCCATTTTATGTGCCCTTGTTTATAAATGGGTTTAAACTTAATAATTGCATTATTGATTCTGGGGCCTCTGATAATATTATGCCTTCTATAGTTGCTAAAGCACTAGGCCTTTCACTCACTAAAACATTTGGTATATTCTATTTAATGGATTCAAAGCAAATTCCTTTACTAGGTCAAATCAAGGATGTGCAGGTTGCTCTACCGGTACATCCTAACAAAAGAGTGAAGTTGACTATTCTAGTTGTTGATATTCCCGCAAGTTATGGAATATTGTTAAGCAAGACCTTTTGTAAAGATTTGGGAGGAGAAATTAAAATAGGTTAGTCTGAGGCAATAATTCCTATTGGTAAACAATAAATTTCTCTTCAACCTGAACCAAAGTCCAAGTACACTATTTTTCCCTCTGATGACCCAAAATCACAAATATTGTATCATGAATGTGATTTTGGTAATTATTTTCTCTTCTCTGATGTTAAGGAAGGTACACCAGAAGTTGAAGTGGATCTTGTTGGAATATAATGAACCCAAGAACACTGAGAGGGGGAGGGGGTGAATCAGTGTTCTACTTATAACATAAGATTTGAACCTTTTATAACATACACATATAAACCGGTAAATGAAGAAACATATATCATGAATTAAATAGTCCACCCACATGAATGAACACCGTAAAACACTGAATTTATACGTGAAAAACCTCAAAGAGGAAAAACCATGGTGGGATTTATGACCCACAATATCAATTCACTGGTCATATGAAAGATATTACATAGCATGGAGCTTGCACATGCAGGAAGGCACACTTCCTAGCGGACACTACTCAACACAAAAGAGTCTCACTGACTACAAGCTTCTTCTGAAATAAAATAATACTGGTGAACTCACAAAATGCATCTATAATGCCAAAAAGAGTTATAGTTAAAGCTTTGTTCAGTATCGGTTCATAAACCCTAAACCTTCTACTAGTATCTCCTCTTCCTCTAAGAATGCTTTACAAACTATCTACTAATCATAGCATAATATTAAATTCACATACAAATGATCTCCATACATATCCTTCGCATCACATAGTTTTGCTACCATGTCATATATCTTATCCTATTATCTCACATCTTCAAAATGACCTAACAGACTGACTTATGTACCCTTACAAACAATATGCCTTATGTCAGCCCAATACAATAATATAAAATGATTTTAAAATAAAAACTTTTGGATCTAAATTGATGTCGGCTTCACTGAAATGTTGGATTTCAGTGTCGGTGACGGTGATGACCCTGAATACTCAATGTCGGTATCCAGCGGTGTATGCCTCCAAATATCAGTATATGTTGGTATTGTTGGCAATTAACACTCATTGGATTCATTTTGTTGTCATTGATGGAAACAAGATCAGATAGAAGGCAACAAGACTTGATGGAAGTTACAAACCGACACTAGGAGGCATATATCGGAAGATACCGACATTGGAAGCATTCAGTGCTACATCGGCACCAACACCGACATCAGTACTTCAAGGAAGCCGACATCAAGAAAGATTTATTTTAGTAAATCATTTTGTAATTATTATTGAGGCCGATATTGAATAATCTTTTTGTAAATACATTGTAAGATGACATAATGTTAGGTCTTGGAGACAACTGAGAGGGGGGGGAATCAGTTGTCAAATAAATTCAAACCAAAACAACTTAACCAACTTATTACTTAATACCAGTAAACCAGTCTTTTATACCGGTAGACAGTTTTATCAGATAATTGCAATACCGGTAAAGATTAATGCATGAAACAAAAAGACAAAGTCATCCACAACACTTAACACCAATATTTATACGTGGAAACCCTGTAAGGGGAAAAACCACAGTGGGAAACCTTACCCATAATCAGATGATACTACTATAGATAGTAAGTGTATACAAATGGGGTCTGCACATGCAGAAAGGCCAAGCACCTAGAGGTCACTGCTCAAACACAAAATAGGAGTCACACTGACTACAATTGGATGGTTAAATCCCATAAGAATGTACTGGTCAAAATAGCATCTTTATTTGCTGGATTTAGTACCAGTGTAGTTCTGATATGCTTTCACAAAAACCTTGCTTCATCTTCAAATGATGTTTGCATGTATAGCTTTTCTTATTCTCGCATATACCTTCTCACAATTCTTCTTCACATTCCACATTCGATCTTACAAATAAGATCTTACATTTATATCATAACCTAGGACCAATTTTAGTAGGTCGACTCTAAAGGATATTACAATAAAATCAATTTACAAATAAATTAGTGCCCGATGCAATAACTGATTCAACATGTTGGCTTAATACATTTACAACAATAATAAATCATCTCCATAGCATGTCGTGCTGATCTGGAAAAGATAAACCTCCCCGTGTATAACCTAGACCTATTTGTCAGTAACAACAAATATGCAAATACGAATATACCAATAATCAAATCTCCAAGACAGAGTGTCCAAATGATGTCTTCAATAGAACCAAGTGTTTTCCATGCCATTCCAAGTGTCGGTGATCATTATATCCTATCAGTGTACTAGATACCGGTGACTATGCATGAGTCATTTGCTTGCTAGTGAATGTTGCCAATTCTCCAAACTGATTCTCCAAAGTGCTAGAGTTGATAAGTGCTAGTAGGTGTTGACATCAATGACAAAACCATACCAAAATACCAACAATCTCCCCCTTTTTCATTGATGGGAACACAAGACGGAAAAATCATCAAAGTGCCAAAACAGAAATGCCAAATACCAAAATATCAACAATTACCAAAATATAAGTAATCTCTCCCAAAGTAACAATCTCTCCCCCTGAGAGTGACATGTGTTTCCTTGTTTTTTTCCATACCAATCTCTCCCCCTTTGACATCAAATGCCAAATTTACTATAAAACCAAGTTCATATTAAAAATACCAACCAATTTAGTATACCAACTACTCTACCTGAGAAGTAGCTTCCTCATCAAAGCTGGAGTAAAATATTTCTCTATTAATTCTATCCGTCGATGACAAACATCAACTCTCTAAGTATCTACTAATGGGGGTATGACCCCAAGCTGATCTCTAATATATTCATAAGTCTCCTTAGGTAGAGGTTTAGTGAAAATATCTACAATCTGCTCTTTAGTATTCACATAAACCAGTTTTATTTCTTTTTCTTCAACATTTTCCCTTAGAAAATTCAGTTTGATAGAAACATGTTTGGTTTTAGAATGTAATACCGAACTCTTAGATATATCAATTGCTGCAGTGTTATCACAATAGATAGTTATAGGTTCCTTACATTTTACCTTTATGTCTTTCAACATTTGCTTAAGCCATAGTACTTGTGTACAGTTAGTTGTTGCTGCAACATATTTTGATTCTGCTATTGATAAGGATGTACAACTTTGTTTCTTACTCAACCAAGAAACTAGTCTATTTCCAAGAAAAAATGCTCCGCTGGTGGTGCTTTTTCTATCATCCACATCTCCTACCCAATTTGTATCTATGTATGCACATAATTCAAAGTTTTCATCTCTAGGATACCATAATCCAAGATTTGTAGTGCCTTGTAAGTACCGAAAGATCCTTTTTACTGCTGATTCATGATTTTCTCTAGGATTACTCTGAAATCTTGAAACAATACATACTGCATTCATGATATCAAGTTTGGTTTGTGTCAAATATACTAAACCTCCTATCATAGATTTGTACCTAGTTGGATTCATAGGTGTAGATTCATCCCTTAGTGATAGTTTGTCACTTGTAGTCATAGATGTGCTTACCGGTTTAGAGTTCTCCATCCCAAATTTCTTTAGAAACTCCTTTAAGTACTTGGATTGACTCAAGAATATACCTTTGTCAGTCTGTGAAATCTGCAATCCTAAAAAGAATTTTATTTCTCCAATCATAGACATTTCAAATTCTTGCTGCATTTTAATACAAAATTCTTTACATAATCCATCTTCTCCTCCAAAGATTATATCATCAACAAAAAATTCTATAGCCAAGATGTCATCATTAGTCACTTTATAATATAAGTTGTTGTCAACATTACCTTTAGAAAAACCAATCTTCAAAAGATACTTATCCAATCTTGCATACCAAGCTCTTGGAACTTGCTTCAATTCATACAAAGCTTTCCTTAACTTGCAAACCATATCTTTGTCATCTGTCAAAGAAAATCCATCAGGTTGTTCAATTTAAACTACTTCTTCAAGATCTCCATTCAGAAATGCACATTTAATATCCATTTGATATACTTTGTAGTTCTTATGTGCTGCAAAAGCCAAAAATAGTCTGACTGCCTCGATTCTGGCTACCGGTGTAAAGGTCTCATTATAATCAATTCCTTCTTTTTGAGAATATCCCTTACACACTAGTCTTGCTTTATTTTTTATAACCTTACCATCTTCATTAAGTTTGTTTCTGAATACCCATTTGGTTCCAATTACATTTTTATCTTTAGGCCGGGGTACTAATGTCCAAGTGTTATTCTTCTCAATTTGTTCGAATTCTTCTTCCATAGCTTTAGTCCAATGTTTACCTTCATATGCCTCATTAACTGATGATAATTCAATTTGAGAAATAAGATATACCTCTTCATTTTCCAATCTTCCTCTTGTCATAACTCCTTTATACTTGTTTCTAATTATCTGATCTTCAGAATGATTCAGTCTTACATACCAGGGTGTCTTTGTTATTTGTTGTTCCTCAGTTACTGTGGAATTTTTAGATGGTACCAGTGTAACTGGATCTTCATTTTGTACTAGTGGATTTAGTGTAGGTTCATTTGTTAGAATTTCTGTTGTTGGTTTAGAGTCTATATACCTTGAAGTTCCTTTGAATTGTTCATCAATCTTCACATTTGTACTCTCAACAATTTTCTACAATCTTTTGTTAAAACATTTATATGCTTTACTCTTAGATGAATAACCAAGAAATATCCCTTCATCACTTCGAGGATCAAATTTCCCAATATACTCATCTCTTCTAATATAGCATTTACTTCCAAATATTCTAAAATATTTAAGAGTAGGAGTAATACCAAACCATAGTTCATAAGGAGTCTTACCGGTTTCACCTTTGATGTGAAATTTGTTGAATGTATAGACCACTGTACTTACTACCTCTCTCCAATATACATGTGGTAGGTTTGCTTTTGATAACATACTTCTAGCTACATCCAAGACAGTTCTATTTTTTCTATCAACAACTCTGTTTTGTTGTGGTGTTTGAGGTGCTGATAGTTGTCTTCTGATTCCATTCACTTCACAGAATGCATTAAATTCCTTAGATGTAAATTCTCCTCCTTGATCTGATCTTAGACATTTGATTTTCTTACCGGTTTCAT
This sequence comes from Cryptomeria japonica, assembly GCF_030272615.1. Lineage (NCBI taxonomy): Eukaryota > Viridiplantae > Streptophyta > Pinopsida > Cupressales > Cupressaceae > Cryptomeria > Cryptomeria japonica. Next base: position 629,366,559 of record NC_081407.1, on the reverse strand, counting down.
TTTCTACCATTGCTTTAAACAGTTTGAACTTCCCAAGTGCTTCTGATTTTTCTCATAGAGAAGTAACCCAACACATTCTAGAATAGTCATCAATGACTAGCATAAAATATCTATCACCTTGTAAACTTTTAGTTCTAGCTGGACCACATAAATCAGTGTGAATTAAGTCAAGAGCATTATTGGATTTTTCTGGAATACTTTTGAAGGTGGCTCTAACTTGTTTTCCAAATTGACATTCCTTACATACTGTATTGTGAGGTTTGACAATTTTAGGTAAATCTCTAACTACCTTAGTAGTACTAATTTTTACCATGCAATCAAAGTTTACATGATAGAGTCTCTTATGCCATAGCCAACTTTCATCAATATGTGCAATCAAGCATGTCTTTTCACTATTATTCAAATAAAAGATATTACCTCTAGTTTGATTACTGGTTGCAATTTCTAAACTAGTTCTATTCATGATTTTGCATTTTCCATTTTTGAATTGTAACTGAAATCCTTTCTCAACTAATTGACCAACAATCAAAAGATTATGCTTTAAACCTTCAACATAGTAAACATTGTCAGTGTTATGCTTTCCATCAAGAGATATTGTACCTTTACCTTTGATCAAACAAGCTTTATCATCTCCAAATCTCACTAGACCTCCATTATATTCTTGAAAGCTCAAGAATTTACCTTTATCTCCTGCCATATGATGTGAGCATCCCGAATCAATGATCCATTCATCCTTTACTTCAACTTTAGCTGCCAAGGCCTGCTCTATCGGTTGAATGGTAGGTGCCAGTTGGTCTTCTGTTATAACAACAAAAACCCATCCATTGTCTATCGGATCTTCATTAGAATCATCAGTCACTCCTTCATCAGCAAGATAACAAGATTTATCTTTATTCTTCTTAAATATGTATCTCTGATATTCAGGGTTAGGCTTGTATATTCTTCTAGCTTCTTCTCTCAGTCTAGCATGTCTATTAGGGCATCTTGAAGCCATGTGACCAATCTTATTACAGTTGTAGCGTAAGAAATTAGGAATCATCAAAAAAGTATAGATAGATCAATCAAAACACTAGACATGATAACTCAATCAAAAGAACTCTCATTGAAATGAACCTAATTCCAAAGCACATTCAATAGAGGTATGAAAACAAAGCATTTAAAAGAAAATATCATGCAAACCATATGCTTCTTCCATGCGGCTCCATTGTTGTTCTTTCCTCTTCAATGGGTTTGTGGATCTCACCTACAAGTGCTCACACAATTGAAAGCAAAATTGATGAAAAGCTCAAGAGTACTAGAAGCGTAAGTTCAATAGTCTGATAGGATTTAAGATTCAAGATTCAAGGGATTAGAAGGATTCGAAGGGTTTGATTGAAGAAAATCATCCAATTTATAGAGAAATTGGATAAATGAGCAAATTAGCATGAAAGAGATTTGAATAGAAATTCAAATCAATAATAGCAAAATTATGACATATCTATGACAAATTGCTATGCAAGGCTTATGACAATTCATGACAAATTTCTATGTCAAGAATTTATGACATTTTATGACATTTTATGACAAATTCTATGACAAATTTCTATGTCAAGAATTTTATGACAATTTATGACAAATTCTATGACAAATTTCTATGTCATTGCCATAAATTTAGGAAAAGAAATAGGAGGAAATTGAAATTAAGAATTAAGAAATTAGAAAATTAGAAATTAGTGAATTAATCAATAATTTTCATTTATTAATTAATTCACAAGGAGAGGAATAATTAGCCAATCAAATGAAACATTTAATTGTAATGAGAAAACTTAGGATTAATAAATAATTTAGTAATCCTAAAGGAAGAAATGACACATTAGGTTAAATGATTAAATCATAAAACCCTAGAAGGTGAATTAGAAATGCGAGGATGACAATTAGGTCTATAATTGACTTGATCATGATTTGATTTGATAAATGACCAATGCGACAAAATGATTTGATTTGAGAAAATGCGCCAATTGACGAGGAATAATGACAAATTGATCCAAATTGACATAATTGAGACAGATAACGATCGATGACAAATCGGTTGAAAAATGACAAAATTGACAAAATAGATTGCAAGATGACAAGATTAGACATGACCACGATCGATGACAATATGGATTGCACAACGACAGGATTGATAATGACCACGATCGATGACAAATCGATCGCAAAATGACAAGATTGCACATGACAACGATCGATGACAAATCGATCGTTAAAATGACAAGACTGAAGGATTTATGATACGATTGATAAGATTGATAGAAGGACAAAACCCTAATTAGGATTGACGATGTCCAAAATGATGACAAATGAATATGCAAATTGATGCGACAGGGTAAAATCGATCAAAATCATGACTAGATAATGTTGTCGACAAGACCAAATTTGAAGACGAGATGATTGAAGAATGTAGAAGAATGACTCAATGTTCGCAAATGATAAAAATCAAGTGTGTGACATAGGAGAAATGTTAATGCGACGCAAAAAACCTAAAATGAGGCAATGCGCAAATGTTAAAGTATGACCTCGCAAGCGTTGACCATTTTTGGATGTCTACATTTTGCCCCTCTTTGAGACAATGCGATTCTGAGCGTAGTTTCAAAGAACAATAACGAAAATGCCCTAGACAATAATAATGACATATGCATGCCCCCTCGAGGAATTGGCCGGAAACATGCGGAAAAGAGGCCAATTAATCGATAAAAAATGATAGGATCGAACAGACTGACAATCGGATATCGGATGCATGAAGGACAAGCAATTTAAGGTGCACAAGACTGCAACCAACATAAGATGGAGAGGATGCATGTCCATCTATGCAATGAAAAAGAGTTATAAATGGGACCAAGAGGGTGAAAATTGCTCATTTGCACTAGCCAAGGAGGAGGATTTGTTTCTCTGGACAAGGACACGTGCAGACAGAAGGTGAACACTCCAACGATGGATCACCTTGGGGAATGTGTACACACATTCAGATGATCGGAGGACGCAGGAGCAGCAGTATGTATCTCAAAAACCCATGTGTTGAATTTCATGAATTTGACATGTTTGCGGGACATGGCGGGGATGAGGAGGATAGAGGGAGCACCCAGGGATAGAGGCACGTACTCCTTATGACAGACAGTGGACATATGTAGTTTGACATGTTGTAATCAGCCTGCGGGCCATACTTAGGACAGACAGTCCGATTGTGTACTCCGATATTATTATGATATGTAATATGATATGCATCGATATGACGGATGCAATGTGTTATGAGTTGTAGTGATTTTGCTATGTATGGATGACTTATGTACTTGTTTATGAACATGTATGGATGTATTTTTATTGATTTTTGATGTATTTATGAAATGAAATGGATAAAATGCTTGATGTAATATGTGTGATGGAATTGTACTAACCAAATGGATGCAGGATGCAGCATATGTGCTTGGATATCGGAGCACTAGACCGAACTGACTAGCCGACCGGACGGAAGAAATGTTAGTAAGAAATGATATAGAGGACAGTGAAAGATGACAAAAAATAAAAAATAAAAAAAATTTGCTTTCAGTAATGCACTTTGTAGGTGAGAACCTTTTATTTTTATTTAGCAAAATGGATGCGTAGCATCATGGCATTGAAGGCCAGAGCTGAAATGCAACCCTTTTTGCAAAAGACAGACACATCACAGACAAATGACAATCACAATCAAAAAAAGAAAAGGGATCATGAACCATCCCGGTCACTCTAAATCACTCAGTGACATCATCGAGCAACATAGGAACAGGATCGAAGCCAAAGATAAATCAATAAAAAAGATAAGACTCACAAATTCAAGCAAATCAAACAAACATCTTGATCTTCATTGTCAAAAGTTGAAAGTACTAATAGGATGATCATGCTGTCTGGTTTCAGGACATGTGGTACCCCGTCTAAGATAGGACACAGTCTGGTTTCGAGTATACCACACTTTGTATAAGACCCATGATAATGTGACAAGGACAAATGATTGTTTTGATGCGGATATGCGATTGATATGAGAATTGTGATCAGTTTGAACGTTTGATTTTGATTGAAAAGTTCATCTGGTTAAAGCATGATTTCATTAAAGCACAGTGTTTGATTGCAAATCAGTGGAGGAATGCTCAGTGATCTGTCAATGCATAAAAGGAATACTTTATTGCAAAAATGCGTGTTTTTGTGAATTTTATAATAATTTTTTTGAAATTTTTTTCAGGACTTTATTTGATTTTTTTTTTTTTAATAGATTTTTTCAGGACTTTATATGATTTTTAGAGATTTTTTCAAGACGTTTTCAATTTTTATGACTTTTTTTATGACTTTTTTCGATTTTTAAGACTTTCTTCAGGACATTTTCAATATTTATGGATTTTTTCAGGACTTTTTCGATTTTTAAGACTTTCTTCAGGACATTTTCAATTTTTATGGATTTTTTTCAGGACTTTTTCGATTTTTAAGCTCCAGTGACCGATCATGACAAGGGGAAGGCACCTAATGCGCATTTGAAAGACACATAGACTAGGACCAACACATATGTACAAGAAACTAGAGTAGACAAGACAGCGATGTTGACCAATAACAGACTTGGAATAAAACATTAGGTCGAGATCATGATAAAGTGGTCAAAAGAAAGCATATCTAGAAGTCATGATAGATGACAGAGCAATAATCTCATTACTCATGGCGCCTGATTGCCAGGTTTTCACCATGGTACTTGCCCAAAGTGCCCGTTTGCCAGGTTTTCACTAGAGGGCAAATCATTTTTTTTTGCTTTTTTGCTTTTTTCATTTTTTTTGTATTTTTTGCTTTTTTCATTTTTTTTGTATTTTTTGCTTTTTTCATTTTTTTGGTATTTTTTCAGGATCATATTTGAAGAAATATCTAACAGAAAACTATGCCCAGTACTTGCGAAGATGCATGCTATTAATAGGATCAGACAGAGGTTCACCTTCGGGAGTCGCAAGCTGATATGCCCCCGAGCCATAGGCTGCAGTTACTATGAAAGGCCCAACCCAATTGGGTTCAAACTTACCCTTGATGACGTCAGTAGACTGTGCTTTCTTGGGATTTGCCTTTAAAACCAAGTCTCCCACTTCGAAGTGTCGCCCTTTGACCTTCTTATTATAAGAGCGACGGAGACGGTTTTGGTATGCTTGCAAATGTGTCAGAGCTGTCTGACGTTTTTCATCTAACATCTCAAGCTGATGCAGCCGAGAGACTCTGTGTGTCTCATCATCAATCAGGTGTTGCAAGGAAACTCTCAAGGAAGGAATCTCAACTTCCAAAGGTAAAATGGCTTCCGCACCATACACCAAGGAATAAGGTGTGGCACCAGTAGGGGTGCGGATAGAAGTGCGATAGGCCCACAGTGCTGGATTTAACTGTACGTGCCAATCTCGACCAGCGTCATTGACAACTTTCTTCAGGATCTTGATAATGGTTTTATTTGATGCTTCAGCTTGACCGTTACCCTGTGGATAGTATGGGCTAGAAAAACGGTGTTGAATATGAAATTTTTCACTAAGCTCTTTAACATCTTTATTCTTGAAGGGTCGACCATTATCTGTGACTATGGCAAGGGGAACCCCATATCTGCATATGATATAATTTAGCAAGAATTTTGAAATTTGGACACCAGTGATATAGGTCATGGGGATGGCTTCAATCCATTTTGTAAAATATTTTGTAGCTGTAATAATGAACTTGTGTCCATTTGCAGATGTTGGCTGAATCTTGCCGATAAGATCCAATCCCCACTGAGAAAAGGGCCATGGAGATATAACAGAATGAAGCTCTTGAGCTGGTGCATGAATATAATCGCCATGGATCTGGCACTTGTAGCACTTTTTAACAAATTCATGAACATCTTTTTCCAAAGTGGGCCAGTAATACCCAGCACGAATCAACTTTTTGGCTAGGCTAAGACCATTGAAATGGCCCCCACATATACCATCGTGAACCTCGTGTAAAGCCGTTTGTGCTTCGTCAGAATCCAAACACCTGAGGAGGGTATGGTCAAAAGAACGACGGTAAAGGGTGTCAGCGATGATGACATATTTGGATGTTTGTCGAATAAAGGCTCGACGTTGGTTAGCGGAAAGGTTAGGTGGTAAAGTCTGGGATTTCAAATACTGATATATATCATTGTACCAAGGGGAATTGGGACCAACAAGAACGCACATCACATCAGCAGTCGAAATGTCAAAAGAGGGGACTAGCAATTGTTCGACCAGGAATTCACACTTGTCCATATTATGAGGCATATTTATCATGGAAGCAATCGTAGCCATTGCATCTGCCGACTTGTTTTGTATTCTTGGCACTTGACTGAAATGGATAGCTGTGAATTTGGTCTTGAAGAAGTCTACCATGTGCTTATAAGGAATAAGCTTTTCATCCTTTGTCTCATAGTCATCATTGACTTGTCAGATGACTAATTGAGAATCTCCATAGACTTGCAAATGCTTGATATTCCAGTGGACTGCCACTCGGAGTCCTGTAACCAATGCTTCGTACTCTGCAATGTTATTGGTACATTGGAAATTTATTCTGTATGACTTTGGAATAGCATCACCTTGAGGAGTGACAAACAAAATGCCTGCGCCAGATCCGAACTTGGTGTGGGACCCATCAAAGTATAACTTCCATTCATTGGATGGTGTGAGAGCAAAGACTGATTCATCTGGGAAATCAGTCAACATGGGATGATCATCTAAAATAGGAGCATCTGCTAGTTGATCTGCTATGACTTGTCCTTTTATCGCCTTTCGCTCCATATACTCAATGTCAAATTCACTGAGAATCATGACCCATTTTGCTAGGCGACTTGTCAAAGCTGCTCGGCTGAGCAAATATTTTAAAGGATCAATTTTGGCAATCAGCAATGTTTGATGGCTTAGCATATAATGTCAGAGCTTTTGTGTTGCAAATACCACTGCTAAGCATGCCCTTTCAATAGTTGAATAATTTAGCTCATAGCCTACCAATGTCCGGCTGATATAGTAAATAGCTCTTTCTTTGCCGTTCTCATCTTGTTGAGCCAAAAGAACTCCTAATGCTGTTTCAGTTGCAGAGATATACAATAGAAATGGCTTTTCTTCGATAGGAGGCATTAGGATGGGTGGCGACAACAAATAGTCTTTAAGAGCTTGAAAGGCTGATTGGCATTGCTCAGTCCATTTAAAAGCGACACCTTTGTGCAATAGATGTTGGAATGGATGACATTTGTCGGCCAACTGAGCTATGAAGCGACGAATTGACTGGAGCTTTCCTTGCAGACTTCTTAATTGCCGGAGGTTGGAAGGTGGAGGCATATCCATGATTGCTTTGACCTTGGCGGGGTCGACCTCAATGCCTCAGTGAGAAACAATGTATCCGAGCAATTTTCCAGCTGTAACACCAAAGACACACTTTTTTGGATTAAGCCTGAGTTTGTAGGTCTCCATTCTGTTAAAGATTGGGCCCAAGATGGCTAAATGACTATCTCTGGTGACAGATTTGCATAACAAGTCATCAACATAATCCTCCATCAAAGTGTGCATGAAATCATGAAAAATTGTTGTCATTGCTCTTTGATATGTGGCACCAGCATTTTTGAGACCGAAGGGCATCACATTCCAACAATAGGTGCCCCAAGCACAGGTGAATGCAGTCTTATGCTGATCTTCAGGTGCAATACGGATTTGATTGTAGCCAGAGAAACCATCCATTAGTGAAAGCATCTCATATCTAGCCGTCATGTCCACTATGATGTCTATGTTTGGCAATGGAAAATCATCCTTAGGGCATGCTTTATTCAGGTCCCTAAAATCTGTGTAGATGCGGATGCCCCCAGTTACTTTGCTAACTGGTACTAGATTTGAAATCCAGTCTGCATAATCAATAGGTCTGATGAAGCCCACATCAAGCAATTTTTTCAATTCCACTTTAACCAAAAGTGCCACTTGAGGATGCATTTTTCTAAGTTTTTGTTTGACAGGTTTAGCACCTGGTTTTAGTGGCAAATGATGAAGGACTAACTCTGGATCAAGGCCAGGCATATCTGCATAAGACCACGCAAAGCTGATCTTCTTCTCCAGAAAGAAATTAATAAAATCAATCTTCTCTTGTTTTGACAAGGAGGCAGCAAAGTGAATGACCCTAGGGTTATCAGATGTACCCAAATTGATTTCCTCGGTCATCTCTACCAACAATGTGGATTTTTCCTGAATTGATAGGGGTACATCCACTCTTCCACCTTTGGGCACCTCAGAAAGGTTTTCACCCGCAGGTACGTCTTTTATTTTTACTTTTGTACGATCAGAGAGCGCCTTACGGTTTTCACTCAAAGATCTATTCTTTTGATTTTTTTCTTTTTCTTTTTCTTTTTCATGACTGGAAGAGGGAGTTGACTCCCCAAAATATGCTATTGAATCCAGGTCAATAGCAAAGCCTGCCTTATGGTCGCCTTGTGGTATACCTTCCCGTAGTCCCAAGAACTCTGCAATTGCTTCATCATTCTGAAAACAGTCCAACGTGAGCGGTTCTTGTTGGTCATATTGGATAAGTTGGGGATATATGAGGGGCATGTCATCATCGATTGTAAGGATAGAGAGGGCTGATATGGTAAAAATGTGAATGTCGGTGGTGTCACTATCCGAACTGCTTGTGTCGGATTCGGAGCTGGGATCCCAAAATGACTCGATCCAAGCATGAGGACAGGTTTTAGGAAGAGGAGTTATTTCATGTTTATCCTCCATAGGCAAGTTATTAGGGTCAATGAAGATATTGTCAAGGGTATAGGAGCTGGAAGAAAAAGAACTCCACTCCCATTCATTAGAATCAGTCTCGGGTTGGGTAGCCTCAAGTGTTATTTCATCGTCAGAATCACGCCCTTTTCGACACGTGGACCTTTTGGTAGATGTGGATCCAATTCGTAACGGTACAAAGCCTAACCCTAAAGTTGGGGGTCGCCTCTCAGGTATAATGGGTTCTAGCCTTCCATTGTTTTTCAAGCCTAAGCCACTGCAGCCATCATATCCTTTCTTCTGCAACATAGTAAATCCTTTGCCATATAATTCCACTGGCAACTTGACAGGTGGAGTTTCAGTTGGATCCTTATAGAGCCAATCTATGACATCATCATCTATAGTTTCTTTGTCAAGTTCCCCCCATCTTGCAAATGTAGTAGGAGGCTGATATTGAATAACGACCTTGGGTTCCTTTTGCAATAAATGCAGTTTTCCATATGATTTTGGAGACATTGGCAAGTTTCCAATGAGGAATGTTTGGTCCATTGAATATTCTCCACACCCTTGGTCTTGTATCTTCAGTTTTCCTTTGACAGCATCCAATAATGCATTGGGATCCACATAACTATCTGATTTGGCCTCTCTATTGACTGGTATTTGCCGCTGAGGAGTATCTTTTAGGGTAGCACAGAACTGGAATGGATTAGGGTCTCCTGGAATGGTTATCTCAGTTCCATTGTAAGGATATTTTAGACATTGATGATAAGTGGACGGAACTGCTTTCATGGCATGGATCCACGGGCGGCCAAGGATCATATTATAAGGGAGATCAAGGTCTAGGACTTGTAGGAAAGTGCTTTCCGTCACTGGACCAACTCTGATGGGCAATACAATTATCCCTTTGGATGGGCGTTCAGCATCATCATAGGCTTTGATTGTTATCCTTTTGGAAGCATCTATGTCATTTTCTGAATATCCAAGGCCAATGACCACTCTTAAGGTGCAGATATTAAGACCTGCTCCACCATCTATCAGGACTCGCCGGATTTTGCAATTGTGGACAAAGACTTCTAGGTGCAAAGGGTCATTATGGGGAAGCTTGTCAGGTGAGATATCACCATCGGAAAATGTGACACTTTGGGAAATTGCTAAATGTCCAATCTGCGCTTGAAATTGGTCAACATCAATATCTGTCGGGACAGTTGACTCAGTCAAAGCTTTATCTAGGACTGCACGATGCATGGGAGACATTTTCAACAACTCTAGAATGGATATTTGTGCAGGTGTTTTTCCTAGATGATCCAAAAGATTATACCGACTTGCAGGAGTTGGTTTGGGAGGAGCGGCAGGAGCTCCTTTCACAACTATTTTAGACTGACGAGTGGTGACTGCACAAGAAGGATCTTGTCCTTTTATCCACAAGGTGGACACATACTCATTTGATGCATGAAAACAATTAATGACATTGTGATAACCGGTATTTGCATAATTAGCCATTTGAGCAGAATTGGAAGAAGACGCTTTACCCTTGTCATGATCAAGCAAAGGAGTTTTGAAAATAGTATGATCAGTATTAGAGGTTAGATGGGTTGGATCTATCTCAATTACTCCTTGTTCCAATAAATCTTGAATCATATGTTTTAATTGAAAACATGAAGCAGTTTTATGTCCTTTAGACCGATGGTATTCACAGTACGCATTATCATTCCACCAATGCGGTTTTACCGGTGGTTCTGCCTTAATATCTGGTAGTTTGATAAACTTCGCTTGTATTAATTGCTTCATGACTGATTCAATAGGCTCTCCCAATGGTGTAAACTGTTGAGGAGGCCCATCCCGCGATCGGAAGGGTCTGCGTTGTTGATTTTGTTGTTGGCCTTGCTGCTGATTATATTGTTGAGCATGCTGTTGTGGAACCTGTTGTTGACTATATTGTGGCTGTTGAGCATGCTGTTGATATTGCGGCTGTTGAGCATGTTGTTGATACTGCGACTGTTGAGCAACATTGTTCCTGGGTGCTTGATTTTGTTCCATAGTCGACATGTTAGGAACACTCAACTTCTTGATTGTGAATGGGGGTTGATTTGCATTCACCACTCTCGCATCAACAACACCATCATTAGTGACGTTCTTGTTCTTATACCAAAATCTGTTTCTATCCCCTGAATAATTTGTGTTGTCATTGTCCTTATTGAGCTTGATAATTCCTTTAGCTACAAGAGCTACTTCAATATTCATTCCTTTCTTAATGAGTTTTTCTATAGGACTAGGACTTTTCAATTTTAGCTCATACATCATTTCTAGGATTAGATTCTAGATAAACAGATTCACTTGCTGTTCTTCAAGTATATCGAGAGAAGAACGACTATACAAACTTCGCCATTGTTGCAAAAAGGTCACTAATGGTTCACCTTGCTTTTGTTTGGTATTGCATAAATCCGACATAGTCACATCACTGTCGATGTTGAACGCGAAATGAGATATAAACTTCTACGCCAGTTCTAACCAAGTCTTTATATTTCCTAGTAGATGAGAATACCAATCCATAGCTTGTCCAATGAGACTTCGTGCAAATAATCGCATTAAATATGTGTCCTCATAGTTTATTTTTGTGCATGCTGCGTAAAATGCTCGAATATGATCTCTTGGATTGCCATTCCCTCTATATTTCTCAATTTGGGGTGCCTCAAAATGCTTAGGGAATGGAGGCATGTATACACTCTTGTCAAAGGGATTAGGACATAAATCTTGATCTGTATACAACTTCTTTGTTCCTTTAATTTCTAATGCGTCAACTTTTCGTCGCAACATCTCAAGTTGTTGCGCAATTGTATCAGATTGTAGAGGTTCATCAATAATCCCAGTTGGTATTCTTTGTTGATATATCGCATTTCCGATTGGCTGTTGATACTCCGCAATGGCCGTTTTTGGCATTTCCTGCATATAAAGTTCTTGGTACTTCTCTTGTTGTTGGGGTTGTGCTATGCCTTGATATTGACTTTGTTGTTGTGCTTCTTGGAGCCTAGGTTGATATTGCAATTGAGTAGGCTGTTGATATTGCATAGGCGCCACTTGCGGTTGTGAAGTAGGATAACTTGTTTGTCTTGGCACATATTGTGGCACATATTGTTGGTGTTGATGAATTGGGATTTGTTGACTTTGTGCCAATTGTTGTCGCGGTGTATATCCAATCATTTGTAAAAAAGCTTGTTTAGATGATTTTCGTTGCTTCTCCTTAGGATGGGGTATAGCACTTACATTAACTTGCTGTGTTGTTTGTCCAATCCCTTGTGATGGTTGCAAGTTTGTGTTAACTTGTAATGGTGCCGACGGCGCTGCAATTTCTTGTCGAATGCGACATTGTTGTTGTTGCACTTCATTTGTTTGCACATTTGATCGTACCTTTTGCGTATTACCCAATTGTTGCAACAATTGCTGATGGTGCACACCACTATCTATAGCTCTTTGTGTAGCCATTATCAAAGGATCTGTTGCAATAGTGTTTGACAAAGATACATAAGAACTTTGTTGCATCATGGAATTGCTGTGGACATTATTGACATTAGGCATTCCAGTTGTGAAACTTTCTTGTATCTTGGATGTTGATCCAATTTTATGCATATGAGGAACCACTTCTTGTTGAGGAACCGCTGTCGATATTTGCATAGTCTTCATTTGATCTTGTATTGCAGGCGTTGTATTGAATAATGGATTATTTATCGTCTCAAACAATGACTTTTGCGGAATAGTCACTGTCAATGCCTTTGACGCACGTTTACTCATCAATGTAGGTTGAAGCTCTTGTTGCACATTTTCTTTATTGAGATGCGAAGAGAAACTTAATGGCTCACTGCCTTGTTGTGTTTGCACATTAATTGGTTCATTTAAGGGAACCATATCACTCATCATGTGAAGATACTTTTGAGGATACGTTTTAAAGACTTTGCTCAGGAATTTATCCATCCTTTTTATTACCTTTGGATCTTGAAGGAACATGTCAACCTCATCAGAAGCATCAGAATCAGATGAAGAGTCTGGTTGGACATTTGGATTCGTTTCTTGTTGAATACCTTGGTCAGAACCAAATCCTTGTGAAAGAGTTTGATCTTCATACAATGTTTGAGTTCGAATGTCATGTTGCAAATTTGGTTGATCCCAATTAAAAGGTGCACTTCCTCTTGGAGTTGGTGGAACACTCCCATGTCCTGGTTTCATGGGTACAAATACTGGTTCATATAATGGAGGTGGTCCAAGTTGAACCATTCCATATGGTGGTAGAGATGTGTTTGATGAACCTTCAACTTGCACTGTTTGACTAGTTTGACACTGCGAATTTACTATGTTATCCATGGATTGATACATTGATTCACTCATCTTCTTAGATCTTGATCTTGTCTCAACTGGCATGTCACTTATGCAAATGCAATTTTTTTATTTTTATTTTTGGAAATTTTCAAGGATAATGTATGATATGCAACTAAATGCAAACTAAATATATGAAAATGCAATCTATGTTTTTAGTTGTTTTGAAGATTTTGACAAACTTTTGAAATGCAAATCTAAGAGATGGACCTTTAGGAAATTGAAATGATGTCTAGACCTCAAAGGACAAAAGGACTTAATTGACAAAGGACAAGATGACAATGTCTCCCCTATATGCTTGGATACTAAGCTAGGTTTGACAAAATGATATTGATGACAAAAGGACAAAAGATTTGATAAGGTCTAGACTTCTTAACAATGACTTAGGGTTTATCAAAGATTTGGATTGCTCAAGTATGACAAGACCTAGGTTTTTGAGACTATATGCAAAGGGATAATTAATATGCAAATGATCTTAATATGATATGATAAAGACTTAGGCTTAATGAAGAGACTTGGGATATGCAAATGCAAATGTATGACAATGTCCACCTAAGATGAAACCTAGGGTTTAATTATGAAATGACATTACTCTTATGCAAGAGGATATATGCAAATGGATGACTCTAATTGGTATGCAAAAGAAATATGACTTAGGTGAAACCTCACTTTGATATTTGATAATGACTTTTGAAAAATGCAACCTAGGATGAACCTAAATGTAAGTGACATAAGAGTTGAGACAAGTTTTTGAACAACGTTGGATAACCATGCTTGAAGGTGTGTTTCAAACCTTGTTGAATGTTTGTTGGATGAATGTCTCTTGTGTTTGATCTTATGTTATATCAATGTGTTGGCTCTTGAAATGGTATTCAACTTTTGACAATCAAAGAATACAAGATATTGCAACTTAGACTCAAGGCAATCATGCTCATTTCCACATTCCTTAGGGTAGGCAAAGACATTAGGTACTTGAGAGGTAGACTCATTATGAGATTCAAGGAGAATACATAGATGCTTGACCCCATGGGCTCCCCTCCACGGCACTCACTTCCCAGGGCAGCCAAGCATCAGTTCCCATGGAATCTCCCCATGGCGAACTTAGTATCTCTTCCAAGTATCCGAATTTGTCCTTCTCAAGAAACTAGAAGGGTTTTTGGCTTCTAAAACAAGGTATGTAGTAAGGATTTCTGTTAAGCGTTACTCCTTGATGTCATGCAAGCATGATTGAGACATTAAGCCCATCAAGATACCAAACAAATGTAGTCGCGCAAGCGCGATTTAGACCAAGAGGCCCTACTTAGATGTTGATATGAGAAAGAGTCTCAAGGGGCATCACTTCCCAAGTAACTACAATTCCCACGTAACACTTCCTTCAAAGCTTTCGCCCATCAGGTATTTTTTTATAGTGAGTTAGAATGCCAAGGAATTCTAGCTGTACTCACTTTGGGTCGTTCCCTTCTCATGATTATCACTCGCTTGCTAAAGCAAAGTGGTCGGGAAGGCAGGCCCTCTAATGGAGACAAACAATCAGCAACACAAGCATGGAATTGAAGATCTGGATTTCTGATCACCCTATAAAGGATGAGAGCATACTCTCCTACTCCAATGTCATACTTAACAAACAAAGAAAACAAGGGTTCATTTCCACCTACTTATAAATCACTAAATGCCTAATTAAAAAATCTCAAACACATGATTTGGTTGTTTCTCCAAGGCAACCTACAAAACACATGTCAGAAGTTTGATTTGTTGTCTTTGGCCATCGAATCTGCATAACACACGTTAGTAGTTTGATTTTTAGTATTTGTCATGCGTATGCCAAGATCCTGCACAAATAATTAGTACCCAAAATCCAAAGCACAAATGATCTGATTTATGAAAACTATCAAAATTTCAGTCCACTTTGAGAAGACATAACTTTCTCATCCTAGCTCCGAATTACAAACCGTTTGATGCGTTGGAAAGGTATTCAAATAATCTAGAACAAAATTTTGGAAACATCAATGATATCTCATCATGTTTGGCACCATATTTGTCCACAAATGCACCGAAGACCCTCAAAATTGCAATTTACTAAAACATATAAAATTTTTCAAGTAAAAACTGCATTTTTCACCTCTGATCTGGACTTTACACAGGCGCAGAAGATAGGACACAAGCGCAGAAGTCTTCAACACAAGCACAAGATTTTTCAACACAGGCGCAAGATGCTTCACACAGGCGCAGGAGTGTCCAGAATGCACTGCACAGCTCTGTTTTTGAGTTTTTGACCTGCAAATCAGCTTAGAAGCACTCCAAAACATAGTAAGATGGTTAGAAGGTTAGTATTCACGTCGGGTTCACCAATTAATGTAGCGTAAGAAATTAGGAATCATCAAAAAAGTATAGATAGATCAATCAAAACACTAGACATGATAACTCAATCAAAAGAACTCTCATTGAAATGAACCTAATTCCAAAGCACATTCAATAGAGGTATGAAAACAAAGCATTTAAAAGAAAATATCATGCAAACCATATGCTTCTTCCATGCGGCTCCATTGTTATTCTTTCCTCTTCAATGGGTTTGTGGATCTCACCTACAAGTGCTCACACAATTGAAAGCAAAATTGATGAAAAGATCAAGAGTACTAGAAGCGTAAGTTCAATAGTCTGATAGGAATTAAGATTCAAGATTCAAGGGATTAGAAGGATTCGAAGGGTTTGATTGAAGAAAATCATCCAATTTATAGAGAAATTGGATAAATGAGCAAATTAGCATGAAAGAGATTTGAATAGAAATTCAAATCAATAATAGCAAAATTATGACATATCTATGACAAATTGCTATGCAAGGCTTATGACAATTCATGACAAATTTCTATGTCAAGAATTTATGACATTTTATGACATTTTATGACAAATTCTATGACAAATTTCTATGTCAAGAATTTTATGACAATTTATGACAAATTCTATGACAAATTTCTATGTCATTGCCATAAATTTAGGAAAAGAAATAGGAGGAAATTGAAATTAAGAATTAAGAAATTAGAAAATTAGAAATTAGTGAATTAATCAATAATTTTCATTTATTAATTAATTCACAAGGAGAGGAATAATTAGCCAATCAAATGAAACATTTAATTGTAATGAGAAAACTTAGGATTAATAAATAATTTAGTAATCCTAAAGGAAGAAATGACACATTAGGTTAAATGATTAAATCATAAAACCCTAGAAGGCGAATTAGAAATGCGAGGATGACAATTAGGTCTATAATTGACTTGATCATGATTTGATTTGATAAATGACCAATGCGACAAAATGATTTGATTTGAGAAAATGTGCCAATTGACGAGGAATAATGACAAATTGATCCAAATTGACATAATTGAGACAGATAACGATCGATGACAAATCGGTTGAAAAATGACAAAATTGACAAAATAGATTGCAAGATGACAAGATTAGACATGACCACGATCGATGACAATATGGATTGCACAACGACAGGATTGATAATGACCACGATCGATGACAAATCGATCGCAAAATGACAAGATTACACATGACAACGATCGATGACAAATCGATCGTTAAAATGACAAGACTAAAGGATTTATGATACGATTGATAAGATTGATAGAAGGACAAAACCCTAATTAGGATTGACGATGTCCAAAATGATGACAAATGAATATGCAAATTGATGCGACAGGGTAAAATCGATCAAAATCATGACTAGATAATGTTGTCGACAAGACCAAATTTGAAGACGAGATGATTGAAGAATGTAGAAGAATGACTCAATGTTCGCAAATGATAAAAATCAAGTGCGTGACATAGGAGAAATGTTAATGTGACGCAAAAAACCTAAAATGAGGCAATGCGCAAATGTTAAAGTATGACCCCGCAAGCGTTGACCATTTTTGGATGTCTACAACAGTTAAAACATTTAAAGGGTGCTTTACCTTCATACTTAATTCCAACTAGATCTTTAGGAATTTTCCTTGCAAATAGTGCTTCAAGTTCTTCAAGTTCTTCATTTTCTTTCTTGCTTTCTTCAAGTTCTCTTGCATAAAAGGCTTTCCAATCAGATTTGTCAAATGATGATGCAGATGATGTTGATGCTTTAAAGGCTAAATCTGTCTTTATAGTAGCAACGAGACCAAATTCCTCAATTTCAAAGGCTGAAAGTTTTCCAATCAATGTATCTCTAGTTACTGATGTATTAGGCATTATTCTTAACTCGTTTATAGTAGTGACTTTCATTTTATATGCCTGTGGAAATCCTCTTAAAACTTTTGAAACAACTTCATCTTCACTTAAGGTTCCTCTACAACATTTAATACCCAAAACAATTTCATTAACTCTTTCCATAAAAGCATAAATCCTTTCATCTTCTTCCATTTTCAGATTTTCATACCTGACCTGGAAGCTTTCAAGCTTTGCAATTTTGACTGTGGAATCTCCTTCATTCAATGTTTCTAAATGATCCCAAATAGCTTTAGTAGTAGACCTATCAGATAATCCCATGATTTGTTGATCTGATAATGTGCTCAAAAGTGCTTCTCTTGCTTTACAATCATTTTCCTCATCTTTAGTCAAGTTAGGTGGATTAGGCTAGCTCTGAGTAGGAGCAGTATAGCCATTCTTTGTAACATCACAGATGTCCTTTCCAATGCAATTTAGATGTGTCTCCATTCTAATCTTCCATATGCCATAGTTGGTTCCATCAAGTTTAGGACTGTCCTTCCTGAAATAGTTAGTAGACATTGGATCTCCTCAAGCTGTTAAACTTCTACAAAAGAGGATAGGGCTCTAATACCAATTGTTAGGTCCCAGAGACAACTAAGAGGGGGTAGGGGAATCAGTTGTCAAATAAATTCAAACCAAAACAACTTAACCAACTTATTTCTTAATACCGGTAAACCAGTCTTTTATACCAGTAGATAGTTTTATCAGATAATTGCAATACCGATAAAGATTAATGCATGAAACAAAAAGATAGTCATCAACAACACTTAACACCAATATTTGTACGTGGAAACCCTATAAGGGGAAAAAACATGGTGGGAAACCTTACCCACAATCAGATGATACTACTGCAGATAGTAAGTGTATACAAATGGGGTCTGCACATGCAGAAAGTCCAAGTGCCTAGAGGTCACTACTCAAACACAAAATAGGAGTCACACTGACTACAATTGGATGGTTAAATCCAATAAGAATGTACTAGTCAAAATAGTATCTTCATATGTTGGATTCAGTACTGGTGTAGTTCTGATATGCTTTCACAAAAACCTTACTTCATCTTCAAATGATGCTTACATGTATAACTTTGCTTATTCTTGCATATTCCTTCTCACAATTCTTCTTCGCATTCCACATTTGATCTTAAAAATAAGATCTTACATTTATATCATAACCTAGGACCAATTTTAGTAGGTCAGCTCTAAAGGATATTACAATAAAATCAATTTACAAATAAATTAATGTCTGATGCAATAACCGATTCAACATGTCGGCTTAATGCATTTACAACAATAATAAATCATCTTTATAGCATGCCATGCTGATTTGGAAAAGATAAACCTGCTAGTGTATAACCTGGACCTATTTGGTGGTAACAACAAATATGCAAATACGAATATACCAATAATCAAATCTCCAAGACAAAGTGTCCAAACAATGTCTTCGACAGAACCAAGTTTTTTCCATACCATTCCAAGTGTCGGTGATCATTATATCCTGCTGGTGTACCAGATACCAGTTACTGTGCATGAGTCATTTGTTTGCCAGTAAATGTTGTTGATTCTCCAAAGTGATTCTCCAAAGTGCCAGAGTTGATAAGTGTTAGTAGGTGTTGACATCAATGACAAAACAATACCAAAATACCAACACATAAGGCATATCATATGTAATAGGTATATAAGTCAATCTGGTATGTCAATTTAAGAGACACACATAGATGATATAGAGATAGACATATAGTAGAACTGTGAGATGTGAAATATATGTATGGAGATTATTTTTATATGCAAAAATTGTATCATGCAATGATATATAGATATATAGGAAAGTACTCTTGGAGGAGAAGTAATACCGATACAAAGCAAAACCAGAACTAGAACTCTATTTGGCATACCAGATGCATTCTTGAGTTCATTTTCAGTAATTTACTTTGGTAGAAAGCTTGTAGTTAGTGAGGCTCTTTAGTGATGAGTAGTATGCCTTCCTGCAAGTGTAGGCCCCTGTTTATGTAATATCTTTTCATATGGCTAGTGAACTGATATTGTGGGTCACAAATCCCACCGTGGTTTTTTCTCATTGAGGTTTTCCATGTATGAATTTTGTGTGTTGTGGTGTTCATTTATGTGGATGTTTTATTTTCTTCTTGTTATATGCTTATTTGTTTACCGATACATACATGCATAGTTTAGAAAGTTAAATACTATATATTCTGGTAGAACATTGATTCACCCCACTCTCAGTGTTCTCAGATCCCAACAATTGGTATCAGAGATTGGTACCTCAGAAGAAGTTTAATAGCTTGAGGAAGATCTTGAAATTGGAATCTTTGAATATGGCTATGGATAAAAAACTTGAGATGGCTCTTGAGGATTATGATACTGAAAGGATGAAGAACTTAAAATTGCAAGAAGAACTGAATTCTGCAAATGATTTCATTTCTATTCTACAAGAAAGGTTATCATCTGCTCAAGCCAAAAGAAAAGAACTTTAGCAACAATCGGATGAGGAGGAGAAGAATTCTCTTAAGGAACAATGTCAGAAACTAAGTCAAGCAAATATGCTCATGAAGAATGAAATGCAAGATCTGACCATGAGGTTATCAAAAGATATTGAGGACAAAAAGTAGAAGAAAGATAGTCTTGTTTTATCTCTAAAGAACAAATTTGATGAATGAGGAAGATTGACTTATGATAATAATATGTTAAGAACTGATTTGGAACACTCCCAGACAATGAACAAGAACTTGAAAGGCAAATAACTGCTCTGAGAGATGATTTGACTACTGCAAGCGAATATAAAGAAAATTTTAGGATCAATGTTGCACAATTGGATGACTTTATGAAAAGACAAACATAGATTGATCATTCCAGAGGACTTGGATTTGTACAAGGTGAAAGCTTCGGTATTGCTAATGAAGATTAGACAACCGATATGCATAACTCATCAAAACAGAGGAAACTGGTAAGTCAATATAATGCTTATAAATTCAATGGTAGATGCTTTGTTTGTAATAAATTTTGGCATATGGCTAAACAATGTAGAAGTAAGGAAAATCAAAACTACAATTATGTTCTCGGTCAATGCACAAACTACAAGAAATATGGTCATAAATCAAAAGACTGCAGAATGAATGTTAAATGTCATGCATGTGGAAAGTTTGGACATTTTGCTAATCATTGTAGGTCAAGAAATAATAATAATACCGGATATGTCAAAGTAATTCAGAAGAACAATGTTACATGCTATGCATGCAACAAAATAGGTCATATTGCTAAGTATTGCAGAAGCAAGAGTCAACCGGCTAATAATGATAAAGACAATGAGAAAGGGAAGAAGAAGGTAGATGAAATACAACAAGATCATACCAAGAGATGGGTTAGAAAATCTGGAGGACAAAGTGGAGATGGATCTATACCAGAAAATCCACTCGTAGAATAGAGTATTCCTCCACAAGGCAAAAACCTTAAGGGTTGGCAAAGTCACTACTAAATTTTGCATATTACCTTGGAAGAGATCTGGAAAGAAATCTAGAGAACAATTTTTATCATCGATGAAGGTTACCCCAATACTTAACTGTGAAACTGACATTTGTAGGGTTGTTGCTGAAACATTAATGACAGAAAATTAGGGTTTTAATCATTGATAAAAAAATCTAAGTGAATTCATTTTCACTCACCGAGCATTCAAACAATCAGAGAGAAGTAAAGGTGAACTAAGAGTGAGCAAGGAATTGATAAAGGATTTCGAGCAATTATCTGAAGCACTCAAATCGTCCATCAACATTCACTTGGGTATTTTATGACATGGAATCTAGATCTTCTGCTCCTACTTTTCTTGCAAATATGACAATCATCAAAATTAAGGATAGGTTAAGGCCAGTCTTTAAGGAGGTTCCCAAAATTGTGAATAAAAAACACTCTGCGGGAGCATTTTCTAGGGTTCCTGAAGGAGTAATGTATGTTGAAGATGTGAGGGCATACATCCAATGCACTCTTGAGGATCTGGGAACCAAAGACATAAAAAGCATGCATCAATCAGTGATACTGGGAGACACCGGAAACATTAAACCAAAATTTAAGGCAATTGAGGATCTAGGGTTAACCAGTATTCTATATTTATCGGAATTCAAGGATGAAGTTATCAGATGCATCTTGAGAAGGGTTCATAACAAATTCATTTGGCTAGAAAAACCCTACATGATCACAAAGGAAACTATTCAAGCTATCAGCGACTTATGTAGGGTTGGACAAGAACCTGGTAAGAAATTTCCAACACAAAGGTTCAAAAACTCATTGGTTCCACACTAGATAATAGATCAATAAGAATAAGCACAATAACCGACCCAAACATAAAATTTGCAAGAATTATCATAGGATATAAGGAAACTCAATCAAACCAATTGAATTCTGTTGCAAGTTCACGCATTCATGCCACATATCAAATGTTAAGAAATAATGTGAAATATGACTTATGTGAATGGATGAGGAGTGAGTTAATGTTAAACCTTAAAAAGATCAAAGGAACCAAGAAAGGCACATTCAGATATGGAAACTTAAAATTGTCTGTTTAATGCTTTATTTCCTGAATGAGCTACCCAGTTTAGGAAAGAAGCAATGGGATCATGACATACTAGTAGGTATGCAAATCAAATGGCTATCACCGGTCTTGGTACCAACAGGGATGAGAAGCTCTAGGGTTGCTTCAATAAATTTTAGGAAAATATGAGGCAAAGGGAAAGAATCTCTAAGAACATTGTGGAGAAGTACTCCACTGACATATGTTTTATGGTGAAAATTGATGAAACACTCATGGAAGCAATTGAACCCAGGCAAATCTAGATCACAGAGCTTGGATATGAGGTAGATGATAGTATTTTTGAGCTTTATGCAAAGATGTTGTTAGATGCCCCATTAGATGATAAGACAGAGCATTTTGGTACAATAGGAGAAAAGGATCTTGAATTAAAAATAGGTTTCAATAGAAAAAAGAGAGAGAAGAAAATTGATAAAATGTTTGCATATGTGTAGAATGTGATTTACAAAATAGATACTCAGCTAGGTTCCAAATATAAACAGGTAGTCAAATTGGCAAAGGTTGCTACTAAAGAAGTGAAGAAGCCACAAGTTTACATTTTCCCAATCACTTCCAACTTTGACCCTGAGGATAATGAGCCTCTGGCTTTTAGAAGGGTGCAAAGGAAGGATGTGGTAAAACCACCGGTAGAGCAACAAAAGGCAGAACCAAGGAGGAGACTTGTTAGAAAGGAAGCTCAGCCTACTACACATCCACCACTGGTAACAAAGCCTATGCAGAAGAGGAAACCAGTCACACCGGCAACAACAAGAAAAAAATAGAAGGGCGATGATACCAAATCTGGTAAGACAAAAATGACCTGTGCTAAAATTATTGATGAAGTAACAAAAGATGGGATATTAAAGAATTTATCAAAATATTATGAAGTTTTTGAAGAGAGCGAGGAAAATGAGTTAGAGGAAGCTATTTTATTGTATATAGATATCTATAAGAAGGCATTAGTTGAAATTTTGAAAGAGATACCTTTATCTCTATACAATAAAATTGAAGCTAGAAGACTTGATGCTATCAAGAGGGATGAGGAAATCAAGGAAGTTACACTTATGGAACAATGTGGCACTATAAATAATGAATAGATGAAGAGATGTATAGATATTGCTAAAAGGACAATTTTTAGTAGTAAAAATTGACAGATAAGTCTTATGATGGGTAGAGTGAATGAGGTGGTAAATGAGACAAGTAAGGGGCAGGTAAAATTCTTTCAAAAAAACCCAGACTTTCTCACATCTCAGGAAGAATTTGCAAAAGAAACATCCCCTATAATTCCTGACAAATCAAAAGGAAAGGGTATTTTAGTCAGTTCTACTCCAATTTTGACACAATCACAATCGGTTGCAACTATAGGAATACATCCACAACCAGCAGTCACTGAGAGTGTACAATTTATACCAGCACAAACCAATTTTGATCAAGTGAGTGTCCAGGACACTGGAAACACTATGGATAATACTCCACCGATAGTAATAGACACTGCACCAAGTGGCGTATCCACCATTACAAAAGAGGTTGAGATGGACAAAGTTAAATCATCTATGTCCATACCGATAGGTAAAATAGATTCACCGACAAGAGTCTTGAAAATTGACACTTCTCAAGTCATGAATAAATCAGTTTCTGAGTTAAGTCCAATAGAACTAATGATGATGGCCACTCAGAAATTGTTAAAGGAAGGAACTGTAAACAAAGGGTTAATTGATAAATCGGTCTCTATATTACACATAATAATGCTGACTATCAAATAGAGGATGGAGCAAGCCCTTCTGGTAAGCTCAAAGCTTTAACATAACACATATCAAACAACTATCAATCCTTGAGACAGATTGCAGACTGACAGGCTTTGGACAGTTTCTCTGTTGCAAAATGAGCAGCTTTTGATCAGCTTATAGGAACTCGGAAGAAGAAGATAGAGGACAAACTTATCTCTATTGAGGTTTGTTTGAAACAATGCACCAATATTTACCGAGTATGTTATAATATAGGAAGTCTAATAGCCAATGTAAATGACAGATTGAAAGAATTATATGACAAAATGGATACTATTGCTAATTCTTTTGATGGGCTAACTACACTAACTACATATGTTGATGGATAAATCTTGTCCTTGGAGAACCAAGTTTTTGCTTTTGAGAAAGAGAAAGATAAAATACTAAGGAGAACAAGGAATTTAAGAGGATTGGTGAGTCCAAGACTTGACTCTTTGGGTGTTCACAAGAAAGAATGCATGGACATGCTAGCCAAGCCCACACCGATAGATACCCAGGAGAAGGAATCATTTTCCCACTTACTCAGTGGACTTGCACTGGTATCTAACACTTTCAAATTAGGCTAGGACACATATCTTCAGTTGGTGAAAAAGGCATACCCATAAATTCTAAAGATGACTAAGCTTGAATGACTCTAACTATATTCTTTCATTTTTCATTCATTCACTGGTATTTGGCATTAATTTCAAAGGGGAAGTATGTACATATGTGAAAAATATCAGGGAATATATTATCATTTGAAGTGTGTTTCTTAGGGGGAGCACATCGACAGGGAATTCATTTTTCACATGAGTGTTTCCATCAATGCCAAAGGGGGAGATTGTTGGCAATTGACACTCATTGGATTCATTTTGTTGTCATTGATGGAAACAAGATCAGATAAAAGGAAACAAGACTTGATGGAAGTTACAAAATGGCACTAGGAGGCATATACCGGTAGATACCAGCATTGGAAGCATTCAGGGCTACACTGGCACCGGCATTGGCATCAATACTACAAGGAAGCCGACATCAAGAAAGATTTATTTTAGTAAATCATTTTGTAATTATTGTCAAGGCCAACATTGAATATTCTTTTTGTAAATATATTGTAGGCTGACATAAGGCATATCATATGTAATAGGTATATAACTCAGTCTACTAGGTCAATTTAAGAGACATGCAGAGATGGTATAGAGATAGACATATAACATAACTGTGAGATGCAAAATATATGTATGCAGATCATTTTTATATGCGAGCATTGTATCATGCAATGATCTATAGATAGCTAGGAAAGCACTCTTGGAGGAGAAGTAATATCAGTAATAGTTCAAGATTGTGAACTGATACAGAGCAGAACCAGAACCAAAACTCTATTTGGCATACCAGATGCATTCTTGAGTTCATTTTCAGTAATTTACTTTGGCAGAAAGCTTGTAGTTAGTGAGGCTCTTTAGTGATGAGCAGTATGCTCTAGGCAGTCACTAGTACATTCGGAGCTGATTTTCGATGGCCGATTGTCGGATTTGCAACTAATTTTTGTCAGAGTGCTGACAAAGTAGCCATCGAAAACTCATCATTGGATTGGTCGATGATGCCCTACCCATCAGAAATATGAAAATCCCATGGACTCTACCGACGGTGGGCATGAATGCTCTTCCAGTCAAAAAATTCAATAGAATCTATAGATTTCATCGCAAAACCGATGATGATTTGGAACTTCGCACCGATGGTGATGTTGTTTGTCCAATGCTTGTGTCTTCAATCCATTTGGAGACATCGATGACCATCTGACTATGAAGTTTTATCACACGTACATCATCCTCATCAGATGTTTGTGTGGTTTGAGTTGGATGTGCAATGACTCCAGAACATTTCACCAACGAGAATGATGTATGTTCACAGATTACATCGTCGGTTGAAAGCTTGGTATTCATCGTAATTCTGATGATGATAATTTTTATCAAATTTTTTTTATTATTATCCAGTCATTGATATGTACAATGAATGATATTCCATCCCCACCACCTACCAGTAGGGGCATAGGTTTGAAGCTAATATGAGGCACATGGTTTCAAGCTAATATGATCAGGCACACCATGGTTGAGATGGTCCAACTCCCTAGACTCACTCTATGACTAAGCTCATGCCATATCTAAATCAAAGACATCTCAAATACATCATCGATGGAAAGCTACAAAATGCCATTTTCATACATAAGCAAGACATACACAATTGGGCACAATCACCAAGAGAATGGTAAAAAGTGTGTTTGAGATCATTGTCCTAATTGTGGTGTGGTCACGAAGAGATCATCATAAATTTGTCAACCTTTCCTTCAAATTATTTGAGATTTCTTTGATTTAGATATGGAATGAGCTTAGTCATAGAGTGAGACTAGGGAGTTGGACCATCTCAACCATGGTGCGCCTGCATATGTATATATTTTTGTGTATTCATTAAATATTTTCATTTAATTTTGAGCATTTTGGTTAGCAAATTAGGGGTGCACTTTACATTCTTGTTGTTATCCAATTCACTTACTTTAGCTTTCTTTCTTTCTTAAGATTTGGGGTCTAGAGCTCCTCCCTAAGTAGAGATTGTTGGTTTTGTCTCCCTTGCTTTGGTTGGAGAGTTTCTTGCTATCTCTGGTAGTTTGCCCTTAGAGTTCAGCTTCTCTATTGGTTAGACTCCTATTTTCCCTACCTTCTTCTCCAAGTTCTCCTCCTCTTATTTCCAAGATTTTTCCTTTGCCTTCTACTCAATGGCCCTTGGTTGTGCCTTCATGCCCTCTTAATGTCTTCACTAGGTTCCTGTTTCCACAAAGACATTTCCTCCCCCAAAACTATTTATTTTTTAAATGGGGACACCTTCAGAATATAGGGACTTGGATGGGATGTCCCCCTACCACCCCAGTGCAATCCAATGCCATCATCTTTGAGACATCTCTAGGACATCCTTGAGACATTTGAGGGACTCCCAAGAGCCTCCTAAACATCCCAACAACCCATAAGTGATTTTAAAAAAATCAAAACTCTTTTTCAAACTCCATGCCCAAGGTCAAACCGTCACAGCCTATGGGCCCCACCCAAACCCCACCAACTTTATAAAATTACCTCCTATCTTTGTTTCAACTCACAAAAACAAAGAGAAAGAAGCTGACAACTTTGAATGTGAGAGTGAGAGTTGCAGGTGCTAGGTGAAAAAGTGAGAGTGCAAAGCAAGAGGGTTGAGGAGAAGTAAGAAGAGAAGTGATGCCAAGTTGCCATTTTGTAATGGTCTACCCCTATTTTGAAACCAATTTCTTTTGCACCTTTTCAACTATGCTTCTTGACAAACAATTTACTTGAATGCTCTACTCCTAATTTTTAGTTTGTCTTTCTTGATTTTGTGAATGCCAATGTTTGTTTGCTGATACTTTTGAGATGGCATTTTGGCAAACAACATGCATGCACTGAAAGGGTTTCAATTTGGAATTGATAGTGCATATATCACTTTATAATAATCAAGATTTGCATTCATTGAAATGATTTTAATCAACTAAAGAGCAATATTCATGACTTACAAGTAATAAAAAAACTTACAAGCATGAGGCATATTCATAACTTTTGCAGCCCCACCTTGGATATCAACACTAGAAGCAACTCATATTGTTCATGTATAGACAAGACAATATGGGAGTTCATTATACCCAACAACTTGTGGTGTTGTTGTTCGTGTTGGCTCTATTGGATCCTGCAATTAAGATTCAATATACATTATTTAATAATATTAATTGTGCAACATAATGAAATATTGAAAAGTGTGTTATCTTGTTGAGCTTCACTTGGTTTCGAGAATAGTTTAGCTTTCTCTACTTAACAAGGCTAGCCACGTGAAGTTGGAAGCTCATTTGGCCCCTCCCTCCCCAACATCACTCTAAATTCCATGTTAACATCTTATAACATTCATTCTTTCTACCATTAATAAAATATAGCATTCATTCATTAATATCACATAACGTTCATTAACACATAACATTGATTAAAATTAATTAACATGTAACATTCATCAATATTTATTAACACATATCATCCATAACCATTAATTAGCACATAATTACATTCACTAACACATAAAAATCAGTCATTATCAAATAAGTTAGATTACAATCATTTCTTTCTTTGTTTTTTTTTGAAGCTATGAAAAGACTAAGTAAAACATCGATTTCTTCATCATTTCCCCCCTCTGTAGATGTTCCTCCAACTACTTGTGATCTCGATGTATGCCTAGTCCTATACTGAGGACAAGGACACTGAAGCAAAGGGGGGTCCTCTACAATAACAAAGAAACGGGTAAATTTCAAAAAAAAAATTTCTTATTACAAGTATTTCATTAATTTAGAGAACATAATTGTTGTGTTCTTTGCCTGATGGGGTCACATCATTTTGTGTAGCCTCAGCCTCAACATGTCGAACACCCTCTAGATCATCTGGACTTGAAATACTAAAGGTTACATTAATGTTGAACACCAATTGCAATTATATTTGTTTAAAGCAATAACAGTGGTCCTCTTTACCTGAGTGGGGAACATCACGTTCTTGATGTTGTGTACCCAGATCATGCTCCACTTGCTCACCATTGACTACATGCTCTAAAATATTAACAAAAAAGGTTACATTAATTACTACTCTAATTACAAATTGAGATGTTTAATTGTAATTAATATCTAAATAAATAAATTTGAATAGAAAATGAATACCTCCACTACTAGGATGCACATCCGGACCTTCATGTGTAGGTGATGTTTCACAATTAGTAGGATGCATTCCAATGACATGCACATTGTTATCATTGCTTGCTTATTTAAAACAAATATAGTCACTTTATGTTGGAACTCAACATCAATTAGATTATTGGTAAAGTATTCAATTTGAAACAATTTCCATTTAGCATATTTACCTGTGTGATGGATGCACTCGAATGTTGTGTATGCCCACTCAATTCTCGTAGCCGATCAGCCACGGCTAAATAGCCTTGTTGGTAGGCAATTCTCTTGTCATCTTCTATGGGTGCTCTATTGAATTTAGAGCCCTACATTTTTGCTTGGTACCGTGAATTTTGCTTGCATTGTTTGATAAAAAGAAAAAGTTTGCAATTTATTAATATTTTGATGCAATATTTCATTTACATGAGATACTTACAATTCGTGTAGCAAGTTTCATGTTACCACTAGAGCCGAGTTTGTGTTGCCCTTTCTTTTCTTTCCTTTGATGTGTCACTCAGTCTATAAAAAGTTTGAAATATGCTAGATTATATAAATATAAAGAGTAATTAATTAGTACATAATTACATTCTTAATAGTATCCCATACCTTCTTTTGGCATCTAGTGGTGTATTTCCTTTTTTCCTTTCAATTCTCTCCTTGGCATCCAAAATCAAGTCCTTCCACTACCTCTCTGAAATCATGGAGGGATGCTTGTACTTTAGGTTCCTCTCTAAATGGGTCCTGTATTGGTCCCTCACATACTTTAGATATGTGCCAGCTTTTTCAAGGAGCTTGGTTTTGTCAAAGGTGTCATTTCCAAACCACTCAACCATTTGGTTTGTCAATTCATCTTTTAACCTTTTTTCTTGGTCATTCCACCTTTTAAAGCAAAAACAAACCTATTAGATTCAGAAATGAATTGAAGCTACATTTATTACACTTCAAGAAATAGATCAAAGGAAAACTATTCTAGCAATGATATGAAATCAAAATAGTGGATTAGGGTTAGTTCACATATGATGTACCACCTTTTACATATGGTGGGCCCAAATATCTGCAATGCAATGTCACTAAGATGTTTATAGAAAATATCATTGCTTGCAAAAAATTCATGGTATCATTAGTCCAAAATGAGTAATGATAAAGTAAATTACAATTAGAGTATATATAATAATAATTTTAAAGTATGTGGAACCTTTTGTATCTTTAAGGGAATCATTTCTTTGTCGCTCACCACCAATGTGGCCTGCAACATTCCCGTACTAGCAATATGAGAAGGTCTAGGAAATGATGGTATGTTATCAGTAGTAGTCACCTCTGGCAGATCCTCATGTGCATCTCCTCCTACAAATAATGAATCCACTATGAAATGGCATTAGAATTCAAGAAAGAATGCTTGAAGGGAAATAAACACATGACAGAAGATAGAGCTAAAGAGGGATCTACCAATAGTGGGTGGGCCAATATGACGTACACTAGAGGATGTCTGCATGCTACGTGTTGCCGACATTGCAGTCGGCAATATAGGTGAGGGTAA
The DNA here is from genome assembly GCF_030272615.1 of Cryptomeria japonica. Classification (NCBI taxonomy): domain Eukaryota; kingdom Viridiplantae; phylum Streptophyta; class Pinopsida; order Cupressales; family Cupressaceae; genus Cryptomeria; species Cryptomeria japonica. Next base: position 629,336,574 of record NC_081407.1, on the reverse strand, counting down.
CCTCTGATGAGGCGGTGGTGGCATTTGCACAGTAACATTGACAACACCTAAAGAATAATACATTAAATATATCAAACATTAAATATATGAAAAGTGCAAGAATTATAAATAAGGATGAACCTTTATTTTGAAAATTGATAGTATCAAGTATGATGTGTTTTGGGTACTCAGAGTGATAAGCCAAGCAAGTGATAATACAAGAAAATCATCATCACCTGAAGACCCTACAACACCCTGATCATGGGAACAACTTTGATGAGGGTGGATAAATTGCTGTAAAAATAATACGTACATATTTTAGTTAATGACATAAAAGAGAATAAAATATAAACCATTATTGAACTTTTGTTATAATTAAAGCTTTCATTATTGCTTACTTACAAGTTTTCTGCTGTCTGAAGCAATAATTCCACCCTCTCTCATATCTCATCAGTAATAGGATGCATGGTTGCCAAATCAACAATCTCTTTTCTAATTTTTCTAAGAGGCATTTTTAAAAATTTCATAAGGTTTATGGGATCTTCAGGGTCATCATCACTTAACCCTAATGATTCCACATCCCTAGAAAGGTACTCAGGTATTGCAACTCCCTTTCCCTTTCCTCGAACATCCATCCATGTCAAGAATATCATTAACAATTACAAAATTAGTATAAGTCACTAAAAAAAAGAACATAATAATGTAACAGTTTGCTTCTATCTAATTTGTATAATTAAAATGAGGTTTACCTACTCGGTAGAAGTGTCTCAAGCTACATCCCTATCTGCGATAAGTGATGGATCATGTCAGTCTGTGACAAAGAAAAAATATAAAAAATGTTAGCAAAATTAAACCAATAAACTTAGCAAAAAAACTTCATAATAAAATGGTATATTGGATTCATTAATTGGAGGTTGGTTAATTTAAATGGTATATAGTATGTACCACCCCCATGATATTAACTTTTTTTGTATCTATATGATTCAAACTGTAATCAATTAGAATCTCTTTGCCTGCACTTATTGATTTTATCGCACATACAAATACACGATTTCTCTCGCATGTCTCAAATATGCAGTTGGGTTGTTTATTAGTTGACCTAGGGCATGTACTATTTATAAAACCTACAATATTCCCTATTGCTTTTGGCCGACCATCAATGTATATAGCCACTCATTTACTTTGATCATTATCTTTCTGTTGTATATAATTTGTTGACAGTGCATACCTATGCATACTTTTTTTTATATTTAACAATCTGCATCCAATTATTGTAATTGTAACAAGGTCCAACAAACTCCATCAATTCAACAACTCTATTGTAACAGACCTTTATGCCGTCCATGGAAAATAAGCCTAAACCATGTAACGATAAAGGTGCTATGCGATATATCCTATCGTTAACACAAAAACTAGTGTTTATTGGAGGAAGTTCCTTGGGCACCCATTGTTTCTATAGATGTATGTACCTCAATGACACCTCAATGTCGCTTTTGGTCTCATCATCATAAGAACATGACCCCCCTTGAGCAAGGAAAAATTTCATGCATTTATTGAATTTTCTTCTAATCTTTCGACCTCTTGTTGATCTCCCTATTGTAGACCTACTACATGTGTCACTTCCATTTTTTATTCCTACATTTTCCTCACTTGACGAAGACAAATCTAACAAATACCTATTTGGGGGTACCTGCACTCCATGAAATGAGATAGTTAATTGGTAATGAGAGAGAAATTTTGCAAATGAGGGTAATGTTGATGAAGAAGTCAACCCTAAAGTTGATTTTGGGATTAAAATTGGAATAAGTCCAACCAGGGCCTCAAGTGTTGATAATTGTATTAGATTTCCTGCTAATGTTGAGGTTTGAAAAACTAAGAAAGTTTGTTTTCCAAGTAATTTTAAAACAATAAATTGTTTCTATAGGGTGTATTGACTAGTTATACCTGTCCATCCATGAGACTGTGCAAGATCCTTGTCAAAGGGGTTCAGGGTCCTATACAATGTAATTCAATTATCTTATGTTAGCTAAAAATTACATAGTACACAACATGAACAACATGAGCTTTGTAGACAAAAAGAGTATTAAATAATAAAAAGATGTTGTCATCAAAATCATTGTAAATTTTTAAATTCCTTACCCTTACTTTATGTAGACTATGTAGGATCCTCAACTAAATGGTTGATGATGTCTGTAGTCAACGACCTATTCCCACCAAGGGTGATAGCATCACATAAGGACTATACCTGAAATCAATACCATGAATTAAGCATCATAAGCATTACTACATTTGTAAGTTGATAAACAATAAATGCATATGTATCATAAGCATCAGAAGCATCATATGATGTGTCATCATATATGTAATTGATCGTCACAATTAGCATCACATATGTGTCATCATAAACATGTAATCCATCACATAGGTAATAAACAATCCACATTCTATAAATAAACACAAAGTTTAAAAAATGTCACATGCATCATCATAAACATGTGATCCATCACATATGTATTTTAAATCAACATCCATCACATAGCTAATAAACAATCCAATTTCCATAAATAAACACAGTTTAAAAAATGTCACATAAATAGTCACTCTCCCTATCTCCATCTCCATATTAAAAGGTTCATCATAAATTAATTATGTAATGGCATTAGAATTCAAAACATAATGAATTAATTATGTAAAAAAATTCTATCAAGTAGTCAATATTAAATAGATAATATACTAATCGCATACCTCATACATTTCATTCTTCATCATCATGAACATCAAGGTCATCATCGCCAACATCATCATCATCATCATCATCATCATCATCATCATCATCATCATCATCATCTTCTTCTTCTTCTTCTTCTTCTTCTTCTTCATCATCATCATTGAGAAACTGTCGATCATGATCATCATCCACTTCATCTTCTACTTCTTTGATATCTTCTTCTTCCATCACATTATACTTTATTCGCATTCCTCTTGGATCATGTCTAAAAACAAATGACCAACCTAGTTTATGTGGAACCTCTGAGTAAAATACTTGCTCACATTGGCTTGGAAGAACATAGGGCTCATCCCCAACTAGTTCAAATGACCTTGTATTTAGCATTATAAAACCATTATCATGTTCAATAATAGTTCTATCAAGATCATTTTTATTCAATCATAGCCTGTACCATTTGACGACGAACAAAACTAATTTGAAGGAATTAAAGTCACACTCAAGTATATCATCCAAAATACCATAGTATTGATTTTGAGACTGTTGAGGATGTATGTCATTTCTCGATGAAATATTTGTCACCTCAAAGACTGCAGTGATGCCAGAATCACAAGTTTTCTTCATGTCATCCAACTTTTTTATGCAAAATTTATGACCATTGCAGCACATAGCACTGTGGTGTTTGACCTGCGATATGTCAAACATGTAAAATTTATTGCATTGTGAGTTGATAAACATATGGGTGATTAATAAATTTATATGTACCTATTTATCTCTTAAACCATATGATAAATCAATTTCCCTTTGCGTAACATTGGAATCTCCATTGCGATGTGCTTCTTTAACCAATGAAGCCACACCTTCCCATGTTAAGGTGCGTCCAGAATGTTGACAACGTTCAATCCATACCATCATCCAATCAAGATTGTTTGCAATATAAAAATGTAGTGCATCCCACTCTCGACCAACTGTACAAAAAATAAATAGATGTCTTACAATCAATTTATTTTGAAGATTAAGAATTAATTAACTACAATAACATCTTATAATTACCTCTCACTTTCCTCAATCTACCTTTCCCTATCAAGTACTCCCCTTAGAATTGGTTAAGGGTGTTGGGATCCCAAATGCGATCCACATGGATCTTTGCTACAAACTTAGGAAGATATTCAGAAATGTACACCATAGTTTGGTATACCATATATTCCTCCACCATAGAACCCTTAGGATGTGCTCTTTGTTGAACCAAAGCCTTCAAAAATTTCAAGTGCCTCTCAATCATCCACATTGACCTAGTGTGTACAGGTCCACACAATTCAATCTCCTCAACTTGGTGTGTGAGGTAGTGTTCTTGTGCATTGAAAAAAGCTAGAGGTAGACACTTTTGCATTTCACACATTAAATGAGGAATTTTTCTCTTCCAATATTTTATATCATCTTTATGGATTTCTTTACATGACAACCACCTACAAGGTATTCAAGACGCAAAAAAATATATTACATAACAAGTAAAACAAATCGCAAATATAATATCTATACAACGAACTGAACAAATATCACTACTTACCTCATGTATTTTCCAAGATCATATATGAATTGCTTGACATTATTGTCAAAGTCGTACGGGAGAGATAGAGGTAGAACATACTGCAACAATTATAAAATTATCTTTTCAATTTTTTGTAACATAATCTAATGAAAAATACACATACGTAAAGTACTTAAATACATACTAAAAACACAAGAACATGAATTACCTTAATGAAGGTATGTCAATCATGCGTTTTCATCCTTGGCCTAAATTCACTTTTCTTTGATATAAGATTGTTTATGTTCGCAGCAAATCCTGTGGGAAATCAAAATTTTCGTATGACTTCTTTTATAGCATTGCTTTGCTGGTCCGTTAATAACCAAGGAAGCTCACTTATATTAATTTGGTCTCCATGGCTATTTGATTTAATGACATTTATCATTGCATGATTGGAATCCTTAATGTCACTACATATTTTGACAATTTTTTCTTTGTCACGCCTTCCATCCAATATTTTCCATATTGTCTCTGTTATATTCTTTCCAATATGCATACTATCAAACAAATGAACAATTTGTAATTTCTCGTAGTAGGGTAACCTACTAAATTATCAGGGATAAATTTTTAGTCCCTTAGGAAGGTGGTCATTTATGCCTTCATGACCTTCATGATCATCAATCACATCATCAGTAAACAAAACAAAATAGAAAAGATGTTTTATGACAAACCAATAGATGGAATGACATTACCTTGATGATTAATTCTATTATATTCCAACTTCCATAGGTGAGGTGTCATTCTTCATGGCTTTGATGCATTCTCTTCTTTCCCATTGAAAATATGTTTTTCAATATTTCGATACTTATGATTTTTGTGGAGAAAGTGCCTATACTCATCAAACACTTGCTTTCCTAAACTTTTTGAATGATGAGATTTCATCTTTGGACCACAAATAGGACATGCAAATTTTCCCTTTGTTTGAAGACCTACAAGATAATGTATAATTGGATTAAATATGATAATTTTTTAAATTATAATGTTCATGCATAACTTAAACACTATAACATACCACAAAAATGTGTTAGCCCTCAGGCATCGTGTATTGTCCATAGAAGCATCACATGGAATTGAAATTGTCTTTGTCCTATTGGTCTAGAGACGTCATACATAGTGACACCATTCCATAACTACAACAACTCATTGATAAGAGGCTCAATATATACATTCATATCTTTAACTTGGTACTTACCTAGTCGAATGAACAAAAACATTACATAATTATTATGACCATTTTACTGCAATATTTATAATTAAATTTAGATGACTATATTTAAATGATAAAATACTTGGAACAATCATTGCCAACATTATGTGCTCCCTCTTTATTGACATCCATGGAGGAATGTTATTGTTGATAACAAAAATAGGCCACACTGAGTAAACAGATCTCATATCTCCTAATGGATTGTAACCGTCCGCTGCCAATGAAAGCCTAAGATTACGAGGTTCTTCTTTAAAGTGTGGCCACTTTTCCTCTATGTCCATAAATGTTGAACCATCCATATGCATTCAAATAATGTCATCTCGACTTCTATTGCGTGCATGGTAATCCATAAATTGTACCAAGCTAGTGCACTTGAATAATCGTTGCATACGTGGAATAATGGGAATATAGCGAAGAACCTTGCGAGGAACCCTTTTGTTATTTGATCTATTTGATATCTACTGATATGACATTCAGGGCATTCAGTTCAAAATTCATGTTGTTTTTGATATATAATATGATCATTGGGACAAGCATCTATTTCTTGATACTCCATTCCAATATCTTTCATAACGACAGATAATTCTTGGTATGAGAGAGGTAGAATATTTGATGGTGGTAACAAAAACTCACCTATCAATCTACAACAAAAAATAATAATTTTCTAATATAAATAATATTAATGGTACAACATGATTCATAGTTTATTATGACATATATGACATACCTTAACATACGTGACATTGTTATGTTGGATAAACCATTCATAACCTTCAAGTTTACCAACAACAATACAATAGAGAGAAGAGTTCCTTGTGAGCCTTCGTAAAGGGCCTCAGATGCCTTCTCAAGTAGAGGGACATCATGAACAACATCAAGGTCATCTTCATCATCATGATCAGCTATGCGAGTACTAAATGAGTCATGGATCAATGTATTTGTACCATCATCTTCAATTGTGTTTTCTGGCTCATGATCATCATCTTCCATGGGATCATTATCTTCAGCTTCGATATTCACACCTCCATGTTCATCCACTTTGAAAACCATATTCTCTGGGTTGTGTTGATCCATACCATGTGCTCCGAGGTGCTTGACCTATATAAAATTGATAAACATAAATAAACCATGATCATGATCTCATCATCACATAATTTATTATGTATATAAATTGTTAAAAAGATATAATGAAAAACTTACCAATGGATGATAATCAAGTCCACCTTCAATGTGACCATGCAGCCTACAATGTTTCTTCACTATTTTGATTATAAGTCTTCTAGTCTTTAACCCATTACAAATTTTGCACGGACAATAACATTTTCCATTACCTTTTCTTTTCAAGTTAGAACACAATCTAGCAATTGTCTCCTTATTTTGTTGTTCGTTGATATTGTTTGACATGGTCTTTCTTCACAAGAAAGAAAATCGGGCTATAGAACTAGTTATATAGAAGTTGAAATGTTAGTTATGAAATCACATTTCAGTATGATATACTAAATCAAATTACTTGAAAATAGAAATTATCATCATTCAACCAAAACCATCTAACTCTTCTTTTTCATCTAAAAACATATCTAATGGCTTTGTGGTATGAAATCCTTGTATAAGATATTAAGTTGATTGATGTCTAACTGGGGTAATCCATGAGTGTGTAATGTGAATTTAGTATCCTAAACATTGGAGAGACCTTATTTGACTTGCCTAATCAATGTGGTTGCTGTCCTACTATGAAATACTGAGTTCTACCCTTTCCTCTACATCAAACTTCTCACATCATGTTTCTTCAACAAAACACACTAATATGAATTGAGCCAACACCATGAGGATAGGGTCAAGTATCAATATGGAAACTAATCATAATATGTGAAGACAGGGTTCACACATAAGTGTTGGCTCTCAACAATTCCACACTTCCAAAATTGTCAGTCTTAAGACTTGTCCTATTGGGTGAGCACTCATTGATGGCCACAAGGCCAAATCAATGTATGTAGGCTTCAAACTCCTAACTCTAGGCTAGGAGGACCCTAAAGAAGGTCTATGAACACTCACTTGGTATTAAAATAGAAAGAGCCTTCGTCTAGAACTTTGTTTGCAATGCACACATCAATATTGGTAATAATTGTTATGATGGATGGTTTATTAGGACGGTAAATAAAATGCTTATTTTTTTTCCACCCTTTGAAACTACAACAAGGTATTTGTGGTGTAGGTGCACCAAGGAAAAAAAATTCAAATTTCAAGAAGTTTGAGACCAAGGAGGAGTGTCTAACATCAAACAAATTCAATAAAATCAATCATGAGATCCTAAAGCCAATAATGGCTTTTGAAACTAAAAAAATGCAAAAGTTGTCAAATTGTCCTGAAAGTTGTAAAATGTTGTCAAATGTTGGATATTGGGTCAAAACACCCAAAAATGGATTTAGGAGGGTTTAGATTCATCAAATATGCCAATAAGGATGAAAATCCAATAATTGTAGGTTTTATTCAAAAAGTTGTCAAGCATTTGCAAAAAATGTAAAATTCAAATTTTCAAGTTCCAACGGTTAGGAAGAATTAGGAGGGAAAAGCAAGTTTTAATTGTTTTAGTGTTAAATAAACTTTTTAACCAACCATATGGTGGTTGAACAAAATTGGAGAGGCTATTTAAAGCCATAGACATGGTTTGTAAGGCAGATTGAATGCCAAGGAGTATGGACTGCTGTAGAAACTCAATGAAAATTCAGAATTTTGGAGTAATTTCTCATATTTTCTATTCTTTGTGAAGGTTTACTTTAAATTTGTTCATTCCCTAACATTTTAAAGAACTTTTATCAACATTACACACCTCTATGGATGATTTGAGTTCATTATTCATTATTCATTCTGTTATAGGGCTTACTGTCATAACTTTTTGAGTATTTTCCTCTAGTAGCTTTGACAAAATTCAATCATGGGGTCATTCCATGAATGTTGAACCCTGTTTCTCATGGGATGAATATTTTATAACATTTATAATACATTCTAACAACTAAAATGTGCAATTGAGGGGTTTAGTGCAAGTGATCACCATTTGAATGAGTGAGAAGCCTAGTGAAGAGGCTCGGTAGGGTGAAGGTTGGAGAGATATACCTACATGAGGGGTAGTTTTTATGATTTGTAAATTGGTAAAACACCTATCTAAAGGTAAATCAACAACTAATTTGATCCAGGAGTGAGTGGACGTGGGAGATTGGAGAAACCCTAGATTTTAGGGCTTTTTGATGAAAATTTGGGGCTTTTGGGGTTAGAGGCTTCACAAACTGAAATTGATTGTGGATTTCTTTATCATTTGATATTTAGAAAGACTATTTTAAGGTTAGAAGTACCCAGAAGTAATATTTCTTATAGTTTCTTTATTAATCCACCGTTCTAGTTGCTTGAAAACGAAGGATAGTCTAAAACAATAGATACTTTCCAAAACAACTTGCTAAATGCTCTGACAATGTTATAGAAAAGCCAAAAGGGTATCCAAAAATATATTTTATTTGTCTTGTGTCTTGGAATTTTGTAGAGTTATCATTAAATCTCTCTCTATAGGGCTAATAGGGGTTTGGGCATTTGGGTATTGAACAGAAGGCCAAAACTAGTTTGAACCTTTCTACAAGAAATGCAAAAGTTGTCATGGCAATATGACAATTTTTTTCCCAATGGACCTCAAACTTTCACAATTAGGTCTCTATTTGTTGTTAGAATGCGATCTATGACTAAGTATTAGAGGATCTTACTAACTTGGGTATCATGCTTTTATGTGTCTCTGACATGACTCCTAGTAACTATATAAGGATCTTACTAGTCCTAGATCTATGCCTTGTCTTTTTGATATGGTTCCTAGTGAGAATATATGAATCTTACTAGTTCTAAATGTCATAACTTTGTGTTTTGCATGCTCCATGTGTGTCACCAATGTTACTCATATTACTCACTTTCTACTTCCCTTTTATCTCAATATTGTAGATTGACAATATCATAAGTCTTGGGAGCTACCACCTTTCCAAACTTGTAGACATCTTGACTCTTCAGTATCTTGGTGAAAGAATATTTGGTTTCTTGATATTTTCCAAAGAGTAAATGAACATAATTTCATACTCTTGCTAAGAGGGGGCTAAATATTGCATCATAAGTTGTATCTCTTTAAAAATATACTCTAAGTTTGGACTCAATTTAAGTGGTCGTGCCTTATTTATGCCTAACTGTACTTAGGTTTGACAAAGTTTCCATAAATTTGGTTCATTCCCTTATTCATGATGTTCCTCATGTTTCATTTTTATAGGACTAGGGTCTTGGGAACCCTTATTCATAGAAATTGGACCTAAAATTTGAAAGATGAATGGCGGATTCACAAATAGTAGGAATTTACTCTCCAAATGTGGACTTTTGCAAAACTTCAATTTGAAAAGGTGCAAGGACCATCCATATAAGGTCCATCTTGAAAATTAAATGATAATACCATCCATGCATATTAAATGATATAGTCAAGTAATTAAGAAGGAAAACCATTTCCTGAAGTTGTCAAATGATTTTATATTATTAGTTCTGATAGATTTCTAACCTATTGCAGGACCTCAATCAGGTACACATCTTATTCCATTTGTAGTTTTACATAAAATGGTGATTTAGGGAAAGAACTAGGGTTTTTACAAAAAAAAGTAGCATCATGTTTATTCTATGAGTATTTTGAAAGCTATTTCATATTGGGAATCATTTTGAACATTCCATGATCATTGCTTCAGGACAAGCAATCCTGAGCGGGGCAGACTATAATGTCCCCACTTTGGAATAGAATTTAATAATAAATAATAATAATAATATTAAATTAAAAAAGAATAAAAATAAAATATAAAATAATATAATTAAAATTTAATTAAGTTAATGAATGGTCAAAAGATATGGAAGGAAAAATTGCTATGATCTCCTAAGCTCTTCAAAATAGCATGAAAGTGTAATAGACACTCTAGACTCTAAAAGGGGATGAGAGAATTCCTCTTTATAGGAAATTCATTACTTAGATGGAAGGATATGTGGGATAAAGAGCCACATGGGAAGATGCTCACAAAGACCATGAGAGAAAGATGGAAGAAGGAATCTAAGTTGTAGGGAGGTTGGAGGGAATATAGGATTCATGAGACAAGTGTCTTATGAGTCTCTTTTGACTAGGATGATGTGGAGAAACCAATATCTACAATGCAGGGAAGATGGAGAGGAAATAGGAAATGGAATGCTACATAGGTCTCCACTCCCATTTGAATAGGAGCTTGTCAACTATACCATACCCAAGGATGTACCAAACTACAAGATTCTCGAACCCTTACGAGTCCCTGTCCCACAACTTAGGTATTCCACCTTGGATCCCTTTCAACCTCAAGGGTTTTCATTCTTCGATTGAATCACACTGAATTGCTCTAGAAACAAGGTTTGATAACATGAAAAATTGGATGATCATTTTCTTTTTGCAATTGCTTTTATATGTTTCCCTTCTCACATGGGTGCCCAACTCTTGAAAATCCAAAACTAGATCTTGGGGGTTACAAAAGGCCTTATCTGGCCCAATTAAATATTACACTTTATTTTAATCCATAAGTTGTCCTTTTTTGACAAAATTTTAATTGGACAAACTTAAAACATTATTACAATATTATTTCCCTAATTTCAAGACTGCACTTTCACAAGCATCAAATTGTCACACCTGCCCCCTTTAACAGTAATTAGGTCTAAACCCTAGGTCTGCAATATTTGCATCTGAAGTCTGCACTTTGATGGACAACAACCTTAGCACTCAGTTCGCTCTCCATATTGATGAATTTTGCACCTTAATTAGCAGATGAAGTTCGCTATAATGGCAGATATAATGTTGCTCCTTTAAGTTCACATTAGGCAGGCACATATATTTTGAATGGAATGATAAAACTGAATGATTGATTAATGATGTGAAGTTTGTGTTTATTTATATGTGGAGCAATAGACTTAATCATGTTGGCTTGCCTTTATAAATTAAAGTCCTTTAATTTATTAACCGAAATGCATAAGGATAGGGTTGGCCCTATGTTGGCATGTTAGCTTGTATGTATGTAGCATGGAGATGTAGTGTGGGGTCTTCTTTAGATGTCATGGGGTATAGGGCCCAACCCTACATGTTGGGAAGGGGCTGGCTCCTTAGGCGGATTCCAATGTTGCCCAAGGCAATTGGAATCCGTCATCCCTAATTATAATCAACACTTCCATCCCTTCTAATATATCTTTTTTACATGTAGCATTTTTGTACTTAGGATTCCAAGAGCATGTTTTAAATTGTACTTGGTGACTGGTTAATTTTCTTAGTATCCCCTATATCAAAAATAGGAGAGTGGAAAGAAATTTGTCCCTTTAAGATAATAAAACAAGAATGTAAGATAAGTACAATACTTTTCATGTTGGGTAACTAGAGGTTTGCTTGCCATCTTGTAGTCAAACATTTCACATGACTTCCTAAACTCTCCAATTATAATATTGTAACCAACCTATAGGGTTTAGTAATTATGACATCCATAATAATCGCAAGAAATATTAAGCTACTATAGTTGAATAGAAGAATGAATGTGATTCATAACCAACTCTTTTAATTTCATAGTCCTCTTTTTTTTTTACACAAATACTGTAGCTTGCAATACAAAATAAGGAGATGTTTCCCCTATCATGTCTTAAAAACCTTAAATAAAGATTATATTTGAAAAATTCAAACAAATAAACAGACAAAGTAAACCATCAAATTCTAACTAGCAAACACATAAGCACACACCCATAGGAAAATCACACATAAACCTTAGGTATGTAACACACCATGTTTGTTCTTTGCAGAATGTTGATAAAGCGGGATAGATTTAATTTACAAGGCTTGCTTTGCCAATTCAACTATTTTGAAGGCAACCATATCTACTAAGTTTAGACACAATAGGTTCCCTACCACTACATCCATATAAATGGGAAATTTGATGGTGAAGTAAAGCCTTAGCACGCCATGATGACCACATAAAAATCCAGTATCAAAAGGCTTATGCAAATACTGGATATCAGACAACATAGAATGTGACTACCATATAATAGCATTTTAAAAGGACAGAAATCTAGGTCACAAGATGTATTTCAGCTTTCAATTTAGATGAGTAAGGTTTTAATTATGTTAACATATTTCTTTGTCCACTTCTGTTTAAATCTAGCCTTGATTGTCTAAAGCTTAGAGAATGTTTTAGAATAAAAAAGGCATTTAAACTACTGGCAAGAATCATATAAAAATTATGCTTAGAGAATGTTAAAAAATGGCAAACAAATGAAATTTATCAAAAAAAATACTAGCTTATAAATAAAATAAAGAATCAAGCACTGAAGTGCTTGTAGAAGTGTGAAGATAAGTCCATTGTAGGGTGAAATGATGACATAATTTTAACAACAAAAGAAATGGTTAGTAAATTAAATGGTGCTTTCATGACTCATGAAATGTTCCAACTAAAGCATTCATTGACTATCAATTTGTTACCCACTAAACAGGAGGAAATATAATTGTCCAGCTAAATATCTAGTGGTAACAACATAAAGAACACAAACATAGGGGACAAGATACGTTGAGACAAATAGCAAAATGCTGATGATGCCCCCTGTTTCACAGTGGCCTCACTTCATTTTAATAAAATTGTGATGAAAGATAGAAATCCATGGATAATTATAGTTGCCTTGAAATTGTGCTCTTTGTTTGCAATACTAGAGGAATTACAAAAGGAGCAATACTAACGCTCAAAGTAATTCCAACATCTCCTATTTAATAAACTATCAAGTTCAAGATGGGTTTCTAGATCAAACCTTAGTCAAGACACTTGAATTGCCATCATTCCTATTGAGGCATCCTCATCAGGCAGATACACTGGATGAAAATCTGGAGCATTGCTTTCGTGGTTGGAATCTAATTATTTCATTAGGCGAATCCATATTACTGTAGAATAGAAGATCGTTTAGCTGATACTTCTGCATGAAACTCGTACAATAGTGAACAATCAACACGCACGTATACAGGAGGAAGGGATTGTTGTGATAAAATTGAATGTTCACTCCTCAATCACAGTTCTATGGTTTTATGAGGAGTGGATTCCTACAGGGTATTACGCATTCAAGGAACCACACCTTTAACTAGAAGCCATCTGGCCTAAGATTGGATAATCAATATGAATATGAAATTGACCAATTTGCATTAAAAACTAGGGAAATTCCGGCCTGAGATTGGATAATCAATATGAATATGAGATTGACCAATTTGTTTTAAAAACTAGGGTAGTTAACCACCACATGTCTCATTTCCTAACATCTTTTACATAAAAAAGGAATCTCTCATACTCCAAGAGTTGATTCCACAATCGGTCAATATCCCACAAGAATGAAAGCATAGCTAGCATGTATAAAAGCAAGCAAAAGTTGTAGAATCTCTTGAATGGTATATTTTTTGCAACATGAAATTAAGGTGAAGAATCTACCTCCTACGCGGGATTGCAAGCAATGCACAAATGCATTTGACACAAGTTTGATGTTGTTGGGGGTTGAAGTCGCCATAGACGCCTATGCGGGATTGCAATGCACAAATGAATTGCCCTCTTTTTTTTTTTTAAGTAATGGCCATTGTCGTCAAAATTATGATGAACTCGAGCACTTTTTTGAAAAAAAGAAAATTTTCATTGCTAATGCCTTCTTCGTCGAAACTAAATGGCAAATTGCCATCGGAATTACGATGAATTCAGGCATTTTTAAAAAAAAAAATCAAATTTAGCCACAATATACCTTCTCTATCAAAAACCTCAGTCGGAAATCTAGTCCAAATGTATTAGTGAGTATTGCTTCCTGCAACTGCAGGCCCCTGTTTATGTAATATCTTTTCATATGGCCAATGAACTAATATTGTGGGTCACAGATTGCACCATAGTTTTTCCTCATTGAGGTTTTCCACGTATAAATTTTGTGTGTTTTGGTGTTCATTTATGTGGATGGTTTATTTTCTTTTTGTTATATGTTTATTTGTTTACTGGTACATACATGCATGGTATAGAAATTTAAATATTGTAGATTCTGACAGAACACTGATTCACCCCCCTCTCAGTGTTCTCAGATCCCAATAGGTATATGCCTTTATATGCCTTCAATAGAATCTAGTTGCCATTAATGACAACATATGATTCCAAAGAGTGAAAATTTCCAACAATCTCCCCCTTTGTAATTGATGGCAACACTCATGTGAAAAATGGATTCCCTGTCGATTTAACTGAAAAATGAATCATGCTCCCCCTGAGCTAATTGACCCTGGCAGCAATATACTCTACCTATCCTTCGCTTAGGATTACATACATATTTTTCACATACATATACTCCCCCTTTGGCATCAATGCCAAAGACTGGTGAAAGAATTGAAAGAATAATTATAGATTACTTTACCAGAGCTTGACCAATCTCAAAATTTCTAAGTAAGCTTTCTCTGGCAACTGTACA
The DNA here is from genome assembly GCF_030272615.1 of Cryptomeria japonica. NCBI lineage: Eukaryota > Viridiplantae > Streptophyta > Pinopsida > Cupressales > Cupressaceae > Cryptomeria > Cryptomeria japonica. The sequence goes on along the minus strand of NC_081407.1, from coordinate 629,321,559 downwards.
TTGGTATCCCAACTGGTTTTGAATGTTTTAGATATGGACACTGATGAATAATGATGAATAGTAGTACCAAACCGATACTGAGAGGGGAGGTGAATCAGTACAGGCAAAAAAATTCTTCACAATTCAAACAACAGAGACTGCACTAACCTGTAAGCAGCATTATCGATCTCAGTCAGGACATTATCGGTTAAACACAGTGAGACTGTGAAAAAACACAAACCGGTAACACCTAGATCAATTAAAGACCTAATACCTTATCACAACTTCACCCAAATGCTTAAGCAAGTAATACATCAGAAATAATTATGACCATTGAATCAACTTGCATTACCACTTAACATAAAACACTAAACCATCACATGAAAAGCATCACACATGACACACTGATTTTTCACATGGAAACCCAACTAGAAAAAACCACAGTGGGGATGAATACCCACAAGCTATTGTTTGAACTCTTCTGAAGTCTGCTCTGTTAGGAGCCTAGTCCGGTTAAAGACTTTTACAATAGGTTCTACTAGAAACCGATCTTGCTAAGGATCACCCAGTTAAGGGATGGCTAAATACCCTATTAAAGGTTACCTCGCAAGAGGATTTGAAGAACTCATTGAATTGAGTCACCCTGTTAAAGGATTTACACAAAATCCTATTAAAGCTACCCGGTTAAGGGATTTTCCAACTGCTGAAATGGTTAGAAGTCAATAGGTAATACACTGATCTGATAACAACACACAATGCTAAGGTAGATCCTCTTTAGCTCCTTTTCTTCTACAATCACACTCTGTAGGTATCAACACACTTCTTCAGTCTAGCAAGAATCAAGTATCTCTTCACTTGGATACACACATAACATTTGTCAACAACTTCAAAATGAAAAACATCATCGACCTTATAGGAAATAGATAGGTCGGTAGCATAAACCCTAAACCCTAAATATTTAGGTTTAACAATTCAGTCAGTTTAATCCTAACCGTTAATCACACTGCATTGAATGTAACAGTCTTAAACAGATCTCAAGACATTCTCCAACATTCATTCTTTGCTGCTTTAGAAAGTAGATAACCCATCACGCGCTCTCCATTGTTTATAGAGACTTCACACATTCTCAAGGTAGATAGGATCAATCTCCATGTAAGATCCTCAAGGAAATCCTTCACGCACACAAGGCTGACGTGGCAACATGATCTGATCTTTATTACAATGCTAAATCATCACAGGCTTGGAAAGCATCAATCAGAAACCCTGAAGCTGAGACTACCAACCAGTAGTCATGCCAAATGAAACCTTGATACAAAACTTCCCATATACCGATTCTCATTCAACATATCGCTTCACTTTTTCACATATACCGATTCACATCATCATATCGATTCACTTGCCAGTTTTCTTAAATTAATATACTGGTTCATACTTTAGCATATTGACATCAATGACAACATACAATATCATCATGTCATCAGGCTCTGTACATATGCCAACAATCTCCCCCTTTGGCATTGATGGCAATATACAAAGATATCTCTTTACTTCACACCTTCTCCCCAATACTGCAGGTATCTTCTCCACTTCACATCTTCTCCCCCTTTGAGAAAAATGCCAAAGTGGAGGCACAAATAGCTATGTTCCACTATGTTGCTCCCCCTAAGGAGTAGCATCCTTCAACACACCAATCCTAAAAAATATTTGTCAATGCATTACCTGACTGATGTGGAGTACACACCTTTAGTTCACCTCTTGAAGGGGCAGCACCCCTAATTCACCTCTTAAATAGGTAAATGTAGCCTTCGGTAGAGGCTTGGTGAATATGTTGGCTAACTGCTCCTTACTGGAAACATGTTCCAATACAACCTCTTTGTTTTGAACCTTCTCCCTCAAGAAGTAATACTTGAGCTCTAAGTGCTTGGTTCTAGCATGCAAAACCGGATTCTTGGAAATATTAATTGCACTTGTTTTGTCACAAAATATACTCACTAGTTCAGATATAGGAACTTTGAAACCACTTAATACATGCTTCATCCAAATTGTTTGAGTGCAGTTCATAAATGCTGCAACATATTCCACTTCTGTTGTAGACTGAGAGATACAACTCTACTTCTTACTCATCCATGAGACTAGTCTACCACCAAGAAAGAATGCACCACCGGTTGTGCTCTTCCAATCATCCACATTACTAGCGCAATCAGCATCTATAAACACTTTGAGGTCGAAATCATTACTGTATGGATACCACAATCCATAGTCAATAGTTCCCTTTAGACATCTAAGAATCTGCTTGACTGCTACCAAGTGGGATTCTCTTGGACTTTTCTGGAACCATGTAGTAATGCCCACTACATGTGCAATATCTAGTCTGCTATGCACTACATAGTGCAACTTACCAATCATTGATCAATATTCCTTCTCATTCACCAATGCTGAGTCATCCTCTTTTGATAATTTACAACTGGTCACCATTAGTGTACCAACTAGTTTGTTGTCTTCCATGCCAAAGGTCTTCAACACCTCTTTGACATACTTGGACTGAGTGATAAAGATACCATCTTTCATTTGTTGAATCTGTAGTCCAGTGAAGAACTTAATCTCCCCTATAAGTGACATCTCAAATTCCTTCTTCCTCTCATCTGCAAAATCATGACTCATCTTGTCATCTCCACCAAAAATTATGTCATCAACAAATACTTCACAGATCAGAATTTTATCTCCTTCTGACTTCAAATAGATATTGCTATCTTCACTTGTTCTTTCAAATCCAATCTTCACAAGATGGGAGTGTAAGTGTTCATACAAGTCTTTATGTAGCTTACACACCATGTCACTATCTTCTAATAGGGAAAATCCATCTAGTTGCTCTATATACACCTCCTCTTCAAGTATTCCATTCAGGAATGTAGATTTTACATTGATTTGATATACTTTGAATCCCTTGAAGGCTGCATATGCAAGAAGCATATGAACTCCTTCCAATCTAGCTACTGGAGCAAAGGTTTCTCCATAGTCTTCTCCTTCTTCTTGAGCATATCCCTTACACACCAGTCTGGCTTTGTTTCTTACCACTGTTCCATCTTCATTCAACTTATTTCTGAAAACCCATTTGGTGCCAATGACATTTTTGTGCTCAGGTCTAGGTACCAAAGACCATGTGCCATTCTTTTCTATCTGGTAAAGTTCCTCTTCCATTGCCTTGATCCAATCTTCATCTTTATGTGCCTCTTTAAAAATTTTAGGCTCAAATTCAAAGATCATGCAAGAGTTATCTTTGACCTTTCTTCTTGTAATAATTCTTGCATCCTTATCTCCTATGATCTACTTTGGATCATGATTTAGCTTCACATACCTAGGAATGATCTTAACAGATTCCTCTTGCTTTTCTTCTTCATCCTCATCTTCATCAGTATCAACATCTACCAGTGTAGAAGCACTATTACTAGTACCAGGTTGTTTTGCAACCAGATCCCAGAAGGTTACAACCGGTTCATCTACTACTTGCTCACTGTCGATTTCCTCAGGTTTCTCAAAAATTTCATCAACTCTAACATTGACACTTTCAACAATTCTCTAAGTCCTATTGTTGAAACACTTGAGAACTTTGCTTTTGGTGGAATACCCTAGGAATATTCCCTCATAACTTTTTGCATCAAACTTTCTCTATTGTTCACTCCTTTGGATATAGCACTTGCTACCAAACACTCTAAAGTAGCTTACTATAGGAGCCTTACCAGTCCAATAGTCATAAGGTGTTTATCCTTACCTTTCTTCATGAGTACCCAGTTCATAGTGTAGACTGCAGTGCTCACCGCTTTTCTCCAGAAGGTGTGAGAAACCTTCCCTTGAATCACCATCATTCTGGCTACTTCAACTACAGTTCGGTTGTTCCTCTCTGCTAGGCCATTTTGCTGCAGAGTCCGAGGGGAAGATAGTTGCCTCTTGATGGCATTTTCTTCACAGTACTTTTTGAATTCACTAGAAGTGAACTCACCTCCTTGGTCAGTTCTAAGGCATTTGATTCTCTTACCACTTTCTTTCTCAACTAGTGCTCTGAAGGCTTTGAACTTTCCAAAAGCTTCAGACTTGTCTTTCAAGAATGTGACCCACATCCTTCTTGAGAAGTCATCAGTGAGAATCATAAAGTGCCTATCTCCCTACACACTCCTAGTTTTCATAGGACCACACAAATCAATATGCACAAGATCAAGTAAATTATCTACAGTGAAAGATTTACCTTTGAAGGTTGAGGAAGACATTTTTCCCAGTTGACACTCTCTACACAAAGGATTCTTTGGTTTGCTCAGCACAAGAAATCCTCTAACTGCCTTGATCTTACTGGCCTTCACAATATTATCAAATTTTACATGGCAGAGTCTCCTATGACATATCCATCTATCATCAAACTTAACCATTAGTCATGTATTGATATTTGCATTTAGCAGAAATAAGTTACCTCTGGTCTGCATATCGGTGGCCATCAGTTCACCACTCTTTCCTTTTATTTTGCACACTCCATCTTTGAATTCCAGAGTGAGTCCATTATCATTCAGCTAGGCAACACTCAAAAGGTTATGCCTGAGACCTTCTACCCAATACACATTATCAGCACTGATTTTTCCATTTAGAGAGATGGACCCTCTGCATTTTACCATACATGGTGCATCATTACCAAATCGGACCACACCACCATCATACTCTTCCAGAGACAGAAACTTACTTCGGTCTCCAGTCATGTGGTGAGAAAAAACCACTATCAATAATCCACTTGGTGGAATTATGAAAGCGGGAGACAAGAGCCTTCTTGTCTGACACATCTTCCTTAACTGCTACAAACACAATGTCTTCACTTTCTTCATCTTCTGATTCCTCATCAGTGACACCTTCATCAACTGCTACAAAGCAATTTCTCCTATTTCCTCCTTTGAACTTCTTGAACTTCTCCGATTTGTCCTTATTATCACCATTATGACAGTTTACAGCAATGTGTCCGATCCTATTGCAAGAGAAGCATTTCAAAAGGAGCTTACCTCTGTATTTACCAGTTCCCTTAGGAAGTCTCTTGGCAAGAAGAGCTTCAAATTCCATCAGGATCTCCTCATCATCCATTTCTCTACCTTGTCTTTGTCCACAACTGGTGCTAGCTTCTTTTCCCTTTCTAGATGGTGCAGCAGATGCTCTAAACGTTGATTCAGTCTTCTAAATACTACCATCATAATTATTTAGCTCATATGTGGTCAACTTAGCAACGATGGAGTCTAGGGATACCTTTCTCTTGTCTATAGACCTCAACTCCTGAATAGCAGCAACCCTTATTGCATAGACTGGTAAAAAGGATCTCAATACTTTGCTAACAACAGTGGAATCATCTATTTTACCTCCTTCACTCTTGATGTCTCCAACAACAATTTTGATTCTTATTCCATATTGTTGAATGGTCTCTCCTTCAACCATCTGCATGTCTTCAAACTTTCCCCTAAGGCTCTCTTCCTTAGCTTGTTTCACATGCTCATCACTGCCATAGATACTCTCCAGGGCATCCCATACTTCTTTGGGATTGTCTTTATCTTGAACATCAATAAACTTAATGTCAGATAGATTGTTGATTAGGGCTTCTATGACTTGCCCATTCTCCCAAATCTCTCTTCTTTGGTCATTGGTGAGAGTACTGATAAGGATAACATAAGAATTATCAACATAGTTCTAGTGTTGAGCACCCATGCTTATGATGTATATCTTTGTTCTTTCCTTCCATATTTTAAAGTTATCTTTGTTGAACTTTATACCTTCCCTCTTCATCATTAGAGTAGGATCTTTTCCTCAAGTGGTTAAGATTACAACACAGAGGACCTGAAGGAGGCTCTGATACCAATTGATGAATAATGATGAGTGATTAGTACCAAACTAGTACTAAGAAGGGGGGGTGAATTAGTACAGACAAAAACTTTCTTCACAATTCAAACAGCAAAGACTGCACTAACTGGTAAGTAGCATTATTGATCTCAGTCAGGACACTATTGGTAAAACACAGTGAGACTGTGAAAAAACACAAACTGGTAACACCTAGATCAATTAAAGACCTAATACCTTATCACAATTTCACCCAAATGCTTAAGCAAGTAATACATCGGAAATACTTATGACCATTGAATCAACTTGCATTACCACTTAACATAAAACACTAAACCATCACATGAAAAGCATCACACATGACACACTGATTTTTCACGTGGAAACCCAACTGGGAAAAACCATGGTGGGGATGAATACCCACAAGTTGTTCTTTGAACTCTTTTGAATTTTGCTCTATTAGGAGCCTAGTCTAGTTAAAGACTTTTATAATAGGTTCTGCTAGGAACTGATCCCGCTAAGGATCACCTGGTTAAAGGTTACCTCGTAAGAGGATTTGAAGAACTCATTGAATTGAGTCACCCTATTAAAGGATTTACACAAAATCCTATTAAAGCTACCTAGTTAAGAGATTTTCCAACTGCTGAAATGGTTAGAAGTCAATACGTAATACACTGATCTGATAACAACACACAATGCCAAGGAAGATCCTCTTTAGCTCCTTTGCTTCGACAATCACACTTTGCAGGTATCAACACACTTCTCCGGTCTAGCAAGAATCAAGTATCTCTTCACTTGGATACACACATAACATTTTCCAACAACTTCAAAATGAAAAACATCATCGACCTTATAGGAAATAGATAGGTTGGTATCATAAACCTTAAACCCTAAACATTTAGGTTTAACAATTCAATCAGTTCAATCCTAACCATTAATCACACTGCATTGAATGCAATAATCTTAAACAAATCTCAAGACATTCTCCAATGTTCATTCTTTGTTGCTTTAGGAAGTTGATAACCCATCACATGCTCTCCACCATTTATAGAGACTTCACACATTCCTGAGGTAGATAGGATTAATCTCCATGCAAGATCCTCAAGGAAATCCTTCATGCACACAAGGCTGACATGGCAACATGATCTGATCTTCATTACAATGCTAACTCATCACAAGATGTCATCGGTTGAATCACACAAGCTTGGAAAGCATCAACCAGAAACCCTGAAGCTAAGACTACCAACTAGTAGTCATGCCAAACAAAACCCCGATACAAAACTTCCCATATACTGGTTCTCATTCAACATACTGCTTCACTTTTTCACATATACTGATTTACATCATCATACTGGTTCACTTGCCAGTTTGCTTATATCAATATATCGGTTCATACTTTATCATATTGACATCAATGACAACATACAATATCATCATTTCATCAAGCTCTGCACATATGCCAACATATACAAGTCCACTCAGTAACTGTACTAGTGTTTCTTTCTCAATGAATTCTACCAGTGTGGGCTTTGCAAGGATATCCATACATTCCCTCTTATGTACACCAAGTGAATCCAATTTTGGACTCACCAAACCTCTAAGACTCCTTGCTCTCCGAGTGATCTTGTCTCTTTCATTTTCAGAAGAAAAAACTCGGTTCTCCAAAGTCAAAATTTATCCATCAATGGAAGTTTTAAGTGAAGTTAGTCCATCAAAAGAATTAACAATATTGGCTATCTTTTCATGTAATTCCTTTAACCTCTGATCTACATTAGCTATAAGAATTTATATATTACAATAGACCCTGTAGATGTTAGTACATTGTTTCAAAGAATTTTCAATGAGTATAAGTTTCTCTTCAACCTTCCTCTTCTTTGTCTCAATAATCTGGTTAAAAGTAGCTTTCTTGGCGAAAGTAAATCTTTCAAGTGCCTTCTTGTCAGAAATCTATTGTAATGATTGAAATTTTTTAGATAGGTGTTATGTTTATACCTTAAGATTGTTGGAAGGGAATTCTTCATTTTCAATTATACAATCAGGAATCAATCTATGTAAAACCGTTATTGATTGATCTATTATTCCTTTGTCTACAAATCCCTCCTTCATTAGCTTTTGAGTAGCCATCATCATTGGCTCTGTGGGACTCATCTCTATAATTGATTTCATCTCAACTTGAGAAGTGTCAATTGCCAAAGGTTTTGCAAGAGAATCAACTACCGGTTCAGTCTCCTTTTCCTTATTTTCCTTATCCTTTGTTGGTGAATCTCTTTTCTCCTCCTCTAATGCACCGGTGGCTTCACCACTTGGTGTAGTATCAGTTACTATCGGTGGAGTATTATCCATAATATTACTTGTAACCTATATATTATCTATATTATCTTTCCTAGACTGTACAAATGTAGTCTCTGCCGGTTTAGCCTGTACACTCTCATCAGTTTTGGGTTTAACTGTCGACTCACTCAAAATTTGAACTAAACTTTCCAAAATTCCTTTCCCTTTAGATTTTTCCGGAATGGTAGGAGTTGTTGACTTAGCAAATTCTTCTTGACAAGTGAGAAAATCAGGATTCTTTTGGAAGAATTTGTTCCAACCATCTCTGGTCTCATTTACTATCTCATTGACTCTACCCATCATTAGGCCTATTTGTCAGGTTTTGCTGCTAAAGACTATTCTATTAGAAACATCTATACATTTTTTCATTTCCTCATTATTTATTGAGCCACACATATTTAAAAGTTCAACTTCTTTGATTTCTCTGTCCCTCCTAATTTCATCTAATCTCCTTGCATCTAACTTATTGTACAATGATAAGGGAATTTCCTTCAAAAACTCTACCAAAGACTTCTTAGATATGTCTAGATATAACAAAATTGCTTCTTTTATTTCATTTTGCTCATTATCTTCTAAATATTCATAGAAATTTGACACATTCTTCAACATTCCATCTTTAGTTATCTCATCAATAAATTTTGCACAAGTCATTGGGGGTATGATGGTAACATTACCAGATTCAATTGCTTCATCTATCACACTCTTTTTCTTCTTTCTAGGGGTTGCAGGAGTGAATGGAGCAGGTTGCCTCTTCTTTGCCAAAGGTGTGGGTGTTGTTGTTACCTTTCTAACTAACTTCCTCCTTGGTTCCACCTTCTTCTCCTCTGCCCAAGGCTTGTCATCTTTCTTCCTTTGTACCCTTCTGAATGCAAGAGGTTTATTATCCTTTGGATCAGAATTAGAAGTGATAGAAGAAATGAAAGTCTCAAGCCTCTTCACCTCAGAAGTACTAGCTGTTGCTGGTTGATCTACCAATTTAGATCCAGAACCTAGTTTTGTGTCTATCATGTGCATTACATCCTAAACAAATAAAAACATTTTGTCTATCTTTTTTTCTCTTCTTTTCCTATTGAAACTAGTTTTAAATTCAAAAGCCTTCTGCTCTGCAGTGCCAAAGTGTTCAGCCTTATCATCCAAAGGAGCATCAATCAATATTTTAGCATATAACTCCAAAATATTGTCAAATACCTCATAACCCAATTCAATGACCCATATAGTTCTTAGTTCCACTGTTTCCATCAGTGTCTCATATGTTTTTACCATAAAGCAAATATCAGTGGAATATTTATCCACAATGTGTTTGGAAATTCTTTCCCTCAATCTCATATTTTCCTAAAAAGTTTTGAAGTAGCTCCATAGCTTCTCATCCCTGTTACTACCAAGACCGGTGATTGCTTCTTTGATCTGCATACCTACTGATATGTCATGTGCCCAATGCTTCTTTCTCAAACCTGGTAGCTCATTGATGAAGTATAACATCAAACAGACAATAAGATTGCCAAACCTAAAAGTTCCTTTCTTAATCCCTTTTATCTTGCCAAGATTTATCATTAACTCACTCCTCAGCCATTCACATAAGTCATGCTTCTCATTATTCTTTATAAGCTGATATGCAACATGGATGCAAGAGCTGGCAACAGAGTTCAATCAACTTGATTGAGTTACCTTGTAGTCTATGATCATGGTGGCAAATTTCACATTAGTGTCTTTGATGGTGCTGAACCTCATAGATCTTCCATCATGAGTTGTGTCAGTGAGCTTCTCAATCGCAGTGGTGGAGATCTTCTTTCCCGGTTCTTGTCCAACTTTAGGTAAGCCAATGATCACCTAAATAGCTTCTTTGGTAATCATGTCAGGCTAGTCCAGCTAGATAAATTCATTATGGACCCTTCTCAGAACATATCTAATCACATAATCCTTAAATTCTAGAATTTACAAGATTTTGGTTAACCCTAGATCCTCAATGATTTAATATTCCGGTTTGATTATTCCACAACTTCCTAGTATCACAAATTGATACATCCCCTTGATTTCCTCAGTAGATGACTGATAGAAATGTTTTGGAATGCCTTGGCTAGCTCTTGATTACCTATGATTCGCCTTTGCTTTGCTCTAGTTTTCTCGAGTGCTGGATGAGTGAAAATAAGTCCAGTTTCCATTTTTATTAGTGAGTAAACCCTAATTCATCACTATCATAAATTCTTAGCGATGTGCCCTACCGGATGTCGGTTTCATAGTTTTATGTCAGATAAAATTCCATCAATGATCTTTTCTAGGGAATATACAAGATTTTCAATGAATTTGCCAACCCCTAAGGCATGTGCGTTAGTTACTAGTTGAATTTCCTATCAGTGCAGGAATGCTCTAGTCTACCAGTGGAGTTACAGGTGTAGTTACCACTGTAGTTGCATCTCCACTTGGTTCTTTAGATTTTCTAACCCATCTCTTGGTGTGATCTTGTTGTATTTCATCTTCCTTCTTCTTTCCTTTCTCATTTTCTTTATCATTGTTAACCAGTGTAGACTTGCTTTTGAAGTACATAGCAATATGACTTATTTTGTTGCATGCATAACATGTAACATTGTTTTTTTAAATTAATTTGACATATCTAGTGTCATTCCTTGACCTACATTGATTAGCCAAATGACCAAACTTTCCACATGCATGACATTTAACATTCATTCTACGATCTTCTGACTGATGACCATATATCTTGCAATTTGTGCATTGACCGAGAATTGAATTGTAGTTTTGATTTGCTCTATTTCTAAATTGTCTATCCATATGCCCAAATTTATTACAAACAAAATGTCTACCATTTAATTTGTAAGCATTAGATTGCCTTACCAGTTTTCTGTAGTCTGATGAGTTCTTCATACCAGTTGTCTGATCTTCATTTGTAGTAGCTTTCACCTTGTACAAATCCAAGTCCTCTAGAATCTTCACTTTGCATTTTTCTTTTCAATAAATCATCCAACTGTGCAAGCACTAATCCTTAATTTTTCTTTATACTCACTTGCAGTAGCCAGATCATCTCTCAGAGTAGTTATTTACCTTTCAATCTCTTGGTCATTGTTCTGGGAGTGTACCAAATCAGTTCTCAAAAGATTATTCTCATTAGTCAATTTACCACATTCATCAAACTTGTTCTTCAATGATATAACAATATTTTATTCTTTCTTTTTTTTGTCGTCAATATCTTTTGATAACCTCATAGTCAAGTCTTGCATTTCATTCTTCATGAGCATGTTTGCTTGACTCAACTTCTGACATTGTTTCTTAAGTGCATTTTTCTCTTCATCATCCTGGTTTTGAAAAAGTTCCTTTCTCTTAGCTTGAGTTGATGATAACCTTTCTTGCAGAATAAGAATGAATTCATTAGTAGAATTCAATTCATCTTGTATTTTCAAGTTCTTCATCCTTTCAGCATCATAGTCCTCAAGTGCCATCTCAAGTTTCTTCTCCATAGCCATGTTCAATGATTCTGGTTTCAGGATCTTCCTCAAGCTATTATACTTCCTCTGAGGTACCAATCTCTGATACCAATTGTTGGAATACAATGAACCCAAGAACATTGAGAGGGGGGGTGAATCAGTGTTCTTCCGGTAACACAAGATTTTAACCTTTTATAACATACACATATAAACTGATAAATGAAGAAACATATGACATGAAGTAAATAAGCCAGCCACATGAATGAACACCATAACACACTAAATTTATACATGGAAAACCTCAAAGAGGAAAAATCATGGTGGGATTTGTGACCCACAATATCAATTCACTAGCCATATGAAAGATATTACATAGCATGGGGGCCTGCACATGTAGGAAGGCAAACAACCTATAGCACATTGCTCAACACAAAAGAGTCTCATTGACTACAAGCTTCTGCTGAAATAAAATAGTACTGGTGAACTCACAAAATGCATCTGCAATGCCAAAAACTGTTCCGGTTAAAGCTCTATTTTGTACTGGTTCATAAACCCTGAACCTTCTACCGGTATCTCCTCTTCCTCCAAGAATTCTTTACAAACTATCTACTGATCATAGCATGATATTACATTTGTATACAAATGATCTACATACATATCCTTCACATCACACAGTTCTGCTACCATGTCATATATCTTATCCTATTATCTCACATCTTCAAAATGACCTAACAAACTGAATTATATACCCTTACAAACAATATGTCTTATGTCGGCTTATAATACAAAATAAATACAATGTTGACCAAATACAATAATTAAAAAATGATTTTACATTAAAACCTTTCAGATCTAAACTGATGTCGGCTTCACTCAAATGTTGGATGTTGGTTTCGATGACAGTGATGACCCTGAATACTCAATGCCAATATATGCCAGTGTATGCCTCCAAATGTTGATATATGTCAGTATATGCCTTTATATGCCTTTAATAGAATCTAGTTGCTATCAATGACAACATATGATTTCAATGAGTGTCAATTGCTAACAGATCTTACTATAGGCTTGTGGGAGATGGAATTTGATGGTAGTTGTGCATCGATTGGATCTAGTGCTGGAGTGGTGCTCATTTCCCCATGAGGTGAAAAGATTCCTTTTTCTTTCAAACTATAATTTAAGAACACTAATAACAATGCAAAATATGAGGCATGTAGAGGACACTATTCATCCATTGTAACAACATTCAAAATCCTCGGGAGTTGTTACTATTGGTCAGGAATATTTAAAGATGCCTATAAATGGGTTGCAGGTTGTGAGAAATGCAAGTTATTCTTAGGAAGACCTCAGTTAGTTGCATTGCCATTAAGATTGATAATCATAGATGAACCCTTCAAGCAATGGGGATTAGATTTTGTAGGTCCATTTAATCCTCCACCTCATAGCTACAAATTATTTTATGAAGTGAGTAGAAGCAGTTTTTGTTAGGAAGATTGCTTCAAAAATTGTTTGTACCTTCTTGAAAGAAAAAAACATGACTAGATTTGGTGTACCCTAGAAAATTGTGATCGATAATGCCCCAAATTTCTCTTTTGAAGAACTCACCTTATTTTGTTATGATCATGGCATTTACTTATCTCATTCTTCAGATTACAATTTGTGAGGAAATATCTAGGTCGAGACCAACAATAACAATCTGATTTCTATAATGTGAAAGCTGGTCATTGAGAATGCAAAGTATTGGCAATAAAGGTTATATGAAGCACTATGGGTAGACAAGACCTCTCCCAAAAGGGCCATAGGTATGACACCATTTGAATTGGTATATGGAGTTGAAGCTCAGTTGTCCTTGCCTCTAGAATTATCATCCGCTAGGTTGCAGAAAGTAATACAAGATGAGTTCTTTCAAAGTTCCTTAGAAAAGAGAATTATGTACCTTTCAAAAATTGAAGAGGAGAGGGAAGAATTGGTAGATCACATCACTCCTCATCAGGCAAGGGTTAAGACAATTTTTTATCGCAGAGCTAGACCACGATAGTTCGTGCTGGGAGATCAAGTTTTACTTTGGGAAAAACATAGAGAACCGAAAGGAGCTCATAAGAAATTTGATTCTCTGTGGAAATGACCATTCACGATCACGTAGGTATTGGGTCCTAACTCATTCAAACTTGAATATCCTAATGGAGTTTCATTTCCCCAATCCTAAAATGGGGAGTATTTGAAGTTGTATCAGTTGTAATAAGATATTTTTCTGCTTTGTACATAAGTTTTTGCTCTGTTGTTTGTTTTTCTTGTTGTGTGTTTGTTGCATTTGGAACTTTGTCCTTTCCCACTTACATGAAAAACCATAGACTCTAAGTTCCTTTCCTAGCCCTTTTTTGTCCCGATCCCCAGTCAGAGCCGATCTTACCCCATTATTTTTTTTGAACAAAATTATGTGTATTTATTTTGTTTCCCTCATTCGGTTTTATATGTCTTTAAACATGCACATTTGTGTTCCTTTATGTTTCACCTTTTCTTCTCCAATGAACTTGTCAGTTGAACCTGTAGATAGGTTCAAGGTTCAAGGTTCAACTGGTGCCTTTGTGCGAGTCACCCCTTTGTTATGTTGTTAAGTGAGAAAGTGTGAATGTGTTAAGTCGATCTTGAACTCTAACTTTGAACCATTTCTAAATCGCTTCAAGGTTCAAGGTTCAAAGTATTCCTTTATGTTTGTTAAGGGTCTTCAATCATTCCCGATATTGTAGAGCTACAAGTTGAGAATTCTTTTGTTTTCTCTGGATTAAACTTGAGCCATTGAACTCCTTGAGAGATGGTTGAAATCTCAAAGGTTTACTCCAAGTTTGGCCCCAAGGACATTAATAACACTAAAGGTGGCGTGACAAAAGGAATATTCTCAACATCTTATAATTTTAAATTCTAAATTTGGAAAAAAAATGAAAATATAAACTGTTTGTGCGGAGTTGATGTGTAATTAAGAAGGTTGTCAAGTTCCCATCAAATCATTGGTTATCTCACACATTCAGATGAATCATTATGAGGTGTGTGTAGAGGTTACTTAGTTTTTTCTTCTTCTTAACATGTGAATTCTCAAATTGTGAAAGTAGTAGTTGTTATTGTTGAAGGAGCAAAATATGCCGAAGGTAATTTCGACTCCATACTTTCGAGGGTTTCATAGATTTCATGGTGGTAACCAGTGAGTTTTGATAATTTCCCTCTGCTGTGTTACTAGCTCAGAAAGTCAGTCAGTGTAGGAAAATTCTTTGTTTTGGAATAGAATTATGTCCTTTTTAGGAACTGTTTGATAAATGTAAAAGTGACCATTATGAGGCTGACTCTTCCAAAGCTTGGTCGCACTTCATGCCTAGTTAGTATACTTCCAGAGCTAGGTGGCACTTCTTTAGCCCAAGCTAACTTAGGAGATTTCTTAGAAAGAGCTAAAAACCCTGGGGAAAATTTGATGATGGAAAGAATAGTTAGAAGTGGCATGATTGAAGTTGTTGCTTTCCCAACAACCACTCCTTATCTAGATCTAGTAATAGCATGTATGAACAGATATGGTGTTGATAATAAGTGCATTAGGCCCAACAATGGTGAATTGTTAGTGGAAATTAACAGAGAAATGGTGATGGTTGCAATGGGAATCCCTCATAAAGAGTCGTACAAAGACTGGTAAATTGGAACCTCATATGCATTTTTATCTGAGAAGAAAAGCACATACAAAAGCATCATTGCAAGGAATTGGCTTTTAAATGTTCAGAAAGGGGGGTCTCAGTTACCCAAGCCTCTTACCAAAGAGAATTTCATCACGAAGGTATGGGATGTTGTAATTCTGCTAAATAGACTTAAAGGGAACTCACACTTTCTATTGGGAGGATTGGATGTACTTCTATATTTAGGTGTTGTCAGCTGGTGAGAAATACCTTTACTGGGTGCAGGATATTGCCAAAAGACTCCATGAGGGTTTAAGCAACTTTGTTGGAATGTCTATTTTTAACATGTCCTCATATTTATTTTATATATTGGCTTGTACCAGAGAAAGGCCGAGGTTGCATAATGAGCCTTGGGTGGACGAAATGAAGGTTTATGATTATTACCCTTACCTACAACAATAGAGACATGCATAAAATTTCACAAGGTGGAATGATGTTTTTGTAGAAAGGCTTGCCTTTGAATTACATGGAGACATAAATAAAAGAATGTAAGCCAAGGCCATTGAGCTGATTAGTATATATGGAAGCTACTTTATCCAGTTTCCTAGGTTTACTTACATTAGAGTGGGGGGCTTTGAAGGTGAACAATTCAAATTGCCCAGGTACACCTTTGACAGTTATCTACTTATTGAGCTTTGCAGGCAGTTAGCTCACATTGACAAAAGGTTTGGGACAAAGGGTAAATACTGGGTTGTCTTCCCAATTGAGCTTGGTTACTATAGTTGTAAATCTGTATCTAATGGCTTGAACCTAGAATTAGATTTTCAAGAAAATGAATTTGCAACCCTACATTGCCAGACAAAAGTTTGATACCAAAGGATATGTTGTAGAACATCTAAATGTTGATGACCATTTCTCCCATGAACCTCAATTAGAAGATTACAGGGAAAATTGTTGTGATGAGTTTGGAGTAAGGAGGAGATTGTGGTCAAGATTCACTTTGTAGTAGGTTGCTACAATAAGATTGTCTATTAATGTGTCTAGAGTACAAGAAGAGGAAGGGGATGATGTATTAGATCCTGAATTCAATGAAAGGATTCAAGCACAACCTATTCCTGAAGTTGACTAGAATAGAAGGGAAGAGGAAAATATTCAAGCCAAATCCTTCAATGTCATAAGAAGAACAAAGAAGTAGTTAAGAGAATAAAAATTTAGAAAGGAGTCGATAGTCACTCTTCATGAATTAATAGTTGGTCCATGTGCTACAACACAAATTCCCACTTCCTCCTCTAGTAAAATTGTTGATGTTGCAAATGATACAAGGTCTATTATTGGAGAGGTTCAATCCAAAAGATCAAAGAGGTCCCCATTGAGTTCTCCAATAGTTTGATTTACTCACTCAAGGAGAAAAATGAAGAATAGAGAACTAGTGGTGAAACAAATTGTTGTGGATTTGGATCCAGGTGAAGAAATCCAAGTGATCATGGATCAACAAGTGTTAAACAACCGTTTAGTGCAGGATATAGATACAGGCAAATAACCTGAAGAAGAGCCAAATCCGATGAGCACTATGACTGTTGTCAACCCATTGGATGCTCAGACACCTCCACCACCTAAAGAAACTTCCAGTACTTCTCGATGGCTTGGAGCTTTGAATGGAAAGAAATGCAACATATTCCCTATTACAATTCCCATGGAGGATATGGTAAGAAAGTGCCTTGGGAAAATATCTAAACCCAAGAAGCTCAAAATGCAGGTAATGATGGAAGTTGATGATGAAACGGGTCATTGGGTAGCAGTAGCTAAGCCCATCTCAAATAGTGTAATACCCTAAAAATGGTCACCTAAACCATGGACCTCTAATCTCGACAACATCACCAAGGTCCTAACCAAAGGCAATTAAATCAACTTTGAGCACACAATTAATTAATTAATTCTTCAATCATAAATGTCACATAGCAAGTGAATTATTCTATATTATTTAAATATTTATTTATTTAATTAATTCATTCTAAGAAAATCATTTTGATCAATTATCCTATTTAATTTATTAAATATCCTAGCATATTAAATTAATTAATAAATTTTCCATTAATCAATAAAAAAAGAATTAATTTATTACAAAAGAGGAATCAATATGCAAAGCAAGAGTTAAATTGAAAATAAAATAAAATAATTGAATTGAAAGAGAAATCAAACTTGAGATATTATTTCTTCTTCTAAATTGAGAACTTGAAATCAGAAAAGCAATTAAATGATTTTAATCACTCTAAAATTGGAACTCAAAGCTTTTGAGAAAAGAAGTTCAGTTGCATTGATAAGACTCTTTTCTTGAATAAATAAGAAAAATTGCAAGGAATTACCTATTTTTATCTCAAGTGCATGGAATTAATTTAATTTTATCTCCAATGCAAACTCGAACTTATAATCTGAATGCATTTCAATTCAAACTATAATTGGAATCTATCTCAAGGTTAACTGAATCTGATCTCTCAATTATTTCAATTATCCTAAATTGTTCTTTTTCTTGGTCTCTCTTGTGATGCTCCATAAATTCAACCTTCATCTCTCATTCAAAACATCTTGGAGATTTATTGTTATTATACAATTTTTGCTTTCAAGTCATTGAAGATATTGTGCTTTATTTTTTGAGATTATTGCATCTTAGCTTTTCTTTTTGCATATTTAGTTCAATTATGGTTGGTTGAATTCATATAGCTCACTATTCATCCATCTAGCATAATCTTGCACCATTTATCTTAATATCATGTTCATATAAATTAAATCCTTCATCTTGGTGTAGTCTAGTCACTGGTATTGCTTATACAAAACTGAGAGCAAGTCTATACTCGCATCTTTTAGAAGGAAATTGGTTGATTTGTTATGGTTTTATTATTCATGCTTATATCTGTCTAACCATACATGTAATGACTTAATTGAAGTATTGTGTCTTACAACTTACAAATACTTATTCCACTTTTCACACACACATTTCTAACACCCACCGTGGGGCAGAAGACTACATCTTTCAGCCTCAAAGACTAACTTTTTCTTATTTTCTAGATTTTTATTTTTTTAGATTTTCATCTGTAGAGTTACTGCGAAATATCGTATGAGATTTCCCACAGTGCTGAATGACAAACTGCAATTATTGTACAATCTCATACGACTCAGTGAGAATAGTTGTATGGCATTTTGTGTTATTGGGTTAAAAGCATATTTCATTCTTCAAGTTTTCTTATTCAATTTTTGCTGACCCTGGCTTGTTGTTCGTCTGTCTGAGGAATTTTAACAGCCTAATTAGTTCTTGCAGAATGCTTGTCGAAGAATATGCTTGTCAAACAAAGACAATATGACTACTTATTCATTGTCTTTGCAAGTTGCCTGAGGAGATTCGAGTAAACATTGTGTATTCTTTAAATTCATTTTTAGGCACCTAAATTGCTATCTGGTTAATGAAAAAATCTATCTTTCATGTTTTAAGAAAATTCTAAGAGGTAGGAGAGTATGCTCTTGTCTGCATAGGCAATCAGAAATCCAGACCCTTGAGGCTTTTTCTAAGTTTGATATTTGTGTAACTTTAGCGGGCCTACCCTCCCTAGGAGCCTATAAGGCCAAAGCCACTAGGCCGGTGAGAGGGGAATGACCCAAAGTGGGAATGACTAAAGCCAAGTACTCCAATCCACTACAAAATAAACGTGATTTGATGAAAATCAAGTCAACGGTAGTTCTCAGGAATAGCTCTCCTTTGTACCCTCAGGTATATCAAACCTTGGTTTTCAAGGCTGGGAGACCTCTTAATTGATTTTATACCCCGATGCACTAAATGGATCCCTTACTAGTTCCAATTAAGATTAGAAGCTACCTAGTTCACCTTCAAAAGGGGGGATAATCTTTGTGCAAGAGAGATAGTAACTCTCCCAAGATACTTTCCATTTTGTGCCCCCATTAGCATTTGGAGTTGGCTAATATGACGTTGAGAATCCATTGTGTGAGACTCAGCGGTCATATTCTGATTAGCTATTGGGTGTGTACCTAAGTCTGCAAGCAAAGGTTTTCTTCTCTCACCAATTTCCATAGGGTTAGCATGTTGTGATTGAAGTCATTATACATATTGTGTGTTTACTGTGTTTTCATCCCTGAAACTGAAACTGAAATACCAAAAAAACTGGAGAAAACAATAAACTCAGTGGTCGAAACTTTGTCCGTGTCAAAAACTAGTCTATCCTAGTTGAAACTTTGTCCTTGTCAAAAACTAGTCTATCTTAGTCAAAAAAAATTCCGTGTCACAAACTAGTCTACATCTACTGTCAAAAACTCAATCCATCTAAAAACTGGTCGTCGTCAGTCTTTGAAAAACCTGTCTGTCAGAATTTTGTCTCTATCTAGTAAACTATCGTATGAGTCTTCTGATTTATCATCTTGCTACGTAACTATTGTCATACGAAATTTGATTAGATCTTATAGTTGTCTTCTGGGTCCTTATTCTGTGTCGTACAAAATCTAATAAACAATCATCCTGCTTAGGGAATTATCGTCTAATCTTTGGTCCTTTGTCGTACGAAAAAAATTAAATTCATCAGTTTGTCATCTGAGGTATACCTATTTGTCATGAAAACATAGGCAACAACTCATATGAAATTTTGTTTTTATCATCCTGAAGCTATTAAACTGTCATCTAGTCCTGTAAAACATGTCGTACAAATCTCTAATTTTGTCAGTCCAGAATAGTCAAACTTGCCTAAAATAATCTACAACGAGCATAAAACTAGTTATCATCATTCTGAGCATAAAAAAATCTAAATAGTGCCCTTCTGTTGTTGTGTTGCACAATTTTGTCGATCATCCTTCAGCTATTTCAATCAACCATTTATCAAACTTAAGTTACTTAGATAAAACATCTTACACAGGATAGATCATTCCTAAAACTAGACTGATCCTTAGTCACTTCTCTTAAATCAAAATAAGCAACTTAGATCACATCTTACATAGGATAGATCTTTCCTGAAACTAGACTAAATCTTAGTTGCTTCTCTCAATCGATACATTAACAAACAACTATCTCTAAATTTGATCTTGACTTCTGAATCACAAACAACTTTAGGTCACATCAGTCAATAAAAATGCCTATTCAAACCAGAAGTTCTTGTAAGAGATATGCCAAAGGAAAAGGACAATCCTTTTCATATCAAGATAATCCATTTTACATAGAGGATCCTGTTGCTAATAAACCTTCATCATCAGATATACCAATTTATGATCAACCCTTGTCTCCCACCATATCTGGAACAAAATAAGAAAGACAAGCTGCTAAACACAATACTGACAGTGATTCTTCCTCAGATGAATCTGAAGTCTCTTAACCTACTGAAACTAATATTCATAAATGCCAAAAGGATAAATATTTTTGAAAAATGATGAAGATTATCATGGCTAGAGAAAAAGAAGACTATTCTCTAGAACTAGCAAAGCAAGGCACTAAACCTATTACTGCTTATAATGTTGAGGCCCTCATCACTAAAGAGGATGAGACTCCCTTAGCAATGGTAAACAACACAATTACAAGTGTTACAAACTAAGATCACATAACTGAAAACAAGGATAAATCATCAAAACAATATTCTCTAGACACGATATGCCCATTTCCATTTGATAAAAACCTTTACATGTCTTCATTTCCTTCACGAGTGGAGATCCCTAAATTTGACAAAT
Organism: Cryptomeria japonica; assembly: GCF_030272615.1. Classification (NCBI taxonomy): domain Eukaryota; kingdom Viridiplantae; phylum Streptophyta; class Pinopsida; order Cupressales; family Cupressaceae; genus Cryptomeria; species Cryptomeria japonica. Next base: position 629,300,600 of record NC_081407.1, on the reverse strand, counting down.
ATGATGGCAAATCAGATCCTCAAGGCCATGCCAGAGAATTTTGTTCTTTATGTATGGAGTTCATGGATGAACAAACCTATCTAATGCGCCTTCCCCAAGAAGTTTAGGAGGGCAAGCTATGGAATGGTTCTCAAGCCTATCTATGGGAATAAATTTTTTTGATGAATTAATCCAAATGTTTTTACAACAATACTCCTATAATATTCATCACCCAGTCACTATGATAGAGCTTTGCAATACCAAATAGAAAACAGGAGAGCCCTTTCTCACTTTCCTTCAATGATGGAGAAAGATGTTCTCTAGATATTAAAGGCCTATTCCAAATTCTAAGAAGATGGATATCTTTGTCAACAACTTGATCCTTGAATTGAAATATACTGTCCAAATGCAAGTATACCCTTCATTCAACAAAATGGTAGACAGTGCCCTCAGAATGAAAGATGTGCTTATAAATAAAGATGTCTCACTTTGGAAAGAAACACAACAAGGTTCTAGTTCCAAAGAAAAGAACAAATATTGGAAATATGGCAAAGACAACAATAGAAATATTGTTAATGATGGAGTGGTAGACACTATTAAAGAAAAATCAAAATCCATGACATTTAACCTGGATAGTGGCACACAAGCACTCAAAGCAACTGAAACTACAGCAAAAAGTCCTTCGAAGAAAGTAAAAGAGTGGTTTAAAGAGAAACCTTGGCTTTTGAAACCTAAATGTGAATTCACTCCTCTGGAAGAATCATACAATTTCGATTTCAAAAATTTATTGTTAAATGATCTGATAGCCTTACCGGACAATTCTAGGACATATGATCCTGAAGTTAAACCAAAATGGTGGAGAGAGAATGAATACTATGAATACCATCGAAACAAAGGTCACAACACAAACAACTGCATGAAGCTCAAGCATGAGATTCAAGATCTCATTGATGTTGGCAAAATTATTGTTAGAAATCACACAACTAATGTTGATCACAAAGCTTTTAAATATCCCTTACCTATTTATGAACAAGGTGAAAACTTAAAGTCAAAATGAGGTGCCAAGTTTTTTAAACCTATACCAGCAATGACAATGTGATTAACATGATTGAGTCTTCCCAACCTGAATATTGCAATGTGATCATAATCAAAGATAAATAAAATGAATCACAAAATGAAAATGTTGTGACCCACGCTCAAAATAAAGTCACTCTCCAAGGAGCTATTTCTTCAACTCCTGCTCAAACAACATCAAACCTACCAAGTTCTTTGAACAAACAAACAGATACGACCATGGCTAAATCCAAACAGTTGGCTTCATCATTCTCTCTTGGTTATAGTATTGTCGAACAATTGAAAAAAATGAACGCTCAAATCTCCATCTTTGAATGGCTCAAAATCTCTTCTGCTCATAAAGAGATCCTAGAAAAAGTGTTGCTCACTACTAATGTCCCAAAAGATTTAGATATCGATCAGTTTCAATCTATGGTGGGTCACCTGACTTCGCCTCATTATATTACTTTCTTTGAAGAAGATGGCAACTCGTTGAATCACCCACATAACCATCCATTGCACATTGAAGCTATGATCTATAAACACCAAGTTAAACGTGTTTTGATAGATGGAGGTGCTTGGTTGAATATTTATACCTATAATCTGCATACACAACTGGGCTTTTCTAAAAAAATGTCATTGATCTAGCTAAGAAAATAACAATCAAAACTTATGATGAAGAAGAAAAAACCTCTAAAGGTCTGGTACTATTACCAATTAGGGTAGCACCCATAGAAAGAGATGTTATTTTCCAGGTGCTTTATCTTCCTTTGTCATACAACATCTTACTGGGCGGGCCATGGATTCATGAAATGAAGGCAGTTCCACCTACATATCATTAGTTCTTAAAATTTCCTTATAACATAGTTGAATTCAATATTCCTGCTGATACAAACTCCCTCTGTAATGCATTGACAAAGGGTGTTGATACCTTTGTGCCTCATAATAGAGAAACCTCTAAAGCTGAAAGTTCAGAAACCTTGATGGACTTAGAAAAGAAATTGAAAATCACAAATGTTGGCATGGATGGATACAAGATAGAACTAGTACTTTCATTAATCTCTCTTCCTCCATTACTAAGACAGTTAGGAAAACCATCAAAGGTTATGAAGCCACAAACTTCCACTCCAAATGTCATATATGATGGTCTCTTTGTACAATCCTCCAATTCCCTTGTAGATGAAATAGAAAAGGATGTTGTTCTCAAATGGCTTTTCAAAGAAGTGAGAAATTGTGAGATTTATCTGACACAATATGGTCCAGGATATAAAATGATTCAATGCATGGGATATTCAGGTACTGGTCCTCTAGGTAAAAATCAAGAAGGTATTATTGAACCTGTTCATCTACAAACTAAGTCTACAAGTGACAAAGTTGGACTGGGATAAAATCCAGGAAAGACATTAGACCAGAAACATACTTCCCATCATTAGTCTAAGTGGAGGAAAAAGATACTACCTTCAACATCACAGGAAGTAAACATTCAACAGACAAGAAGAGTATGAAAAAAGAACGAGAAGAAATACAAATCAAGAGAGAGGAAACATATGATAGTCATGTTCCAATGGTATTAGCTACAACATTAGAAGGAGTAGAAATTACAAAGGATATGAGAGAAGAGGTAGAAAGAATCAGAGAATTTTTTGCACCACTAAAAATTCTAGTCACATACACTGGTAGACAATAAGTGAATGATTCAGAAACTGACTCAAATGAGTATATATCTACTATAAAAACTCTAGAAGAGTCCAATGATATCATAGATGACACACAAGAGCCAATATGATTAAAACTACAAACAAAGATATAAAAGAAGTCAAACTAAAAAGACAAGCAAACTATGAACAAAAGATGAAAGAAGGAAGAACACAAGAAAATTCTTCACCTACTATGTCTCCTTCTAATAGGACAGAACAAATCAAGAATGGAACTACACAAGAAGAATTGGAAGCTATAGAAACAGAACCAAACATTAGTCCAGAGGAAGCTGAATGGAGTAGAAGACAAAATTTCAAAAAACCATCAAGGTTATGTCAACAATTATGTCAGATACAAGTGATAAATGAACCAAATCATGAAGGAACTTGCAGCATCAAAGATGTAGGTATTGACACTATACATACATTAACTCAATCACTTGAAGATGAGTCACACACTTCATCCTATGACTCTGATGACTCTAACAATAGTCCTATTGATGACAATACCTATTCAACATTAAACTCGGACTCCTCTATTATGGATGTCGGGAATCTGTCTACTGATCTTGTTACTATCGAACCATGATATGTAGTCCAGTCTGGTATAGAAAATGGTGCTATGAGTAGGTCTATTGGATTTGGTCAACTAAATATTAACGTTCACCTCAATGATCATGTTGTGACTATTTCTGGTCTTGAGATATTTACGCAAGGTAGTCTTCTATAATTTGACTTGTCAGTTTGAAGTTATGATGATAATACCGTGAACTCCCTCAAACCTATTCAAACTTTATCATTGGTACATCCTGAACTAATTGACTATAGTCTCCAAGACCAACCTATGAATGTACCTATGTTTGCCAATGACTATACATTAGCCTACTACCTTAATGCAGTTGAACCAATGGACTCTTCCACCAACGAACATAGTGAGAACATGACTGAAACAAATATCAAGTATCTTAGTTGCAAAAATAAAAAAATAAAAATATAAGATCTAATGGCAAAAACCACATTGGGGTGGTGTCAGAATCAAAAATAGAAAAAATAAAAGACGTACCTAAGGGTGAAAACCTCTCTGAGGCACCTGAAGCTGAGATACTTGATATACTACCAAGTCACTTCCAGGAAAGGTCTTCTATATTGATTGAACCAACTCAACTAGTAAATATTGGGATTCAAGAGACACCATATATCATCCACTTAGCTCAATCACTATCAGCAAAAGAGTGAAAAAAGTTTCAGCAATCTCTTTTTAGAAAAGAAGATCAACTTTGCATGGACATACTCTGATATGCCAGGCCTAGATCCTGATCTTATCATGCACCATGTTTCTATTACACCAAGAATTAAACTAGCCAAGCAAAAAATCTGTAAGATGCACCCTCATGTGGCACTGCTAGTCAAGGCTGAGCTAGAAAAATTGCTAAAAGCTGGATTTATCCGAGCTATAGACTATGTAGAATGGATTTCAAACATAGTACCTATATCAAAGGCAAAACAATCTATTAGGGTTTGCACAGACTTCAGGGATCTCAATAAAGCATATCTGAAAAACTGATTTTCCATTGCCTAACATTGATATGATAGTGGATATGACTGCTAGATATGAGATGTACTCACTAATAGATGGATTCTCTGGTTATAATCAAATTAAAATAGCTCCTGGGGATCAAAAAAAGATAGCTTTCACCTATGCATGGGGAACCTTTTGTTGGAACACCATGCCATTTGGGCTAAAGAATGTAGGAGCAACTCACCAAAGAGAAGTAACTACTATCTTTCATGATATGATGCATAGAAACATGAAAGATTATGTTGATGATACCCTAGTAAAGACTATGAAGAGATCCACACATATTCAAGAGCTAGCTCTCATACTAGATAGAATGGAAAAATTCAAGCTTCAGCTAAATCCTAAAAAAGTGTGCATTCAGAGTGACATCTGGGAAATTACTTGGTTACATTATTTCAAAGAAAGGAATTGAGGTTGATCCTGAGAAAGTCCAAGCTATAATGGAAATGCCACCTCCAAAGAATATTAGTCAAATGAGAAGTCTACAAGGAAGTCTCTAGTCAATCAAACACTTTATTTCTCAGCTAGCAGATAAAGCTCAACCCTTCATAAAAGTATTAAGGAAAGGAATAACATACAAATGGGATCAAGAATGTGAACAACACTTCAACAAATCAAAGAATATTTGTCTAATCCACCAATACTGATCCTGCCAATTTAAGATAAAGCATTGATTCTATACATATTAGCTACCGATTCTTCACCAGGGGCACTTTTGGCACAACATGATGAAAATAAAAAAGAGAGAGCTATATATTACATTAGCAGAACATTGGTGTCTTATTAAATGAACTATACTATAATAGAAAACGAATGCTTGGCATTAGTCTTTGCATCACAAAAATTGATACACTACATGTTAGCACATTCCATCAAGCTAGTAGCTAAGATTGATCTACTCAAATATCTTCTCAGCAAAGCAACACTTAACGAAAGATTGGATAAATTGGTCATGATTCTTATAGAGTTTGATATTGAATATGTAGAATGCAAATCCATCAAAGGACAGGTAATTGTAGATCAACTTGTTGATGCTCCACTTCAAGACACTCAACCTCTGCATATAGAATTTCTAGATGAATCAATCATGCACCTTACTCAACAATCATGAAAGATGTTCTTTGATGGGTCTTTCACTCAACATGGTTCCAGTGTTGGAATACTTTTTATTACTCCTCAAAGGTATTCAATCCCAAAGGCTTACAAGATTGTTTTCCCTTGCATAAAAAACATTGCAGAGTATGAAGCTTTGGTAAATGAGATCAAGTTGGCTATTGAATGAAAGGTTCTGGAATTACAAATCGATGAAGATTCTCAGCTAATCATCAATCAAATCAATGATAGATATCAGACTTGAGATGAGAAACTAATGCCTTATAAGAGAATGGTGGATGATCTCAAGAAATATTTTACTTTTGTATCATTCCAACAGATCCCCAGATTCACAAACAGAGCAGCAGATGTTATGGCCACCTTGGCATCTATACTAGAGTTACAAGAATCTAATTTTCACTTTGAATTCCTGGTGGAAGAGTTACATCACCCTGCCTATGATTCTCTTGAATCCCAAATAGTCTATTCTATTATTGGACATGACTCATCTCGCTATAGCCACATTTACTCTTATTTATCAGACCAAATTGTCCTAGAAAATCTTACCCGTAATGAGAAAAGGAACCTAATCTGAAATGATTCATGGTACATCATCATCGCTAATGATGTATTTAGGTGAGGTTTGAATAGTACTTTGCTTAGGTGTCTAGAAACTGAAGAGTCCCAATATGCATTATTGGAAGTACATGAAGGTATTTGTGGATCTCATTCGAATGGTCTAACTTTAGCTCAAAAACTACTAAGGGTTGGCTACTACTGGCCAGACATGGAGAAAGATGCTATAAAGTTTTCTAAAACTTGTGAAAAGTGTCAACTACATGAGAATATCATACATGCTCCAACAAGGGATCTCATACCCTTCATTACACATTGGCCTTTTCAGTAATGGGCCTTTGATCTCATTGGCCAACTATATCCTGCATCATCAAAGCAACCAAAAAACAAGTAGCTCTATTCATCCTTAACTATATCATCTGCAGGTATGAGATACCTTCATCCATTGTGATTGACAATGGAGGACAATTCAAGAATAAATATCTAGATGAGCTCTGTGAAACATTCAAAATCAAACAACACTAGTCATCCATATATTACCCTCAAGGAAATGGACAAGTTGAAGCATCTAACAAAAATTTGCTGACTATCTTACACATAACAATAAACAAATTTGGGAGGGATTGGCATTTGTAGCTGAATCCAGCACTATGGGCTTATAGAACAAGTATTAGAACACCTACTGGGGCTACACCTTTTTATTTGGTGTATGGATCCGAAGTAGTCTTACCTATTGAGGTGGAAATACCATCTTTGAGAGTTTCTTTGCAAGGTCTTGTTATTAATGAAGACTACAAAATATCTAGATTGCAAGAACTCAAATTGTTGGATGAACGTCAGCAAGTGGCATTTGATCATCTGAGAGTGTATCAAAATAGAATGTCTAAAGGATATAACAAGAAGGTTCAACAATGAGAATTTTAGGTTGGTGAGCTTGTTCTGAGAGAGAATCCTAAAAATCAACAATTTTGAGACAATAAAGGGAAGTTTGAACCCGATTGGCTAGGTCCCTACATCATTACTGCAGTCTTTGGCTCTAGTGCCTATCATCTCTCAACATCGAAAGGAGAAAAACTCCGTGAACCAATCAACACCATTCACTTGAAAAAGTTCTTCACTTAGTATTCTCTGCTTTAGCAACCTGTATAGATAAAAAGTCCTAAAAAAATCCTAAAAATCATAAAATGTCCTAAGAAAAAAAAAAGAAAAATCTTTGCTAAGTAGGTGAAAACCTAGAAAATAGGTGCCTCTTGTACTCAAGCACTCCATCTACCAACACAAAGTTGGCATTTCCCGCTTTACTACATCTTTGCTTTCACTTGTACATATCTTTTAGTCACTTTTGTGACATCCTGGTTCTTTTATAACCCTCATGGCTTGAAACTGGTCAATGTCCTAGTCTTAGGGTAATCGACTAAGCATTTTACGTTTCCTAAGTAGTATCAACTAAGTCATAATTCTATCAGTGATACCCAGTCATCCAATCTGAGTCAGTCACCTGTCTCCTAACTACTGAAGAGTTTTATTACTAAGTAAACAAGCAAAACAACATTATTGAAAACAATCACTGAACAGTTTGAGGTATGCATGAAATTTTCTTTGTGTGCTATCTTTTATATTGGTTTTCAATTATTATTCCCTCTGAGTAACTCGAGGAAGTCTATCTTGACTAAGAGGAGCAAGGATTGGGGGCATAATTTTCTCTTTGTTTTTTGCTTGTAGGAATGATTCTGATGATTTGGAAACATCTAATCAGATGGGTGTCTATGATAAGTGCCTTCACATCAAGGGGAAATCACCACACATACCTCAACTCCGCTTATTTGTATGCTACAGGGAGGTTGGCATCATTTCTTTGTCTATTTTGAGGGAATTTCTTTAAATGTGCAATCCGGATGCATGCATAATCTAGCCAAGGATATGAATGAAAAAAGGGTCATTGCGGACAAGATAATTAATATTGCACATGAAAAGAAAGGAAGTCCATTCTTCCTGTTATGGTTGTAAATGCTCAGTGAAAAAAATTAAGTATTTCAAATCTAGTGACTAGTTTTTAAGTTGCATTTATTCTGCATCTTGTGCATTTTAAGTGATTTCTCTATGATAACAATGATCTCTTTATCTTTTGAATGAGAGTTTGAAGTATCATCATTTCTAGGCTAAGTGGTCTCTCTTTTTCATCATTTCTATGATCAAGTACTTGTGTATTGAGATGTTAGCTACATACATACACATCTTATTTAGATCCATACATTTCATTATACACGCTTTTTTGCATTCATATTATTGCATAGAAAAATAAAAAATTTGCATTACTAGTGACTCATTTTCATCATTTATTTGCATATGAAAAGAAACAAGAACAAATATCCATATTCATCTGCATTACATATATCCATACTGAATAAATATGCATACACATAGAATAAAGAATATAGAAAAAAATCTCATAATCAATCAACACAAGTATGATGGAATCAAACCAAGATCATATATATATCATCATAAATATCTAGGAGTACAAATAAAAGTCTTAGGGTACAAATGATATCAACTGTCATCTACAATCTCCCATCGGAGTAAGAATAGTATGGACTACAAAAAATAGGGTATATAATAAAATCTAAGAGCTACAAAAAATATAGCTCTCTGCCTCTCCCTCATTGCTCAATGGTGGAGGAGGTGGAGCCTGCTATCCAACATCCTGCCTAGATTCCTAAGCTCCCTCAGATCGAACCATATATTGAGAATATGGGACAACCTATTGTGCTACAGGAACTGGTACACTATATGCCACATTATAATAATTTTCTTGACTTGTTTGGTGAAAAACCTCCCACTGAAGAGCATCTCGCTCTACCCTAACCTCAACCAGCTATCGGTCTCACTTTGCTCTGACCTCCACTAGTTGTTGGTCCCGCTGTACAAGCTACGTCTGAGCCACTATCAACTATGACTGTAGACCTACTAATCTTGATCTCATAGATCGTGCTGCATCAGTTGCCACTGCTCCCTCACAAGCTCTCTACCTCCATCTCTACCTCCATCTCCACCTCCATCTCCACCTTGCTCATTCCTTTTGCTATTGCACCTGTCTAGGAGTTGCTCGCTCCTCCTCTCCTCTACCCTCTATCATCCTAGCACCACTAACCCCCACACCAACAGATCCAAGGGATCCGCCCTCTCCTCTTTTCCTCTATCTTCCCCCAGCTGGTACCTTATTGTTGCTCACACTAGGATCAACACATGCCTACCTAGGAGCCTTTGCTCTCCATCCTTGTCCCTATTCCTGTACTTGTGCCTGTGTAGGGTCCTCATCCTCAACCTCCTATATGAGAGGTACATGCTCAGCTAGATCTATAAATCTAGGAAAGGGATGGCTCTAAAACCAATCCCTATACTAGGGCAATACCCCTGTATCTGCAATGTCATCTAGGTAGTCCCACCAAAGTAGTTGTAACCCTACCAGTGTGATAGGGAGGATCCTAGTTTCTTGAGTCATCTTGACTCACTGTAAGACTTTCTTCCTAGCCTGCTCCTCTCACTATTCCCCTAATCCACTCTAGGTCCTCACTACCGAGGTTTGATACTCTACTCTATGTGAATTCATTTTCGTAAATCCACCAACTCACTAGTCCACCGGATCTCACCAGCCACCTTGAAGGGTTTACTCAACCATGGATTATACCTACAACTTCTGCTAAGTTGTTTTCCTCCTCATGCTTGGATCTTCTCTCCATTTGATCCCATCTTTCTCTGGTCTGATGCTGATAGCCTTGACTCCAATCTACCCTGCAAGTAATTTCCTTTGGGTCACTGATACCTAGCTAGGCTAGCATCAAGCTCACCTAGAGCCAGTTTGCTAAAACGACCAACACCATTCCCTGGTCTGCTACAAATGGAACCCTATTGTACATGACTGGCTCTTCTTGACAACCTCCAATGGTCGTGTGGATCCCATGATGGAGAGTCAAGACAGAGCCATGTTTGTGACTTCTTGACACCAACAGAAAACAAGAAACTAAATGACAATCTATTTACAAAACAAAGCTTGGCACGAACTCAGAATTGGAACTCATGAAACACATAAAAGAAACATCTAATCTATCACATAGGTATTTACAGATTAAGCCATTATTTACAGAATTCTGAGAGAATAACAAAAAATGATCTTCTATTTATTATTGCACAGAAGTCTGATTTTGTGGAACTAACACATCCAACAATCCAAAAATCCAACACCTTACAGAATTCCCATTAGGTCTTTTATATCCTCTGTGACATGTCATGAGAACATCGCTAACGGACGAGATCCAACTCGACAAATTCAATTTCCCACTCTAACTGTCTTTCAACCTCCATTAGGTCACCATGTTCGCACCGCAACACTAATCGGGATGTCCCATGGTAGTTTACAACTCACATGTTTACCTCTAACTATCTTTCAACCTCCATCGGGTCACTGTGTTCACACTGCAACACTAATCGGGACGTCCCATGGTAGTTTACAACTCGCATGTTTACCTATTAGGTCATTGGAGTAGTTGCAAAACACTTACTCTGATGTCCGATGGCATTTCGCACATTACGCACTTCCACATTGGTTTCTATTAGGTCATCGGGTTAGCATCGAGATAGTCTTTCTGATGGCCGATGGTGCACTCCAAATTGCATGCTTTCCCATTGGGGCATCAGGTTAGGCCAAAACATGTCTTGTCGATACCCAATGGCTCCACCACCTAAGGGTGAACAAAGACCCTTTCAAATTTTGGCAATTTTGGCATCAAGACCGGTGTTTGTACATTAGGTTGTCTATTTGGAGCTTAGAGTGCATTTTGAATTCCTTTGAAAATTTCATGTATCAGCTTACCTATCCCAATAACTCGATGAGGTGCCATTGGCTATCAACGGGACTATTTTCTACCTACCCTGATAGGCTGATGAGGTCGCAAGTGGAGTGGAGCGAGTGGAGTGAGTCTATTGTGGATCCATCAGGTCATCGGGTTAACCCAAAACATGTCTTGCCGATACCCAATGGCTCCACAATGAACTCACTCCACTCTCTCCACTCCACTTGTGACCTCATCGGCCTATCGAGGTAGGTAGAAAATAGTCCCGCCGATAGCCGATGGCACATCATCGGGTTATTGGGATAGGTAAGCCGATACATGAAATTTTCAAAGGAAGTCAAAATGCACTCCAAGCTCCAAACAGACAACCTAATGGACAAACATGTTGGCATTTTAAATATGTTGATATGGTTTTGTCATTGATGTCAACACTTGTCATCGCTTGTCAACACTTATCAACACTTCGAGATTTTGGTTATGTTCATTGGCAACTCAAAGACTTATGCACAGTCACCAGTATTTGGTTCACTGATAGATTATATTGTTCACCATAACTTGGAGACTACTTGGTTATGTCGAAGAGATTATTTGATCACTTGGTTTTGGCGATTTGGTTAATTGTTTATTTGGGTTTGCATATTTGTTGTTACCGGCAAATAGGTCCAGGATAAGCACTGGCATACATATCTATTTGAGATCAACATGTCACATTATGGAGATGATTTATTATTATTGTAAATGCATTGAGCCAAAATAATGCATTAGATATTAATTTACTTGTAATTGATTTTATTGTAATATCTTTTATTGAGCTGACCTATTCAAATTGGTCTTAGGTTATGGTATAAATGTAAGATCTCATTTGTGAGATTAGAGTGTGAATGTGAAAAGGATTGCAATAAGGTATATGTGAAAATAAGAAGAGCTATACACATAGACATCATTTGAAGGTTGAAGGAAGGATTTTGTGAAGGCATTCAGAACTAAACCAGTACTGAATCTAGCATATAAAGATGCTATTTTATGAAGTACATTATCATTGGATTTAACCGTCCAATTGTAGTCAATGTGACTCTCATTTTGTGACTGAGCAGTGAGCTCTAGGTAGCTAGCCTTTCTGCATGTGCATAATCTATATTGTATACACATACTATCTACAGTAGTATCATTTGATTGTAGGTAAGGCTTCCCACCATGGTTTTTCCCCTTTCAAGGTTTCCACATACAAATATTTGTGTTATGTGTTGTGGATGTTATTGTCTTTATGTTTCATGCATTAATATTTACCGCTACTACAATTAACTATTAAGACTGTCGACCAGCATAAAGTTTGGTTTACTAGTATTAAGCATTAAGTTTTGGTTAAGTTAATTCTGGTTGAATTTATTGGGCAACTGATTCACCCCCCCCCCCCCCCCCCCTCTTAGTTGTCTCTGGGACCTAACAATTGGTATCAGAGCTTGGTCCTCTTTTGCAGAAGTTTAACAACTTGAGGAGATCCAATGTCTTCTAACTATTTCAGGAAGGACAGTCCGAAACTTGATGAAACTAACTGTGGCATATGGAAGATTGGGATGGAGATACATTTGAACTGCATTAGAAAGGACATATGGGATGTTACAAAGAATGGCTATACAACTCCTACTCAAGGTCAACCTATTCCACCTAACTTGGCTAAAGATGAGGAAAATGATTGCAAAGCAAGAGAAGCACTTTTGAGCGCATTGTTAGATCAACAAGTCATGGGATTGTCAGATAGATCTACTGCTAAAGCTATTTGGGACAAACTAGAAACATTGAATGAAGGAGATTCCACAGTCAAAATTGAAAAACTTGAATGCTTCTAAGTCAGGTATGAAAATCTGAAAATGGAAGAACAAAGAATTTCTACTTTTATGGAAAGAGTAAATGAAATTGTTTTGGGTATACAATGTTGTGGAGGAACCTTAAGTGAAGATGAGATTGTTTCTAAAGTCTTAAGAGCTTTGCCACTGGTATATAAAATGAAAGTTACTACTATAAATGAATTGAAAACAATGCCTAATGCATCAGTATCTAGAGACACCTTGGTTGGAAAACTTTAAGCTTTTGAGCTTGAGGAATTTGGTCCTGTTACTACTATCAAGACAAATCTAGCTTTCAAGGCATCATCATCAACTGCAGCACCATCATAATCTAATAAATCTGATTGGAAAGCCTTCTATGCTAGAGAACTTGAAGAAATCAGGAGAGAAAATGAAGAACTTGAAGAACTTGAAGCACTATTTGCAAGGAAAATACCTAAAGGTCCAATTGGAAGTAAGTATGAAGGTAAAGCACCCTTTAAATGTTCTAACTATAATAAGATTGGTCATATGGCTTCTAGATGGCCTGATATAAATGCAAGATTAAGAGAAGAAGCTAAAAGAACATATAAGCCTAACCTTGACTATCAGAAATACAAGTTTAAGAAGAATAGAGACAAATCTTGTTATTATGCTGATGAAGGAGTTACTGATTATTTTGATGAGGATCTGATAGACAATGGATGGGATTTTGTTGCTATAATAGAAGATCAACTAGCACCTACTATTCAACCTGTACAACAGACCCTGACAACTAAAGTTAAAGATAAGGATGAATGGATTATTGATTCAGGATGTTCACATCATATGACTGGTGATACGAGTAAATTCTTAACCTTTCAGGATTACAATGGAGGTCTAGTAAGATTTGGAGATGATAAAGCTTGTTTGATCAAAGGAAAAGTCACTATATCTTTTGATGGTAAGCACAATACTAATAATGTTTACTATGTTGAAGGTTTGAAGCATAATATTTTGAGTGTTGGTCAATTAGTTGAGAAAGGATTTCAGTTACAATTCAAGAAGGGTAAATGCAAAATCTTAAACAGAACTAGTTTGGAAATTGCAACCGATAATCAGACTAGAGGTCATATCTTTCATTTGAACAACAATGAGAAAGCATGTTTGATTGCACATATTGATAAAAGTTGGTTATGGCATAAGAGACTTTTTCATGTAAATTTTGATTTTTTGATTGCATTGTGAAAATTAGTACTACTATAGTAGTAAGAGATTTACCTAAGATTGTTAAACCTCACAATCCAGTATGTAAGGAATGTCAATTTGGAAAGCAAGTTAGAGCAACTTTCAAGAGTATTCCAGAGAAGTCTAACAATGTTCTTTATTTAATTCATACTAATTAATGTGGTCCAACAAGAACTAGAAGTATACAAGGAGATAGGTATTTTATGCTAATCATTGATGACTATTCTAGAATGTGTTGGGTTTCTTTTCTCAAAGAAAAATCTGAAGCATTTGGGAAATTCAAACTATTCAAGGTGATGGTAGAAAATGAAACCAGTAAGAAAATAAAATGTTTGAGATTAGATCAAGGAGGTGAATTCACATCTAAGGAATTTAATATATTCTATGAAGTGAATGGGATCATAAGACAGTTATCAGCACCCCAGACACCCCAACAAAATGGAGTTGTGGAAAAGAAAAAATAGAACTATCTTGGATGTAGCCAAAAGTATGATATCAGAAGAAAATATACCTCATATATACTAGAGAGAAGCGATCAATACAACTATTTATACATTCAATAGAGTCCACATCAGAGGTGAAACCGGTAAGACCCCACATGAGCTATGGTTTGGTATTACTCCTACTCTTAAATATTTTAGAATATTTGGAAGTAAATGCTATATTAGAAGAGATGAGTATATTGGAAAATTTGATCCTAGAAGTGATGAAGGAATATTTCTTGGTTATTCATCTAAGAACAAGGCATATAGATGCTTTAACAAGAGATTGCAGAAAATTGTTGACAGTGCAAATGTGAAGATTGATGAATAGTTTAGAGGAAATTCAAGGTACACAGACTCTGAACTAGCAATAAAGATAATAAAAAATGAACCTACTATAAATACATCGGTATAGAATGGTGATCTAGTTACACCAACATCATCTGGAGATTCAACAGTCACTGAAGAACAACAACAAGTAAAAACACCTCGGTATGTAAGATTGAATCATTCTGAAGATCAAATAATTGGAAACAAATTTCAAGGAGTTATGACTAGAGGACGATTGGCAAATGAGGAGGTATGTCTTATTTCTCAAATTGAACCTACATCAATTAATGAGGCATGTGAACATAAATATTGGATTAGAGCTATGGAAGATGAATTTGAACAAATTGAAAGGAATAACACTTGGTCATTAGTTCCCCAACCTAAAGACAAAAATGTAATTGGAACTAAATGGGTTTTCATAAATAAACTTAATGAAGATGGCATGGTAATCAGAAACAAAGAAATATTGGTGTGTAAGGGATATTCACAGAAAGAAGGAATTGATTACAATGAAACCTTTGTACCGGTAGCTAGAATTGAGGCAATCAAACTTTTATTAGCTTTTGCAGCACACAAGAACTATAAAGTATATCAAATGGATGTTAAATGTGCATTTATGAATGGAGATCTTGAAGAAGAAGTTTATATTGAACAACCTGATGGATTTTATTTGATAGATAACAAAGACATGGTTTGCAGGTTAAGGAAAGCTTTATATGGATTGAAACAAGCTCCTAGAGCTTGGTATGCTAGATTGGACAAATATCTTTTGAAGCTTGGTTACACTAAAGGTAATGCCGAAAGCAATCTATACTACAAAGTGACTAATGATGACATCTTGGTTATTGAAGTTTTTTTTGATGATATAATCTTTGGAGGAGAAGATGGTTTGTGTAAAGACTTTTCTAACAAAATACAACAAGAATTTGAAATGTCTATGATTGGAGAGATAAAAATCTTTTTAGGATTGCAGATTTCACAGACTGATAAAGGTATATTCCTATGTCAATCTAAGTACTTGAAGGAATTACTAAAGAAATTGGCATGGAAAACTGTAAACCGGTAAGCACACCTATGACTACAACTGATAAACTATCTTTGAAGGATGAATCTACACCTATTAATCCGACTAGAGACAAATCTATGATAGGAGGTTTACTATATTTGACACAAACAAGACCTAATATTATGAATGCAGTATGTATTCTTTCAAGATTTTAGAGTAATTCTAAAGAAAATCATGAATCAACAGTGAAAAGGATTTTTCGGTACCTACAAGGCATTACAAATATTGGTTTATGGTATCCTAGAGATGAAAATTTTGACTTATGTGCATAGACAGGTACTAATTGGACAGGAGATGTGGATAACAAAAAAAGCACCACTGGCAGAGCATTTTTTCTTGGCAGCAGACTAATTTCATGGTTGAGCAAGAAACAAAGTTGTACAAGTCTATCAACAACAGAATCAGAATATGTTGCAGCAACAACTAATTGTACACAGGTATTATGGATCAAGAAAATGTTGAAGGACATAAAGGTAAAATGCAAGGAACCTATAACTATCTACTATGATAATATGGCAGCAATTGATATATCAAAGAACCCAGTATTTCACTCTAAGACTAAACATGTTTCTATCAAATTCAATTTTGTAAAGGAGAATGTTGAAGCAAATGAAGTGAAATTGGTTTATGTGAATACTAAAGAGAAGATTGCAGATATTTTTACAAAGCCTTTGCCTAAGGAAACATTTGAGTATCTTAGAGAGCAACTTGGAGTCCTACCCCCACTGGTAGAGACTTAGACAGTTGATGTTTTTCATCAACCGACAGAATTAACAAAGAAATTTTGTTTCAGCTTTGATGAGGAGAGCTACTTCTCAGGGGGAGTACTTGGCATAATAAGTTGGTATTTTGTATTTGGTTTTGTATTGCTTTGGCATTTGATGTCAAAGGGGGAGAGATTGATATGGAAAAACACATTATCTTTTTCTTTTGGGAGAGATATTATGTATTTTTGATTTCTAGTTAATGATCTCTTTGGGAGATTGTTGGTTTTTGGTTTTTTGCATTTCTCTTTTGGCACTTTGATGGTTTTTCCATCTTGTGTTGCCATCAATGCCAAAGGGGGAGATTGTTGGTATTTTGGATATGTTGATATGGTTTTGTCATTGATGTCAACACTTGTCATCGTTTGTCAACACTTATCAGCACTTGGAGATTTTGGTTATGTTCACCGACAAGTCAAAGACTTATGCACAATCACTGGTATTTGGTTCACTGGCAGATTATATTGTTCACTGACACTTGGAATAACTTGGAGACTACTTCATTACATCAAAGACATTATTCAATCACTTGGTTTTGGCAATTTGGTTAATTGTTTATTCGGGTTTGCATATTGGTTGTTACCGGCAAATAGGTCCGAGACAAGTACTGACAGGCATATCTATTCCAGATCAACATGACACATTATGGAGATGATTTATTATTATTATAAATGCATTGAGCCAACATCATGCATCGGATATTAATTTACTTGTAATTGATTTTACTGTAATATCTTTTAGTGAGCTGACCTATTCAAATTGGTCTTAGGTTATGGTATAAATGTAAGATCTCATTTGTGAGATTAGAATGTGAATGTGAAAAGAATTGGAATAAGGTATATGCAAAAATAAGCAGAGCTATACATGCAGACATCATTTGAATGTTGAAGGAAGGATTTTGTGAAGGAAATCAGAACTAAACCAGTACTGAATCTAGCATATAAAGATGCTATTTTATGTAGTACATTATCATTGGATTTAACCATCTAATTGCAGTCAGTGTGACTCTCATTTTGTGATTGAGAAGTGAGCTCTAGGTAGCTAGCCTTTTTGCATGTGAAGAATCCATATTGTACACACATACTATCTGCAGTAGTATCATTTGATTGTGGGTAAGTCTTCCCGCCGTGGTTTTTCCCCTTACAGGGTTTTCACGTACAAATATTTGTGTTATGTGTTATGTGTTGTGGATGTTATTGTCTTTCTATTTCATGCATTAATCTTTATTGGTACTGCAATTAACTGTTAAGACTGTCTACCAACATAAAGTTTGGTTTACCGGTATTAAGCATTAAGTTTTGGTTAAGTTAATTTTGGTTGAATTTATTGGACAACTGATTCACCCCCCCCTCTCACTTGTCTCTGGGACCTAACGAACATCGGTCCTTATGCCAAAAGTGCCAAAATTTGAAAGGGTATTTGTTCACCCTTAGGTGCTCCTACACCATACTCCCCACACAAAAAAAATCAAGTCCCCCTAGGAGTAGCAAGGCGACATCAATGCCCAGTCGTTTGAAATCAGATTCTACAACCCAAGTGGATTCGGATTCAGGTAAGTTACACCACTTGATTAAGTGTTCCATATACATGCCATGCCTCATTTTCTTCTTCACCCTAAAATCTAAAATCTGTTCTTCCCATGGTTTAGAAATGGGCGGTACTAGAATATCACTAAGAGTAGACTCCCCTTCTGGATGCGGTCCATCTACCATCGCTACGCGACCTTTAAACAAAACCAAGTCTTGCACATTAAACACAGGGGACAATGCCAAATCTACTGGCAAATCTATCTTATAGGCATTTGAGCCATACTTAGCCAAGATTTTAGAAGGACCTATTATCATCATTTGAAGCTTACTAGGGACTCCCTTCTACAATCTTTCCTTGTTTAGATGTACCATCACCATGTCTCCAACTATAAATTGAATTTCCTTTCTCCTCTCATCTTCTTTAGCCTTAATCCTCTGCGTAGCGTCAATCAATGTTTTCTGCACTTGTTCATGCACCTCTTTCATAGACTGAGTGAAATCCTTTGCATGTCCACTTCTTCCTTCCAATTTTCCTAAATCTCAAAGTTCACAAACACCGCATGGGTGGAGTCCATAAACAATTTCAGAAGGACTCTTACCTGTAGTTCTGTTGACACTGTCATTATATGCAAATTCTACCTATGGTAACACTTGATCCCACATTTGTCCATATTATTTTGTCAAACACCTCAGAAGATTACCCAACACTCGGTTAATGACCTCAATTTGAGCATCTATTTGCGAATGATATGCAAAACCAAAATAAAGGTTAGTTCCCAGTCTTGTCCATAGAGTTTTCTAAAAGTGTCCCATAAACTTCACATCCCTGTGTGAAACTATACTAAGAGGCAGCCCATGAATTATTACCACCTCTTTGAAAAATAAATGTGCAATGTAACTAGCATCATGTGTAGTCTTGTAGGGAACAAAATGACTCATTTTACTAAACCGGTCAACAATGACAAAATTACTATCCAGGCCAGTCTTGGTCTTTGGTAATTCCACAAAGAAATTCATGCTGATGCACTCCCATGATCTATTGGGAATTGGTAAAGGTTGATATAGTCCTGCATTTGAACTGGTACCCTTGGATTTTTGACACACAATACATTGCTCAACATACTTCTTGATATCTTTATGCATTTTTGACCAATAATAAAATCTTTGCACCAACTCAAGTTTTTTTCTTAGACCAAAATGTCCACTAAGACTTCCATTATGTTTTTCTTGTATGAGATTTTCCCTCATAGATCCTCTTGGTACACATAACCAACATCCCTTAAATAGAAGACCACTCTACAATGTGTAATTTGCATATTGGCTATTGAAATGATTATTAAATTCATTGCATACCTTGTATACCTCAGAAAAATCTTCATCTTCTTTGTAAAGTTCCTTGAAACTTTCCACACCTATGCTCTACAAAGTCACTTCCTGGATAGTGAGAAGTCCTCTACTTAAGGAATCTGCTACCTTGTTTAGTTGTCCCTTTTTGTGCTTGATAGTGAAAGTGTATGCCTGCAAGTATTCTATCCATTTGATGTGTCTATTACTCAACTTTTCTGGTGAATTAATAAAACTCAAGGCTTGGTTTTCTAGTAAACACTACAAATTCTTTGGGAAAAAGATAATGCCTCCACTTCCTAAGAGCTTTCACTAAGGCATAAAATTATAAGTCATCGAATGAGTATTTTTTCTTGGCTTCATTCAATTTCTCACAATAGAATGCTACTGATCTTCCCTCTTGGTTAAAAACAACTCCTACTGCTATATGACTAGCATCACATTCTAGGGTAAACAACTTATCAAAACATGGTAAAACTAGGATGGGTTGGGTAGCTATCCTCTTTTTGAGTAATTCAAACCCCTGGTCGGCTCCTTTAGTCCACCTAAACTTAGTTTTCAACCCACCCTTAATTGTATCAAGAATAGGAGCACAAATTTCACTAAAACCTCGAACGAACTTTCTATAAAATTGGGCAAGCCCATGGAAACTTCTTACCTCAGTAGCAGTTCTTGGTGTAGGCCAACTCTGTATTGCTTCCACCTTTCTAGGATCCATTTTCAACATGCCTTGTGACACTACAAAACCCACATAAATGAGGTCATGTTTCATAAACTTACATTTTTCAAGGTTGATTGCCAATTGTTCCTCATGCAGTTTTTTTAGTACAATCTGCAAGTGTTCAAGATGCTCTTTCTCTATTTTTCTAAATATGAGGATATCATCAAGGTATACCACTACAAATATACCTATCTAGTCCTTCAACACCTCATTCATCAACCTCATGAAGGTACTAGGGGTGTTAGTAATCCCAAATGGCATAACTAACCATTCATATAACCCCTTTGTAGTCTTAAAAGTTGTTTTCCATTCATCCCCTTCTTTAATTTGAATCTAGTGATAACCACTCTTTAAATCCAACTTAGTAAAATGCTTTGATTCTCCAAGACAATTCATTAAATCCTCAATTCTAGGGATAGGAAACCTATATCTTATGGTGATTTTGTTTATTACCCTAGAGTCAGTATATAATCTCCACTTACCTCCTTTCTTGGTTGCTAAGACCATTGGTACAACACATGGACTTATACTTTTCCTGATTAGACCTTGGTCAAGCAGCTCTTGTACTTGTCTTGCCACTTCCTTGTTTTGTTCAAGAGTCGTCTTATATGCAGTCTTATTAGGTAGTGATGCTTTGGGTATAAAGTCTATCTGGTGACTTACTATTCTAGGAGGAGGTAGAATTGCAGGTGTTCCATCACTCACAATGTCCTTAAACTGTTCTAACAACTACTAAACCTCTTTAGGTAGAATTTCTTGTTTAATCTTCTCTTCTTGACTAGGTTTCACTAAGAGAGCATAATGTTCTCCATCTCCTTTCTTGAGATCTCTCAAAAATTATTTTCCTCCAGTCAACAACACATTAGGACTACTAAGCCTGGTTACTTCATCCTCTACCAAAGATTGAATCTGTTAGGGTTTCAAGCAGATCCGAAGCAAATATGAACTAACAATTATATGCAGATTTAAATACAAAAGATAAAGAAATGAAACAGGACGCGGATAACACAGAGATTTAACGTGGTTCACCTAGAATGGGTTACGTCCACCATACACAGCCGTCCAATCTTTCTTATTATCCAGCAAAAAATATTACATCAACCTTACAATGCCTTAAGCATCCTAGCCGCTTATAACATGCATTTTTAGGGCAACAAACAAAGTCGGCCTTTTTTAGGGTTTTATACATGCTGAGTGTACAGTACATTGCTGATCAGTCACCACATTTCAACAATCTCCCACTTGGAGACTGATCAAGCTCCACACTGAACAATCTCCCACTTGGAGACTGATACTACACGACACCACTGTACATGCAACATCCGCTGGATAAAACATTAGGACTTGACTGGTATAAATTCCACAATTATCAATCAAGAAGACCAACAAAAACTGATGAAGAAATCAGCTTCTCCTGTGGAACTGCCTTAGTGAACATATCAGTAGGATTCTCACTTGTGTGAATCTTCTCAAGCCATAACTGACCCTCCTTCAAAACAGTCCGGATGAAGTGGTACCTGAGCTGAATGTGCTTTGTCCTTGAATGAAAAGCAGAGTTCTTCGCAAGATGAATGGCACTCTGGCTATCAGTATATAATGAGCTATCCTCTTGTGTCTAACCCAATTCCTTTAGAGAATATTGCAACCAAATCATCTCTTTGCTGGCTTCTGTAGCAGCAACATACTCAGCTTCAATGGTTGAAAGTGCAACAACCTTTTGCAGCCTAGAAATCCAACTGACTGCAATTCCCCCTATAGTAAAAACATACCCTGTAGTACTCCTCCGTGAATCAATATCACCAGCCAGATCAGAGTCAACAAATCCACTTAGAGCAGCATTAGATCCTTTGAAACATAATGCTTTTGTAGTAGTTCCTTTCAAATACCGAAGAATCCATTTCACAGCATTCCAATGTTCCATACCCAGATTACTCATAAACCTACTCATAACTCCCACTGCATGTGCAATATCTGGCCTTGTGCATACCATTGCATACATCAGATTGCCAATAGCTGATGAATACGGGATGTTAGACATTTTATTAACCTCTTCCTGTGCCTTTGGGCACATCTCCTTAGTCAATTTGAAATGACTAGCCAAAGATGTACTAACTGCTTTTGCATCCTGCATGTTAAATCTTTTCAACACCTTCTTTATATACTCACTTTGGGACAAATTCAAGGTTCTATTTTTCCTGTCCTGTGTAATCCTCATATCGAGAATTTGCTTAGCTGCACCCAAATCCTTCATAGCAAATGACCTGGCTAATTTCTGTTTAAGATCATTTATATGTTGTATGTTAGACCCAGCAACAAGCATGTCATCAACATAAAGCAATAGGATAATATAACTGCCATTATCAAATCTCTTAAAATATACACAATGATCAGAATGACATCTATGATAATCATGTTCAGCCATGAAACTATCAAATTTTAAATACCATTGTCGGGGTGCTTGCTTTAGGCCATACAGAATTTTCTTCAACCTGCACACCAAGTTCTCCTTACCTTTGACCTCATATCCCTGTGGTTGCAACATGTAAATTTCCTCCTCCAAATCTCCATGGAGAAAAGCTGTTTTGACATCTAATTGTTCAAGATGTAAATCATCTGTAGCCACAAGACTAAGTACAGTTCTAATTGAAGTCATTTTTACAACTGGAGAAAATATTTCATCATAATCTATACCCTTTTTCTGTGCAAAACCTTTTACCACAAGTCTGGCCTTATATCTTTTCTAACCTCCTTCCTCCTCCTTCAGCCGATAAACCCATTTGTTAGGCAAGGCTCTTTTTTCTGCAGGTAAAGGGACTAAGTCCCAAGTCTTATTTTTCATCAAGGAGTCCATCTCCTCTTTCATGCCTAGTTGCCACTGTTGTTTGGCATCCACCTGCATTGCTTCTTCATATTCTTCTGGTTCACCAGAATCCGTTAATAAAATAGAATACAAAGAAGGAGAAAATCTTTCAGGGGGTCTACTTGTCCTCATAGAATGTCTAACACTTGCAGGAGTTTGTGGGACAATCTGTTGTTGCTGAGCATCAGGTACTTGTGGCATTTCATTTTCAGGAATCTCATCCAACACCACACATTCTTGTTTGTCCTGTTCATGCTTCTTTTCCTGCATTTGTTCTTTATACACAACCTTCTCATTGAATATAACATCTCTACTTCTAATTATTTTCTTATTTTCAAAATCCCATAACCGATAGCCATATTCATCTATCCCATATCCAATGAAGGTACATTTCTGAGATTTAGCATCAAGCTTGGTTCTGTTTTCTTTATCAACATGGACAAAAGCTTCGCAACCAAAAGTTTTTAGAAAAGAATAATTTACCTTTTTACCAGTCCATGCCTCCTCTAGAATACCACCATCCAAAGGAGTTGAAGGTCCTCTATTTATCAAATAGACAGCAGTATGTACAACATCTGCCCAAAAATGTAAGGACAATCCAGCATGCAATCTCATGCTCCTCGCACGTTCCATGATGGTCCTATTCATTCTCTCTGACACACCATTTTCTTGTGGAGTTCCTGGAACTGTCTTCTACTTTCGAATCCCATTTAAGGAACAGTAATCTTCAAATGCTTTGCTACAATACTCACCTCCATTATCCGATCTGAGACACTTCAACTTTTTTCCTGTCTCATTCTCAACCAAAGCTTTCCATTTCTTGAAAGTTTCAAAAACATCTGATTTTTGTTTTAGGAAATATACCCATGTTTTCCTGGTTGAGTCATCAATAAAAATAACATAATAACAAGAGCCACCAAGAGATGATACCTGAGCCGGTCCCCATACATCTGAATGTACAAGCTCTAACTTCTCACTCTTCTTCTCTTTCCCAACCTTGAGAAATCTGACTCTTTTCTGTTTACCATAAACATAGTTTTCACAGAACTCTAAATCAATCTTCTTTAGTCCTGGCAATAGATTTTTGGAGTGAAGGATTTTCATCCCTTTCTCACTCATGTGCCCAAGCCTATGGTAACACATTATCGAATCTGTTCTTGCAACATTTATTGTTGTTGTCCCTGCAGTAACTTTATCTGTAGCAGCTAAGGTAGAGTAAGTGTTACCAGTACACAGATATAATGTGCCTACCTTTGCACCTTTAGCTACTACTAATGATCCTTTAGTGACCTTCCACATACTATCTGAGAAAGTAACTATGCAACCTTCACTACCTAGTTGCCCTACAGAAATTAAATTTCTTCTTAAATTAGGAACATGTCTTACCTCCTGCAGAAACCAGTCATTACCATTCTGCAACTTGATCTTTATCTTTCCTTTTCCAACAATTTGACAGGGCTCATCATCACCCAAATATACCTGTCCAAAATCACCTTGAACATAATCTATAAAATATTTTCTATGGGGTGTAGCATGAAATGAAGCCCCAGAATCTATTACCCAGGAATCATTAACATTATCCAAACATAAGATTAAAGCATCTTGTAAAGTATTACTTGCAATATTAGCTTCCTTACTGTCATTTTCATTTTTGTCTCCTTCTTTGTTTTTCCGAGACCAACAGTCTTTCTTTAGATGACCAGGCTTTCCGCAGTACCAGCAATCTTTCTTTCCTCTAAATTGAGAGCGTCCTTTCTTTGACTTCCCTCATGACTTCTCATTCCCAGGGCCTTTTCCTCTTTCCTTTGATCTTCCTCTGTTCTCCACATTCAAAACACTACCCGATGATGTTGAAGTCTCACCTGTGCTTTTCCTTCGCATTTCCTCGCTTAGGATAACACCAACAATATCATCAAATACCAAAGTATTTTTACCAGAGACAGAGTTACTTATAGCCATAACCAAGCTATTCCAGCTTTCTGGCAAAGAACATAAAATCAAGAGAGCCCTAACCTCTTCTGCAAAGGTAATTTTTACCGAAGACAATTGACTGGTAATTGTATTAAATTCATTTAAGTGCTCCGCTACAGATCCTCCCTCACTCATTTTCAAATTAAACAAACGCTTCATAAGAAATACCTTATTCGAAGCCGAGGGTTTCTCATACAGCTTAGCCAATGTTGCCATCAAATCTACAGTCGTTTTTGCTTCTATTATATTGAATGCTATAGACGACGCAAGGCACAATCGAATGGATCCCAATGCCTTTCTATCTAAAATGTCCCACTCTTCATTTGATATTGTGGTCGGTTTCTTTGCCTTTCCTTCCAATGGCCGCCACAAATCCTTTTGATACAGGTAATCCTCCATCTGCATTTTCCATAACTGATAATTCTGGCCGTTAAACTTTTTGACCTTGAATTTGGAATCCTCCATTGCTCCCACTCAAATCTGAAAGTCCTGCCAATTTACAGAAAACCTCGCTCTGATACCAATTGTTAGGGTTTCAAGCAGATCCGAAGCAAATATGAACTAACAGAATCCTGTATGTCACCCCTTCCTTTGTGAATGCATAAGAGTTCTTCTCTCCATCATGGATAGCTTTTCTGTCAAATTGCCATGGTCAGCCTAGCAACAAATGACAAACATCCATGGGTAGAACATCACATAAAATTCTATTAGAATACTTCGCAATTGAAAACTCAACCCATACTTGTTCATTTACTAACACGTGTTGTCCTTTATTCAACCATGTGACCTTGTAAGGATGACTATGTGGCATGCTACTCAACCCAAGTTCACTTATTGCTTATTTGGAGATGATATTGTCAGTTGATTCTAAGTCAATGATTACTTTACAGACCTTACCAAGTATCTTGCACTTTATTTTGAAAAGAGACCTCCTATATTTTGGTTCTTCTTTAACCAGTTTCCTGATTAACACCCTTCTAATCATTCGATTATCACCACTCTTTGGGTCAAGGTTTACTTCTGGAGACTTCACACTACTAGAATCCTCTTTCACATAATTAATTCTTTTCTCTTTATGTGACGAGGTTGCCTTCTCCAGACACCTATAGGCAGGGTGACCAAACTTACTACAATGGTAACACTTCATGTTTGCAAAGTATGAACCTCCACCAGAACTTCTAGATCTACCTTTGTTGTTGTTGTTAGGACCTCTTCCTCTACCATAACTTCCTCTTCCATTGGATTCATTGGACTTCTCCATCAATTTTGAGTCTCCTTATGATCTTGTTTCAATTCCTCTGCCTCCATAGTTTCTTACTGAAACCTCTTGAATATCGGCCTCTACCTCTGCATCTACTAGTGCTTTCATGTTTCCTCTTATTCTTTTCTTCTACCTTCAGGGCCAACTAGTAACATTTGTGAATGGTCTTTGGACTCAACAAACTTAATTCTTCTTGTATGTTCCATCTCAAACCATTAAGGTATCTTTCTACTCTGATGCTCTCATCCTCCATCACTTTTGACCTTAGACACAACTTCTGGAACTCTTCAGTGTAGGTACTTATATCTAACTCCTTTTGCCTTAGGTCTTGTCTTTTCTTATACAACTGCACTTCATAATCCTCAGGATTTTCTTATACAACTGCACTTCATAATCCTCAGGAAGATAAGTCTCTCTAATTTTTCTTACCATCCCTTTCCAAGTAGAGATGGGGTTCTTACCTTCTCTCTCTCTCTCTCATTTTGTAAAAACTTCCACCAAGTTATGGAAACACCTCTCATTCTTTACTTAGCCACCTTAACCTTATGGGACTCAATCACACCGTCACACTCAAAATGGTTTTCCATTCCTTCTATCCATTCCAGTGTTGATTCTTCTTCCATCTTGCCACTAAATAGTGGTACTCCTTCCAAAGACTTTCCACTCATTTCCTTCAAAGCCTTCAAGAATGGTTCTTGATCAATAATAGGGTCAGGTGTAGGGACTTCATCCTCTATTGCCAACATTTTACCCTTCTTGTCTATCTTCCCACTCACTTCTACTGTCTTGACTTCCATCACACCCAGTTTCTACTCTAACTACTCCAACCTTTCCTTCAGCAATTGGTTTTCATCTTCTTGCTCAGTGACCTGCTTGGCCAATTCTTCATTGGTCACCATCTTTACTCCTTCTTCTGATACTAGATCAGTCTTTCACTCTTCACCCCAAGTCCTTGACTCACTCTGATACCAATCTGATAGAGAGGATCCTAGTTGCTTGAGTCATCTTGACTCACTATAAGGCTTTCTTCCTAGCCTAACCCGAGAACGCTCCTCTCACTATTCCCCTAATCTAGTCTAGGCCCTCACTACTGAGGTTTGATACTTTTCTCTGTGTGAATTCACTTTCATAAATCTACCAACTCACTAATCCACCGGATCTCACCAGCCACCTTGCAGGGTTTACTCAACCATTGATTATACCTACAACTTCTGCTAAGTTATTTTCCTCCTCATGCTTGGATCTTCTCTTGCTTTGATCCCATCTTCCTTTGGTCTGAGGCTGATAGCCTAGACTCTAGTCTACCGTGCAAGTGATTTCCTTTGGGTCATTGATACATAGTCGGGCTATCATCAAGCTCACCTAGGGCCAGTTTGTTAAAATGGCCAACGCCATCCCCTGGTCTGCTACAAATGGAACCCTATTGTACATGACTGGCTCTTCTTGATAAAATCCAATGGTTGTGTGGATCCCACGATGGAGAGTCAAGATAGAGCCATGTTTATGACTGCTTGACACCAACAGAAAACAAGAAACTAAATGACAACTTATTTACAAAACTGAGCTTGGCACGAACTTAGAATTGGAACTCACAAAATGCAGAAAAGAAACATCTACTCTATCACACAGGCATTTACAGATTAAGCCATTATTTACAGAATTCTGAGAAAATACCAGAATATGATCTTCTATTTATTATTGCACAAAAGTTTGATTTTGTGGAACTAACACATCCAACAATCCAAAAATCTAGAACCTTACAGAATTCCCATTGGGTCTTTTATATCCTCTGTGACATGTCATGAGAACATCCCTAATGGATGAGATCAGACTCAACACAATCGGTTTCCCACTGTAACTATCTTTCAACCTCCATCAGGTCATCGGGTTTGCACCACAACACTAATCAGGACATCCCATGGTGGTTTACAACTCGCATGTCTACCTATCAGGTCATCAAAGTAGACACAAAACACTTACTCTGATGTCCAATGGTATTTTGGACATTGTGCACTTCCAAATTTGTTTTCATCAGGTCATCGGGTTAGCATCGAGATAGTATTTCCGATGGCTGATGGTGTGCTCCAAACCACATGCTTTCCCATCAATTCATTGAGTTAGCCCAAAACATGTCTTGCTGATATCCGATGGCTCCACAATGGACTCACTCTGCTTGCTCCACTCCGCTTGCAACCTCATCGGCCTATCTAGGTAGGTAGAAAATAGTCCCGCTGATAGCCAATGGCACTTCATCGGGTTATCAGGATAGGTAAGCCGATACATGAAATTTTCAAAGGAATTCAAAATACACTCTAAGCTCCAAATAGACAACCTAATGGACAAACAATGGTCCTTATGCCAAAATTGCCGAAATTTGAAAGGGTCTTTGTTCACCCTTAGGTGCTCCTTCACCACAGTGCCTGCATGCTCAATGCGTATGACAACCTAGGGGCCCATCCTCATCTCTCCTTGTCTACATAATGAGTTTAGGTGGTGAACTCCTATGAAATCCCCTGAGGCCTACCATATTGCCTCATGACCCGAGATACAACAAATCACTTAATAACTGTCACCGATCTGCCGATAAAAGGACGAGTCATGAACATGTCACGTTGCATAGCTCTCCAGTCATCCCAAAGCTCAAGACCCTTGTATAGTCTCCATACAACAATGATCAGATCATCAAGCTATCATCACCAATACTCTGTCTTTCCCGGATGGGGCTGAGTAATGTATCCAGAAAACCTATAAACTATCAGCTGGTGTGGATCTCTAGCATCATCCACAATAGGTCTGCAAACTAGGATATGCTCCCATGCCCATATCTATAAAACTAATACACCTATTTCCATGCTCTTCCCCTCCCTATATACAACCTCATGCATCTCATGATACATGTGGGATAATAGACAAGAACCCCATCCTAATCTCTCAGGATGATCCAAAAGTATCTCCAACATCCTAGCCCAGCCACATAAGAAACCTTGTTGTCCTCTGTCCAACATAATGAAGCAACCAATGAATCTTTCCAAGACACATGCCAATGGAAACTTCTCACTGTACCTGACCATCATATCATCCCAACTGATAGCACGCATAAGGATTTCCTCATCATGAAAAATGCATCTCAAGGCTAATATACCAAGACGCTGAGAAGAATCATAATCAACCTTATCCCTAGCAAATGGAATCCTCAATATCCTGTAAAAATCCTCTGGAGTGATGGTCATTTCCCCAACTAGTAAATGGAAGGTGTTATGCTCAAAATGAAATCTCTCAACCAGTGTAGTAAGCATCCTGTGAGTCACACGGATATCCAACATCTATAAAAGGTGGGTAAACCTGCACAAGTCAATATGTGCTCTATCTATATCAGATAACTCATGAACTAGCCTCTTTGTAGGAGGATAAACACACCAAAATAGGACATGTGGCAATTGAACCTGCAAGAATCAAACAATAGAGCATCAAAAAATTATCTAAATTATGCTACAAAACAAATTAAACATCACACAAATCCAAATACATCAATTGCAAAATCAAATTTTTATGTTTGGACACTTAAAAATGCTAACTGTTTTCCATACAACATGTTATAATATATGTAGAAACTCGTATGAGTTAGGAATGCACCTAGCACGAAAAAAGACTCTCATACAATAAACCACGTGCACTCACATGATAAAATGGTCTTTCAAGTGCACATTTGTACGATATGCGGGGAGGTCCCAGATGACAAAACTAATGGCCTAAAATGACAAAACAATAAAAGACAGTTTATCGTACGAGACACATTATCGTCTCGCACGACAAAACGACACTAACCGGTTTTTAATGCCATAAAAAGCAAAAAATTCAACAAAAAAATCAAAATGATGAGATAAAAAGGCATAAGATTAGTCTCTTACCATTGCCTCGTAATTCCATGGTCGATTATGACTTCTCTGGCACTCAAATTGATGCTCCTAGATCGGAATGACCATTTTTCTTCACAGAAGGCTTTTCAAATTTCAAACTTGGAGAGGTTAAAATGAATTGAAAATGACACTTGTAACCCTTATATAACCAAAACCCTAATTTTTCAACTTGCTCCGATGGACATGAAAATTGTACCCTTAGCTAATTTGCCCATCTTGATTCCATTTTTGGGATTGAAATCAAAATTTGAGATCATTCTTCTAGTCAATTTTGCACAACTGTGACCACTTAGTGCTTTTATATAATGCTCATTCTTTTCTTCAATTTACTCTCAATTTCACATCAATCATCGCTAAATCTTCACATGTTCCTCTAACTCAATCTTTGTGCTCAAATAATTATCATCACCAACAATTGCCTATAATCATCATGTACCCTCTCTATCTTTTGATTTCGCTCCCAAGGAGGCATACTCATGACCTCATGACCTCACATCTTTGAAGTCGATAATTTTTTTAAATCTTCATCAAAAGTGGAGCAAAAATATTTTCAACTAAAGAAAATCAAACAAGACCTTATCGCTAAGGGAATCTCAACTTCATCGCCTCATATCAAGTTGATATTTCTCATTCATTTGAGTCAAATCAATCGCTAGGGGCATATTAGTTTCATCACTTTTCATCAAGCTAATTATTCATTTAAACTCAATCAAAAGTTTAAAGAGTATCTTTGATCACACGCTCAATCTAAGTAGGTGTTCAATTTCATCACTTCAAATCAAAATGGACAATTTATCTTTACTCATCGTGTCTTGATCCATCAAGTTCAAGATCAATTTTATCTTCACTCATTGTGTCTAGTTCAATCAAGTTCTAGATCAGTAAGATCTGCTTCGTGATCAATCAAGTTCAAGTTCGGTATCTTTTCTCTTCATCGGTCCTAGTTCAATCAAGTTCGGGATCGGTATCGCTTTAATCAACTTTGTTAAGATTCATGACTTCACAATAAGATAAACACCTCACTCTTCATCTGGTTCGTGATCAATCAAGTTCAGAGCTGGTATCTCCTAGACATCAACTATTCTTTGAACCAACGCATTGCTCGCACATTAATTCAAAGAGGGTCAAATGTAATACCCTAAATGGTCACCTAAACCATGGACCCCTAATCTCGACAACATCACCAAGGTCCTAACCAAAGGTAATTGAATCAACTTTGAGCACACAATTAATTAATTATTCAATCATAAATGTCACATGGCAAGTGAATTATTCTATATTAGTTAAATATTTATTTATTTAATTAATTCATTCCAAAAAATTATTTTGATCAATTATCCTATTTAATTTATTAAATATCCTAGCATAGTCCAAGGGGTTGAGCTTAGTTGGTTAAAGCATTGAGTTCTCAATGTGGAGACCCAAGTTCAACTCCCATGAGGGACACCTTTGTGTAGAATTCTAAGTTGTGACTATTGGTCTTCCATTGGTTGTTTAAAGTGGATTTCTAAGTTGTGACCCTTGGTCTTCCAATTGTTGTTTCTAGTTTGGGGCTTGAAAGGAGCTAGTATTTGTAATAAGTTTGCTTGAAAGGAGCTGGTATTTGTAATAAGTTCGTAACATGGATGCAAAATTTGTGATTCTATGATACTTAATACAAAATATCCTAGCATATATAATTAATTAATAAATTTGCCATTAATCATAAAAAAGGAATTAATTTAATGCAAAGCAAGAGTTAAGTTGAAATTAAAATAAAAGAATTGAATTGAAAGAGAAATCAAACTTGAGATATTATTTCTTTTTCTAAATTGAGAACTTGAAATCAAAAAAGCAATTAAATGAATTTAATCATTCTCTAAAATTGGAACTCAAAGCTTTTGAGAAAAGAAGTGCAGTTGCATTGAAAAGACTCTTTTCTTGAATAAATTAAAGAAATTGCATGGAATTACCTATTTTTATCTCAAGTCCATGGAATTAATTGAATTTTTATCTCTAATGCAAACTCGAACTTATAATCTGAATGCATTTCAATTCAAACTATAATTGGAATCTATCTTAAGGTTAACTGAATCTGATCTCTCAGTTATTTCAATTATCCTAAATTATGCTTTTTCTTGGTCTCTCTTGTGATTCTCTATAAATTTAGCCTTCATCTCTCATTCAAAATACCCTGGAGATTTATTGTTATTATATAGTTTTTTCTTTGGAGTCATTGAAGATATTGTGCTTTCTTTTCTGAGATTATTGCACCTTAGCTTTTCTTTTTGCATATTTAGTTCAATTATGATTGCTTGAATTCATAATCTTGCATCCATTTAGCTTACTATTCATCATATAGATTAAATCCTTTGTCTTGGTATAGTCTAGTCACTGGTATTGCTTATACAAATATAAGAGCGAGTCTATACTCGCATATTTTAGAAGGCAATAGGTCGATTTGTTATGGTTTTATTTTTCATGCTTATATCTGTCTAACCATACATGTAATGATTTAATTGAAGTGTTGTGTCTTACAGCTTACAAATACTTATTCCACTTTTAACACACGTAGATAGAGATCCAGAAAAAGCCACTGAGAATGATTTTACTGTGGAGAAGATCGACCTGGGGGTTGCTTCAAGGGTTGTAGATGCCAAACATTTAGAATCCTCTATAAAGAGTATGATATCCAAGACTTGGAAAGATGAGAAGGACAAATGGGAGCTGAAACAAGTTGTTACCTAGGTGGTAGAGTATATTAATGCCATACATCACCCAAGTCCTCAGCTCCTGACACAGATGACATTGCCCTTTGACCCCAAATCACTAGTGAATCAAAAATTGTTAGATCAAGTCTAGAGAAGCCGCATGATAGCCGAAGTTTTTGGTGAGTGGCTTGATTCTATAGTGTAGCAAGGCACAAACTATATTGCTAGCCTAGTTCAGGTACATGATAACGCCATAACTATGAGTAAGGAGCTGGAACTTGAAGCTACCACATGGGAAAAAGAAAAAACTAAATGGGTAGTAGTCTTGGCACAGATGAATGATGTGCAGAAATTTGGTGTTATGAAATTTCTAACTGAGAAGCTAGTGGAAAACCTGGATGACAACGTGTTGTATATTCAAGAAAGAATGTTGAATGGAAAAATTATATCATTAAACAGGGTCATGAAGAATCTGTCAAGCTACTAAAAGGATTTAAAGAACTAATTGATACGATGCAAAAAGATATAAAATGCATCGACATACAACCCTTGAAGGAGGATGGACAGACAATTGAACCAGTGGTAGATATGGTCAAAATATTTAAAGAAAGGGTGCATATTGTTAAGGAGATGAAGTCTCTAACTATAGACAACTTTTCCAAAGTGGCAAGGATAGAATCCATGTTAGCAATCTGCTTCGATCACTTGGAAGTGCATAAAACAAAAGTTATGTAGGTGAACATGGACAAAGAAGTTTGGAAGCAGTAAATCCTACACATTGGACTCTTGCACTCTCAAATTATCTTGAATTTCTCAACAATGCATCTAGAGTGGCAAAATATGCATGGTATCACCTCAACAATGCATCTAGAGTGGCAAAATATGCATGGTATCACCACAAAATAGAACAAATCAGCAGCTGCTTCTTCCATGATGGAGTCATGACCAGGTTATGGATGAGCTGTCATCCTATTTGTGGTCATTCATTTAAGTTTTATCTAGTTCAAAGCGAACAGTTTATTTTTAACTCTAGGGTAGAGTTTAAGAGTTTAGGGTTATTTTCAAATGAACTATTGGCCTAGAGGTTATAAATTTAATTAAGCAAGCTTTGTTTAAGGTCCAAAAAACTTTGATTTGAAGGGGCAGACTTAATATTCTTTGAATTCCAGAGTAGACATTTGATATATGAATGGAATGATATATTTTGTATGATCTTCAAATCTGTGTGTTTGAATGATAGAGCAGTCTCTATTGGGATGTATGCTTGTAACTGAATATTTTTACTTCATTATCAGTTCTTCATAAGTCTGGGAATTCATTGTTTAAGAGAATTAGTGGTACATTGTTATTTAAATGAGTTTAAATGATTCTAGTCCCCCTTGTCTGGTGAGGCATGAGCAAGTATCGATCAACATTTATGCTACATTGAATATGCTTGATGAAATAGGTTTTACATTGAATTAAAATGCTCAAGGTTTAAATATGTGAGCTTTGTATTTATTCTAAGCATCTTATAGCATTCTTATTGTGTTGACAATTGAATGTGAATGACTTTCTCACTTTATAGTGAAAAGTGTGTCACTTTTTGAGTTATTTGCATAAACATTCATTGAAAATCTTAAGAGGAGATGCATTCTTATGCAGAGGGTAAACTAAAACTCAGTTCACCCAACTATTGGTTCATTTGCTTTTTCATGAAGGGTATGCATGAGCCATTATTTTAAAATATATAAATATTAAAGGAAAGGCAAACCTGTTAACCAACATAATATCATCAACAAATACTTCAAAAATCAATATTATCATCATTAGTGATTTTATAATATAAATTTATGTCAGCACTTCTTTTAGTAAATCCAAGCTTCAAAAGATATTTATCCAATCTTGTATACCATGCTCTAGGTGCTTGTTTCAATCCATATAAAGCTTTCCTTAACCTACAAACCATATCAGTATCATCTGATAGTGAAAAACCATTAGGTTTCTCAATGTAAAATTCCTCATCAAGATCTCCATTCAAAAATGCACATTTAACATCCATCTGATAAACTTTGTAGTTTTGAAATAATCTTACAACTTCAATCCTAGCTACAGGTGCAAAAGTCTTTCCATAATCAATTCCTTCCTTCTAAGAATATCCTTTACAAACCAATCTATCTTAATTCCTTATAAATTTACCATCCTCATTCAATTTATTTCTAAAAACCCATTTAGTTCCAATGATATTTTTATTTTTAGGCTAGGAAGCCAAAGTCTGTGTTATTTTTGTCAATCTGATCTAATTCTTCTTCGATAGCCTTTAACCAAAATTCATCTTTACATGCCTTAATTATTGATATTGGTTCAACTTGTGAAATTAAACATACCTCATTAGTTTCCAGTCTTCTTCTTGTCATCACTCCATTTCTCTTATCATCTAGAATAATTCAGTCTCACATACCTAGGAGTCTTCAGACTCTCTGTTCCTCTTCCCTATTCTTCAGTTACTGTAGAATTCTCTAATGTTTCCGAAGTAACTAGTTCAACTCTTTGTTCCAATAAAGGTGCTATCGGTTGAGATATAATCATTTATACTATTGGTTCCTTCTCATAAACTCCTATTTGACTTATGTTCAACTCATCTACTTTGACATTAGCACTCTCCACAATTCTCTGCAATCTCTAGTTATAACATCTATATGCTTTGCTTTCATTACAATAACCAATAAATATTCCTTCATCACTTCTAGGATCAAATTTCCCAATAGTATAATCTCTCTTGATATAACATTTACTACCAAAAATTCTGAAATACTTAACTGTAGGTGTATTGCCAAATCATAATTCATAAGGTGTCTTACTGGTTTCTCCTTTGATATGTACTTTGTTGAATGTGTAAACCATTGTGCTTACTGCCTCTCTCCAGTAGACATGAGGTAGATTAGATTCCATCATCATATTTCTAGTAGCATCCAAGATAGTTTTGTTCTTCCTTTCTACAACTCCATTCTACTAAGGTGTCTGGGGAGTAGAAAATTGCCTTCTTATACCATGCTTGTCACAAAAGTTATTAAAATCACTGGATGTGAATTCTCCACCATGATCTAATCTCAAACATTCAATCTTCAATCTTGTCTCAATTTCCACTTTAGCCTTAAATATTTTAAACTTTTCAAATGCTTTAGATTTTTCTCTCAAAAAAGTAACCCACATCATTCTAGAATAATAATCAATGATTAGCATGCAATATCTATCACCATGAAAACTTTTAACTCTAGCAGGGCCACAAAAATCAGTATGAATAAGATCAAGAACATCATTTGATTTATCTTGTATACTCCTAAAAGAGGTTCTGACCTATTTACCCATTTGACATTCTTTACATATTGGATCATAGGGCTTGATAATCTTAGGTATATCTCTAACTACCTTAGTTGAACTAATCTTCACAATGCAATCAAAATTCACATGACACATCCTTTTATGCCATAACCAACTCTCATCAATCTGTGTAATCAAACATGTCTTCTCACCAGAGTTGAAATGAAATATATTACCTTTTGTCTATGTACGAGTTGCAATCTCAAAGCTAGATCTATTAATGATTTTGCATTTTTGATCCTTGAACTATAATTGAAATCCCTTATCTACCAACTGTTCTACACTCAAAAGATTATGCTTCAAACCTTCAACATAATAAAAAATTTCAGTATTGCTCTTACCATCATATATTTCCTTTTCCTTTGATCATACATGCCTTGTCATCTCCAAATATAACTAGTCCACCATCAAATTCTTGCAAAGACAAAAATTTCCCTTTTATCTCCAGTCATATGATGTGAAAAACCACTGTCTATTACCCATTTATCCTTGTCCTCAATTTTAGCAGCAAGTACCTTCTTTTTAGGTACATTCTCTTCCAATGCTGGATCATCTTCCTTGATAGCCAACAATACCCATTCTTTCCCATCGCCGGATCCACTAGCAAATTCTTCTATCAGTTCATCATCAGAATCAGTAATGTCTTCCTCATCCGCTATGTAGCATGATTTGTCTCTATTTTTCTTGAATCTATATTTGTTCAAATATCCAGGGTTAGGCTTAAATGATCTTTTAACTTTTTCTTCAAATCTTGAATTCCTTTCAGGACATCTAGATGCAAAATGACCAATTTTATTACATGCAAAACATTTTAAAGGTGATTTTCCTTTATACTTACTCCCTACCAATTCTTTCGGTACTCTTCTAGCAAATAGTGCTTCAAGTTTCTCAAACTCATCATCTTCTCTCTTCATGTCTTCTAATTATTTTGCATATAAATCTTTCCAGTCTTTCTTACCGGTTGTAGAAGTAGATGCATGAAAATTAGGTTCAATCTTCATAGCTCCAGAAGGTCCAAATTCCTCAAGCTCAAAATCAGATATTTTTCCAACCAAGGTATCTTTGTTGACAGATGTATTAGCCATTGTTCTCAACTCATTGATAGCAGTAGCCTTCATTTTGTAAGCCGGTAGTAGGGCTCTCAAAACTTTAGAAACAATCACCACAACATTGAATTCCCATAACAATCTCATTTACTCTTTCCATGAATGTAGTAATTCTTTCATTTTCTTCCATCTTTAGATTTTCATATCTCACCTGGTAACCATCAAGTTTATCAATCTTCAGTGTAGGGTCACCTTTATTAAGAGTCTCCAACTTATCCCATATAGCCTTTCCAGATGATTTGTTTGTTAATCCCATTATTTGTTGATCAGAAAGTGCACACAAGAGGGCTTCTCTTGCTCTACAATCATTCCAAAGCTCCTTGTCTAGGTTAGCTGAAGAAGGATTGCCAGATCCTGGATTAAAGGGTGTGACACCATTCTATGTGATCTCCCAAATATCCTTGCCAAGACATCTCAAATGAGTCTCCATCTGAATCTCCCATACCGTGTAATTTGTTCTATCAAGCCTCGATATCTCCCTTCAAAAGATAGCTCTAGAAGAACTGGATGAACTTAAACTGTTAGTCACCATAGGATCTTCCTCAAGTGGTTAAGATTTCTATAGAGAGGACCAAAGCTCTGATACCAATTGTTAGACAATTTAGATAACCAAAAGACAACTGAGAGGGGGGGTGAATCAATTGTCATAGATTACCAAAAGCAATCATCATTTTAAACTTTAATATCAAAACCCAAAACAATAATATCGGAATAGCAATTAATCCAATTAAGCATTAACAATAATCAAAAAATAACAACCATCCAAACAACACCAAGATTTGTAAATGGAAAACCCGGTAAAGGGAGAAACCATGGTGGGAAGCCTATCCATAGTTAGATAATACTTCTGCACTAAGTATGTGAATTGCAATGAAGGGACCTGCACTTGCAGAAAGGCTAACAACCTAGAGCACATTGCTCATCACAAAAGGAGCCTCACTGACTACATATAAATCTAGACTACAATCCGGAGAAGTGTTGAACTATAAAAGATACCATCTCCTATTCCTGAGTATAGTTCCAGTTAATCTCAATATCAGAGGACTAAATCCTCTTACATAAACCCAATTTGATCTAAAATGATCGACCAACTCCTGTGCCTAAATGATATTACATTATTTGCACATTACATTCCTTGACCATGACCTCTTACATTAACCATGGTGATCTACAATGAGATCTTACATCTATATATACAAACCCTCGACCATAAACAATCAGGTCAGTGACCAAACAATAAACCAATTACATAATTATAAACCATATCGGCCTTAGATCAAATAAGTAATATCAACACATAAGACATCCCAGAAATACATCAACAAGTCCTATTCAAATGTTACATTAATTTTGATCCATAACCTAGAGAAACCGGGACCAGGTATAGGTCCACACGCTTCAACAATGATCTCAAAATGCCAAGTCTTGAACATGATCACCAACAACATCCAGAACCTCCATCAGAAGCTACACCAACACCACTTATGCAAATCATCAAATATCTCCACCAAAAGCTTTGTCGTTGAAACCCTCACCAAAACCAACTAACCAAATATGAGTATAAGTTTCATGAACAAGCCAATTCCATCACCAGATTGTACTGGAGCCTACTAGATCATGCCAAATCCAAGTTAACCAGAAACCACTCAACCTACTGAGACTAGAAGGGTGCTGATAAAGCATCCAAACAACTAGTGTTGACATCAATGACAAAACATCAATGCAACACATAACCAGTTCCACCAAATGGCCAACAACCAATAACACACAACTAGGTTCATCTTCCAGTTCGCCAACCCTACAGGTTATACCCTAACCAGTCTGTCTTCAAGCATGCACTTTGCTTCTCTTCTGGTGGAATACCTAAACCAGTTAGCACAATTTCTATCCTACCTCATGCACATCTTCAACATATGGGAGCCTTTCATTTCTGCACCTTGTCAGTTTTACTAGTGGAAATACTTACCAGTAAACACCTTGATGACACCATGTCATCAACCTTCAACAAACTTCATCTATCTTCAACTGCTCAACCTTTCCTTCTTCATCATTTGATTGGTTCTCCTATCAAGTAGTTTGTCAGAGTGACAAACATATAATTCCTTCTCTATACCGGCAACTCATCATGTCTACCCTTGCAGATCCGGTACACATCCCTGATCTCATGCACCTAAGGAAACTTAGTGTTTCACTGATTGATCTGGTGTGAGCCTTCAAACACTTGTCCTTAACTCTTATGTCTTATCTCAGAGGACTGATGCATTACATGCATAATAGGAGATAATATCCACTTATCGGTGAGAGTGGATCCTTGTCATTTGCATTTGTCATTACATCAATATGGCTTCCCTATTTGAGAAAGTATATCTTCAAACATGCAAAAGTGATCCTATTGGGCACACTCTCTGTCAATCATCTCTTCATTTGGTGACTACATCTTTATCTAGTGGAATTCTTGTTGTTTCACATCCAACCATCATACTGGTTGGCACTTCTGCACATACTTCCCCTCCAGCCTTGATGTGATTTTTGTAACATTCCATCTCTTGATCATAATCAACATCCCAACATCTTTCTCTCTTATAGATGTAATCATTTTGCCTCTTCATCAATTTCGATGCCATATTTTCAACACAAGTCAATACTAACTTGTGTACCGGTGACTCCACTGCACATAATACAAGATGACACACTCTTCCTTACCAGTGACCTGTTATGCTAGTTGACATCAATGACACCATTCTTGGTATGCATCAATGACAACACTTCTCATCAAACTCCCATACCTATTTCCATCCTATACTGGTTGACATCAATGACAACACAATTCCAACAAGTTCAACAAGAAGATCACTAAACAAGGTAGCTCTATTGATATATGGAACCAAAGTGTCAATAGCTAGAAGATCCTTTTTCAAATTGTGGGTAAGAAAGGAGCTAAGGACTATAGGAGGGTGGAGACTGAGGATCATCTTATACTCTTCAGAGTAGAGGAAGACATTCAAAATAATCATTCTAATGCTAGTGCTATGGATGCACTTAGAAGAATCCAAAATGTGAGAATTCAAGGAGCCAGGACTAGAGCCAGAATGAATTGGTTGTAGCTTGGAGATAAAGGATCCAAGTAATTATTTTAGCTTCTCAAGAATAAATAAGCTAAAGAAAGTATTAACAGTATATGGGAAAATGAGGGAACCATTATGACTCAGACATATATGTTGAAGGCTTTTGTTCAGTTTTATCAGCAATTGTTTACTTTGAAAGACAATGACCTCAATAAGGAAAGGGTAGGAGAAAATATCAAGGCTAGTATACCAAGGAAAATTAGTAGAGAAGATTATAAAATTCTTAATAGAGAGCTATCCTTAGATGAGATTAAGAGGGCCATTCTGGCACTTAAAAATGATATAGTGTCTAGGCTTGATGGTTTACCTATTGAATTTTATGAGGACTGCATTGAATCTATAAGAGAGGACCTTCTTTATGTTTATAAAGAGGAAATAGATAGGGGGTCCCTAGGAGATGAAATCAACAAAGGGCTCATCAAGTTAATCCCTAAAGAAGGGGATAGGTCATTAATGAAAAATTGGAGAACTATCACATTATTGAATGTCTCTTATAAAATACTTGCCAAAGTCTTGGCAAGGAGGTTGGAGAACATCCTTCCTAAGGCGATCAACCCCACTCAAACAAGCTTTGTGAAAGATAGATATATCCTTGAAAATATACTAACATGATGGGAATCAATGAACTCGGCTAAGGAGGCAAAGGAATAAGTAGCTATGCTATTACTTTATTTTGAGAAAGCATATAATAGAATTGAGTGGAGTTTTGTGAATATGATAATGGAAAGTCTTGAGCTTCCTGAGCATTTATATCAGATGGTGAGGACTCTCATGAAAGATGCAAGGGCTTATGTGGAAATTAATGGATGCAAATAAAAAACTTTTGATCTTTCTAGGTCCATCAGACAAGGTTGTCCACTGGCCCTGACTATTTTTGTGATTGCTTCAGAAAACTTATACTACATATTGAGAGATTTCGTTGTATCCCACAAAGTTAATGGCGTTACTCTCCCTAATGGTGAAGATCTCTCTAATATACAGTTTTCTAATGATATAGCCATTCTTGCTGAATTGGAAGAGGGGAATATTGATACTTTATAATGCTTAAGCTGGACTTGTTCTATAAGGCTTCATGTAGAAAAGTATCTCTCCCTAAATCTATTATGTTGGGTTGGGATTCTCAACCTCCTACATGGTACAATAATAATTCCCTAATTTGTGGAGGGCCTCATCATCAGGTAAGGTATCTTGGAATAACATTTGCCACCAGTCCAAATTTGAAGGTGATATGGGAATCTATTAAGGAGAAAATAGACAAGAAACTTAGAAGGTGGAATCGATGTGCTACCTATCTCTTGTAGGGAGAGTGTAGGTCTGCCAAAATATTCTCTCATCCTAAAATATTAACTTCACCTTGGCTTGGTTCTTCAACAACTATCAATTCTATCATATTCAAAATCAAATTAGGGAGTTCCTATGGTTATATGGTAAAGGAGGGAAAAGGAGAAACACTATGAAATGACAATAGTGCATTATGAGCAAGAATAGAGGAGGTTTAGGTCATAAGGATATAAGGTGATAGGGTATATCTCTAGTAGCCAAGTGGATTTTTAAGGCATTACAAGGGGATGAGCCTTGGAAAATTTTTATTAGACATAATATATCTAAATGTGTTCTTAAGAAAATCCCTATCTAGAAGGGGTTGTCGCTTAGTGACATTATTACTAGGCAATTTGATGTTAGACCTTCAAGTTTCATTGTTTTCAAGTTTATTGGGAAAGTGTAGGAGGTTGTGAGGCAAAATATCTCTCATAATAGCATCATATGGGATGATGGTGAGATATATGGGGAGAGATCTATATGGTATAATCTGAAGTATAAAGATAAACCACTGGTGTTCAACCAAGATTTGGGCCTCAAACGAATTTGATAAATTCAAAGATATACT
Organism: Cryptomeria japonica; assembly: GCF_030272615.1. Lineage (NCBI taxonomy): Eukaryota > Viridiplantae > Streptophyta > Pinopsida > Cupressales > Cupressaceae > Cryptomeria > Cryptomeria japonica. The sequence continues at coordinate 629,258,310 of NC_081407.1, read as the reverse complement.
AAAGGAATGTCACTTACTGAGTTGGAATGAAGTCATGTAGAAATATGATGTGTCCATAACCCACTAGAAGATGTATATTGTTCATAGGGAGGCAGGTCTCCCCTTTGCCCTCCCCAAACCATGCACTGCTAACAATTCTAGATTTGTTTCATACATGTGGCCTAATGGGTCTTTTCTTCCTAATACTAAAGTGAAATCTATTTGTAAACTTCTCGTAGATGATGACACTATCCTCTTCCATGCTAGAATATGAACCAAAATGCATCCTATTGGTAGAAAGTGTTTGATACTCTCTTGTGTAGACCTATTGAGCCAAAAAAGATGTTTTCTTTGGATTTTCATTCTTCATAAACTCCCTACTAGGAAGTCTAATGGAGAGCCCATCATTTGTTCCTTTTGTAGATTGCTTGAAACTATCAAACAAAGTTTTTTTACTACCTATTTACTAAAGAAGTATGGAATATTTTTGGGATTCTCATTGGTGCTAATATTTATGTTTTTGAGATTATAATTGGTTATGTCTCGAGCTTAAAGAAATATGTTAATGTTTTCTAGTTTGTCTTTTACATAGAAATACTATGGCTAATTTAGAAATACAGGACTGATAATGTGTTTAGTGGTAGGCATAGATTTCTTATTGAGTCTTTGAGGAGACCCATCTATTATCATTATGCTATATGTTGTCATTGATGTCAAATCTTGTGGTCCGAATGTGGCATGTTGAGCAACAACATATGTATGAGATTGAATTGAGCCTTTGGAGGTTTCCTATATTTCCCAAATGTCTTGGAATTTCAGAAGATGTGTTGCTACTATTATATAGTGCTATTATTTGGTCTAGATTGGTCTAGAAGTCAAGGTTTTTGGTTTGGGCGTTGAAGTTGTGTAATGATAGTTGTATAGCATGTGAATAATATTTTGGGTCTAGCTTAGGTGATGTAAGTAGCGTGTTGACGTGTTTAATAAGGAAAATTGTGGTTTGGTCCACTTCTGATTCCTTTCCACCACATGAATTTTTAGTGGTGACCTATTTTAGATCTCTGTCCTAGCCGACATTGAAGATTATGTTTTTTCAGAGATAGTATATAGGAGTATGATTTGGATGAGTTTAAATGTGGCTTTTTATGTTGAAGACATGTGAGATTGGAAGAATCTAGTAGATGTGTGAGTGTCGTGTTGTGGATAGTTACCAAAAGTAGTTTCAATAGTGCAGACTGTGTTTTTTAGTGGTGGATTCTCTTTATCTTTATTTTTTCAATGTAGTGAGCCTTTTTGGCCAATGAGCCCTTTGGTAGTGAGACTTTTTAGGAAGTGAGCCCACTTGCAATAAGCATCTTGGTAGTGAGCCATAATATGTAAAAATCACCTTAACCAGTGTTTCTATATTGAGAATTAGCATTCTTTGTGGTTTTTCTCTTCTTGGGTTTTCCACGTAATTTCTGGTGTTCTTTATGTCTGATCTATTATGTCCACATGCTTTCATGCTTTATCTATTTTTATTAAAAAAACTTAGTTGTTCTAGATCAGTGAATGAAATTTTAAAGAAAATTTAATTGTTAACTAATTCACCCCCCCTCTCAGTTGCTCAGATATTCAACAATTGGTATAAGAGCTTTGGTTCCTTGATATAGAGCTTAACCACTTGAGGTAGATCCTGATCTAATGGCACACAAGTTATCTATTCCTATCTTTTAAGGGTCCGCTTATAGTTTTTGGAAAGTGAAGATGAGAGGTTATTTGGTTTCTCTACATTACAACACTTGGAAGGCTATGGAGACTAAGTATGTTCAACTAGTGAATGGTCTTACTACTTCATAAGAAGTTCAATCCTATGAAGAAAATGAAAAAGAAAGGTATGCTATCTTTAGTGCATTATCAAAAATTGAATTGACAAAAGTTATCTCTTTGAATACTACTTATGAGGTTTGGCAGAATATGAAAGATATTTATGAAGGAAATAAGAGAGTTGAGTTGACAAAAAAGATAACAACTAAGCAAAGGTATGAAAACCTAAAGATGGAATAAGTAGAAGACATTGTAAGCTATTTTGAAAAGGTTGACAGTGTTGTGAATAAAATCAGAGAACTCAGAGGCACTTTGAATGATGATGATGTGATTGACAAAATCTTGATGACTTTATTAGTGAGTTACAATGATAAGATCTCAGCCACTGAAGAAACCTAAGATCAGAAGAAGTTCACTAGAGAGCGGCTATTTGGTACCCTGACTACATTTGAAGTGAGAAAGTTTGCAAAAGAGAAAGACAAATCTGAGACAACATTCAAAGCATCTGAAGATGGTCCAAATGATGATGAGATCCCAAATGAGATGGAAGAAAACTTTGTGAGGAAACTGAAGAAAGACACCAACAAATACAAAGGTATATTACCCTTTGAAAGTTTTAGATGTGGAAAGATTGGTCATATAGCTAGTAGATGTCTAGAAAAGTGAACAAGAAATTTTTTGGGGGAAAACAAGGGAAAATTCAATAAGAAATCCTATTATGTTAAGGATGATACTGACATTTCAGATGATGAATCAGACTGAGGAAGGTGATTGTTTATTTCAGGTAGAAAAGGATGTTCCTAAGTTTGGTATTTCTAAGAATATTACTAATGCATTTCATGCTAGAAGAGATGAAAATGAATGGTTGATTGATAGCATATGTTTAAATTATATGGTCGGTGATAACAATAAGTTCATAAAACTTGAAAAGTATGATGGAGGTTCTCTTAGGTTCGGATATGATCATATAGCACAAATTGTTGGAATTGGTTATATTACTTTTGATGAAAAACATAACACTGGCAATGTTTACTATGTGAAGGGTTTGCATCATAATCTTTTGAGTGTTGGACATATGTGCAAAAATGGATATAAGGTTGTTTTTTAGGATAATGGATGTGAGGTCCAGAAGGTGTTCGGAATGGTTATTGTATCTGGAAGAAGGGAAAATTGAAATATGTATCAATTGGAAGGAGCTACAAGATACTTCTTAATATCACAAATTGATGACAACTGGCTAATATGGCATCAGAGGATATGTCATATCAACTTTGAGAACTTGGTACAAATTAGTTCAAGGAGTGCAGTGAGAGAATTAGCGAGATTGACTAAATCAAAGAACAACATCTTCAAAGAATGTCAAGTGGGAAAATAGATAAAGAACACATTCAGAGGATAAGAATACTCATCCACCAAATTATTGGATTTGGTTCACACATATCTATGTGGTCCAACTAGAACGAGGAGCTTGCAAGGTGAGAGGTATTTCATGTTACTGTTTGATGATTATTCTAGAATGACTCGGGTTGCATTTTTAAGAGAGAAGTTTGAAGAATTAGATAAGTTCAAGATATTCAAGGAAAAAGAGTCGAATCAGGTTAATAGGAAAATTAAGTGTTTAAGATCTAACAAAGGTGGAGAATTTATTTTTGATGAGTTCAATGATTACTATGAGAAACATGGCATTAGGAGATAGTTATCTGCTCCCTAGACACCACGGTATAATAGTGTAGTGGAAAGGATGATGAACTATATAAGAGGAAACTAGGACTATGATGAGAGGAGAAAAAATATTGAAAGTCTACTAGAGAGAATCAATTCATACAATGACATACACTTGCAGCATCCTAAAATTGCACCACTTGCAATTTTGATCATATTTGGGGCCCTTGCTTTCGTGTTGTCATCCTCATGCTTGATCTTGACCTATTTGTGTCTTCACCATGAAAAAATAGCCTTTATATCATATTCCATCTTGCATTGCACCTTAACGCTAGCCCAAATATGGAGTAGGACCAGGGCATGGCACTTTGGTCCTCATTGGGACCAAGGTGCCATTCAATGGTCCTCCCTATTTGGGGCCCAATTTAAACCCCTTGACCCATCTCAAATTTGAGTGGGAAACCTTACTCCATGTTGGCCTATGTTGTAAAATTAATAAGTTTGATGACAGACAAGTATATAAGGAGGTCTTCACCTCCCATTTGGACATAAGGTGGATATAAGGGATAAGTGGGAGAACTACATTCAAGCAATCAATCATTCAAGCATTGAAGAATTCATCATCAAGCATTTCTAAAGGTTTTCAAGGCTGCAGATTCTTCATCTATCAATTGTGGAGCAATATTACATCATTCATTGGCAGTCATGTGTGTGTGATTAGGGTGTTTTCATGTTCATTCCATTTTCATACAACATATGTGATTGCATTCAAGAAGCAACACATCATCATCACTTATTCCAAATTTGAGGTATATCTTTCCATCATTTATTTTAAGTATTTAAAATATTTCATTCAAGGTTGATTCCAAACTAAGGTTTGACTTAGGAAAACCCCTATTTCCAACCTTTTCCCCCTTCTTTCTGTGTGCAAGAAACATGTACAAAGTTTTACTCTTCAGAATAAGCTACATTAACAAAGATGAATCAACCCTTTGTGACATGCAGAAAGTTTAAAGGATCGTGCTTCTGCATCCTAGTCCTAGCTTTGTAGGAGCTTTTCTGAGGGTTAGATTTGACTCAGCTTATATTGCTCAATTCCAAGTGCCCAGCTCGATCTCGCATCTAGCTCATGATTTTCTTAGTTTTATCTTCGTTTTTAAGCACTTTATCCTATTTCAGCATTTCAACTTACAAAAGAGAAGAAAGCCCACAAAAATCAATCCAATTCATTCAGTATTCAATCCTTATCTGATTTATCATTGAATCTAGTGGATTCCCTTCCCTCTTTTGACTGTAAAGGTTTCCCAAGTGAAAATTGATTTGGTGATTTCTCCCTCCTATGTTACAAATTGTGAAATCAAATTTTCCACCTTACATTTTGGTGAACCCGACTCCTTACAACATTATTTTTTATTTATGTTCCTAAATCTGATTGTTTATGCAATTCAAAATTCAAGTTTTCATTTACAAGTTTGATTTCCTTGCAAATTTTAAAATTTAGAGGTTCATTTCACTAAAATCCTAATTTTTTATTTTTTAAATTAAGCTGGTGAATTGCATAATTTGGATTAATTGTCTCAAATCTGATTATTTTTCAATTTAAAAAATTCAAATTTTCACTTGCAAGTCAAATTTCACATTTAAATTTTAAAATTAAGTGGTTTAATTCAAAAACCCTAATTTCTATTTATTTTTTTAAAGTAAGCTTGTGGGTTGTTTAAATTTTGAATTTCTCATTTCAAATTTGCTTCAAATTTAAATTTACAATCTTGGATCAAATTCAAATTTAAAAATTAAGTTGTTAATTAAAAAGACCCTAATTTTTAAATTTAAATTAATTTTGTACATTTCCCAACTTTTCAATTTTCAACTCTTGATCTAATTTTAAATTTTAAAATTAAGAGGTTTTTTTTACAAGGCCCTAATTTTAAATTTAATTTTCTTATGGATAAATTTAAATTTAAATTTTAAAATTAAGAGGTTATTTAACAAAGCCCTAATTACAAATTTAAATTTCCTACGAGGTTGCATAATTTTTCGAAAATTGAATAATCATTTTTCTAAAATTTTACATTATTCAATTATTTTACAAATTCCAATTTCCAAATCTCAACTTTCAAATTCTCATTTCACATTTTTTAAAATTTAAATCTCAAAAATAAAATCAATCAAATTTTAATCTCATCAATTTACATAAATTAAGTGGTTTTATTTTTAAATTCCTAATTTATTTCAATTAATTTGCTTGGATTTAAATTTCAATATTCATCATGGCAATTAATGGATTTGATCTATTTTCTATTTTACATGTGATTACATTGATTTTTACGTACATTTATTATAATCATGTGTTGGATAATGGCTTCTTTCACTTCATGTTACTTCTTTTCATTCATGGCACTTAGACATATTGTATTCTTTGGATTCCCAAGCTGGTTCCTTTTCATAAATTAGATCTCAAAGATTTCATTTATCATGTACGTTGTGTTATGGTGATGTTTTTGGGCAAACGCATTTCATACATAGATCACCCAAAAGCTTTTGTAGATCCTAATCCTAGAGATGACAATGAGAAACCTAATACTTGTACCTCTTTTTAGGGTATCTACTATGAATGAAGAAAGAGATAATTATCTTATCAATTATCTTTCTAATGGAGAATAATCATTGAAGAGCCACATGGCCCCATCTTCTTCTCATACGCATACCCTTGCACAAGGGGGGCAAGGTCAAAATATTGGTGTTTATATATCTCTAGATCCTCCTTAATCTCCTAGAGCCTATCTTAAACATCAAAACATTTGTAGAGAAGATGATGTCATGAATTTAATTCATGGTCTCTCTCCCCATATAACATTAAGTAAAGATGAGGCCTTAGATGATAAGGATCTTCCTTCCCAATCTACTAAAGAGTATATGCATGATGAAAGAAAGGAAAATCTTCCTCTACAAGATATTCCTTCTTCATCTACTAATCCTTTCATTCCTTCCAAACATTGTTACATTACAAACTTCAAAGAAATTTTTTATAATGTTCCCCCACCTTCTCAATTAAAGGATTCTTATAGGAGTGGCTTTAGCATAATATCAAAACAAGGCTTTAGAGGACAAGGACTTGAAAAATTTGAACAAGGAATTCAAGTCCCTATAAACCATCCTACATAAATTAGTACAAAAGGCCTAAGACATGATAATAAATCTCCTATGGATGACCTCCTTAGGATTCAAGACTTCAAAGATCATCTTGCAAGATAAAAATCCATTCACTCCCATAAAAGTGCTTCTTCTTCAAAAGCTCCTTTTTGTTAATTTCATCAAACTCATGATCATCGTGCTAATGATTGTCCTGATTTTGAAAATTAAATGAAAGAGCTTATTGATACTGATAATGTTAAAATGATTGATGACAATCCTTGTTCTTCTAATATAAACTCTTTTCCCCAATTTCAAAATAATAAGCCTACAACTATTAATCATCAAGAAAAATTGGTTACTAGAATCTTTTGGAAATTGAAGTATGACAAGAATGTTGTTTTTCCTTTTGTGAAGTTTAGCATTAAGCATAAAGAAGGTAATCGACATTGTCTTTTTCGTCATGGAGGTTTTCGTTGTCTTGGAAAGTTTAAATAATTTAAGGAATTTGTTCAAGGACAATATGATCATGCTTGTATATGTCTTTCAACAAATCTTGCTCTCTTTCTAGGTGACAAGGTAGTGCCTTACCACTCCTTTCATCTTCCTATTGCTCCTCACCCTATGACACAAGTATTTCATTTAATTGGGGGCTCTTTGTCATTAGAGGTGGTTCTTTTTCAATTTCAAATATCTTGGTGTAGCAAAATGCTTCTCTCTTATTCCTTCTCTTAAGTTTCAGTACTATGTCCTTTATAGATTGAACTGTTCATAACTTGATGTCCTTTGTTGCAGAAAATTATCCTTCATGTGAGTACATTTGTGTCCCTTGTTAGGACTTATTCTTTGTTTGAAGGGGAACATCTCTTATGAATAATCTCTCCTAAGGAAATGTGTGATTCTTCCCCCTTATCTATCCTTGTCTTCTTGCTTTGGGGCAAAGGTGGCTTCTTCCCTTTCTCTCTTTCTATCTAAAATATCACCATTCCCTTTAGGGGTTGTATTTTTCATGTATTGATATCATTTCTTGAAATGTTATGTCTCTAATGATTATTCCCTCCTTAGGGGTATTTGTGTTCTTCCTTCCTTTCTTTCTCTCTCTCTCTCTTTGAAGACTACCACTTCTTTAGAGTTGCATTTTACATATATTAATGTCTTTTATTGCATTGGATATTCATTTGTGTGAGTATATTATGCATTTGCTTATGTTGAATCTCTCTATATAAGTAGTTTAATTCTTTTCATTGTCCTTACACTTGGGGGAAATTATTTCTTTCTCTCTCCCTCTCTAAGGATCCACTTTTACTTTGTTGAGTTGTGTTTTCTTATGATTTGATGTCATTCCTTGTGTGAAGTTGTTGTTTGCTCAAGGATTCTCTCTTACACAAGAGGTTTAAGTCCTTGGCTAAAACCTCTTTTTCACTTGGCAATGTACATTAATCATAAATATACCTCCAAACATTGGTTCAAAAGTGTGTTATCCTTCGTCAATAATCTCTTTCACCCAGCAATAGGAGGAAGATATGAAGTATTTTTCTCCTTCCCTTTTTTTGGTAGAAGATGTTATGTTTGTTCAAGATAGATCCTCTTGGAGGTAGATGTATTTTGAGAAAAGATCTCTTCTCCTCCAAGGATCTCCTTTACACTTGTTGCAAGATATCTCTTTTTCAACTATCTTATCTTTTCTTGAAGAGTATCTCCTCTTTAGCTTTGTTTTATGACAATGTTGCCTACATGATATCTCCTTGGTGTTGAAAGTTAGGTATCCTTGTTTCTAGCTTCCTTAAGAAATCAACATAGGGCTATGTTGAAATCTTAAGAGGTGGCACCTGTATCGCTCCCTTTGTACCATATTGTACTATATTTTTGCATATCACTCTTGCATATCTTAAACGGGGTGTTCATTCTCGAAACCAAAGAAAAACTCTTACATGAGATGCTTCACGCCCGAAACCAGATGTAAAATTTGATATATATCTTAGACAAGGCTACACATTACCGAAACTAGAGAATAACTCTCACACAAGATGTCCTCAAAGCTAGGTATGTATCCATTTCAATCAAGGTTACACATTCTCGAAACCATAGCAAAACTTTTAAATGAGATGTTCCTAAATTCGCACATTCGCCCCTTGGCATTTGCATTTATATTACATGTCTTAAACACATTTAAGCACACTTGAAACTAGAGGAAATAAACTCTTATATGGGGTTCTATACACTTGAAACTAGACATCACTTGCACACACACACGAGGATGAGTGGAATTAGCAGAATAGGGCTAGACTACTCTCTTTTCCAACATAGATCACCTAGATTATCTAGGGGAGAGGTGTCTATGCTCTCCTCTCTCATAATTCTTCTCATGGATCACTTGGATAAACACATCTAGGGTGAATGCATCCTATCTCTCCCCTTCTTCTCAAGAACTCATAGCTTTGCTATCGATTATTCATGGATGATGTTTTCTTTGCTCTTTTATGTGATCACTTATGTTTGTGAGATGGCATTTTTCAAAAATGATATTATTTGTTGAGATATTTTGATATCAATGTCTCTTCAACTAGTTGACTTGAGGTTTTATTTTTGGTTCTTAGATTTTTTTTTCTTTTTGTGTTTTTTACCTTTTTGATCTTTGTTTGCATTTTTTTTTTGTGTTCCCTTGCATATGTTTGAGTGAGTTAAGATCCTAAGATTAGGGGCTTGTTTCCTCAAAATTAATGATACCTTGTACTTCTTGTGATTTTGCTTTGCATTCCTCTTTATTCCTCTTTCTTCTACTTTACTCTGAGTATTTACATAAGCTCTTACTCCAAATAAAGTGGGGGATAAATGTAGTGTCCTAAAATTGCACCCCTTGCAATTTTGACTACATTTGGGGCCCTTGCTTTAGTGTTTTCATCCTCATGCTTGATCTGGACCTATTTATGTCTTCACCATGAAAAATTGGCCTTTATATCATATTTCATCTTGTATTGCACCTTAACCCTAGCCCAAATATGGGGTAGGACCAGGGCATGGCACCTTGGTCCTCACTGAGACCATGGCGCTATGCCATGGTCCTCCCTATTTGGGGTCCAATTTAAACACCTTGACCCATCTCAGATCTGAGTGGGAAACCATGCTCCATATCGGCCTATGTCATACAATTAATATGTTTGATGACAGGTAAGTATATAAGGAGGTCTTCCCATTTCATTTGGACATAAGGTGGATACAAGGGATAATTGGGAAAACTACATTCAAGCATTGAAGCATTCATCATCAAGCATTTCTAAAGGTCTTCAAGGCTACATATTCTTCATCTATCAATTGTTGAGAAACATTACATCATTCATTTGCAGGAATATGTGTGTAATTAGGGTTTTGTCATGTTCATTCCATTTTCATACAACATGTGTGATTATATTCAAGAAGAAAAGTATCATCATCACTCATTGCAGATATGAGGCATACCTTTCCATCATTTATTTCAAGTATTTGCAATATTTCATTCAAGGTTGATTCCAAACTAGGGTTTGACTTAGGAAAACCCCTATTCCCAACCTTTTCCCCCTTCTTTCTGTGTGCAAGAAATAGGTATAAAGTTGTACTCTTCAGAATAAGCTTCATTCATAGAGAAAAATCAACCCTTTTCGACATGTGAAAAGTTTGGAGGACCATGGTGCCACATCCTTGTCCTAACTTTTTAGGATCTTTTTTGAGGGTCAGATTTGACTCAGCTTATACTACTCAATTCCAAGTACCCAGCTCGATCCCGCATCTATAGCTCATTGTTTTCTTAGTTTTATCTTTATTTTTAAGCACTTTATCCTATTTGAGCATTTCAACTTACAAAAGAGAGGAAAACCCACAAAAATCAATCCAATCCATTTAGAATTCAGTCCTTATCTGATTTGTGACTGAATCTAGTGGATTCCCTTCCCTCTTTTGAATGTAAAGGTTTCCAAGTGAAAATTGATTTGGTGATTTCTCCCTCCTATGTTGCAAATTTCCAAATCAAATTTTCCATCTTATAACACTCTTAACAAAATTTTATATCGGCAGAAATATGGGAAGACATCTTATGAACTTTGGTATGGCAGAAATCCGATAGTGAAATATTTCAAAGTATTTGGAAGTAAGTGCTATATCCGGAAAGATGAGGATAATCTTGGAAAGTTTGACAACAAAGAAGATGAAGGCCTATTCTTGAGTTATTAAACAAAGAGCAAGGCATACCAGTGTTACAACAAGATACTGAATAAGATTGTTGAAAGTGAAAATGTGAGAGTTGATTAAAGTACTTCAAAAGACTTAGAAATAGAAACAATATATGAATCTAATGATTCTAGAGAAATGAAAAAGGAAGAAGAAAACAAAATGAAGAAAAGAATGATCAAGATGCTCTGGCATCTACATCTAAAACCCCAAGGTATGTTTAAAGGAATCATTTTGAGGATCAAAATATTAGAGATAAGAGCAAAGGTATCATCACTAGAAGAAAAGTGACTCAAGAACAAGTTTTATTATGTTTATTATCCAAAACTAATCCTAAGACAGTAGAAGAAGCTTGTAATAATAAGAATTGGATGAAGACAATGAAATAAGAGCTCGATCAAATTGAAAAAAATTAGACATGGGAATTAGTAACCAGACCGGAAGACAAGAATGTGATTGGAACAAAATAGGTATCCTGGAACAAGCTGGATGAAGATGGAAAGGTTGTAAGAAGCAAGGCAATGTTGGTTTGCAAAGGATATGCTCTTTGATAAAACTTATGCCCCAGTTGCTCAGATGGAGGCAATCAAGATGTTCTTGGCATTTGCAATATTCAAGGACTTCAAGGTCTATTAGATGGATGTAAAATTGGTATTCTTAAATGGAGAATTGAAAGAATAAGTTTACATTGAACAACCAGAAGGTTTCAAATTGAAAGGTGATCCAAACATTGTTTGAAAATTGAAGAAGGTTTTGTATGGACTGAAACAAGCTCCAAGAGCTTGGTATGGAAGATTAGACAAGTATCTAACTAATCAAGGATTTCAAATGGGTTTGACTGATAGCAATCTATACTTCAAGACTGATTTTGGTAAAATCCTAATTATGGTAGTATATGTTGATGATATAATATTTGGAGGAAATGAAGATATGTGCAGAAGATTTGCTAGAGAGATGCAGAAAGAATTTGAGATGTCCATGATTGGTGATTTAAATTATTCCTTGGTTTGCAAGTCAATCAAAATAATAAAGGAATTTTTATTTTTTAGTCCAAGTACATCAAAGAGTTGTTAAAGAAGTTTGGGTTGGAGAAATCCAAACTGGTGTGGACACCTATGACTATCAGATGTAATTTAAACAAATCTCCTAAGGCAGATGCAAGTCAGTATAGGACAATTATTGGAAGACTATTATATTTGATTTCTACCATACCAAATATTATGTATACAGTATGTTTGGTAGCTAGATTTTAGTAAGAGCCAAAAGAATCACACGTTGTGGTAGTGAAGATGATTTTTAGATATCTAAAAGGCATAGAAGAATTTGGTTTGTGGTACCCTGGGAGCTCAAATTTTACCTTAACATCTTATACAAATGCAAACTAATCTGGAAGTGTTGATGATATAAAAAGTACCAGTGGAGGAGCATTATTTCTTGGTTCTTAGTTGGTTGCTTGGTCAAGTAAGAAGCATGGCTCTATGTCCCTATCTACAACAAAACCAAAATACATTGCAATATCTTCATGTTGCACACATATCTTATGGATGAAGCAAACTTTGAAGGACATTGGTGTAGACTTTAATGAACCTATCCCAATCATGTGTGACAATACCAGTGCAATAAATATTTCAAAGAATCCAATACAATATTCAAGAACAAAGCATATAACTATCAGGTACCATTTCTTGAGGGAAAAAGTGTTTGACAATGAATTTAGACTTGAGTATGTACCTACAAAAGAACTGATTAGGGATATATTCACTAAAGAAAATGTTGTGCAAGGATACTTTTGATTAGCTTCCATAGAAGTTAGGGGTATTACCCCTTTTCCAGTTTGAACTAATGTACATTTTGATGTGAATTGGTCCAATGAGCATCTTGCACATTCTTTTATGGATTGATTCTTGGGTGCTTCCTCTTATGGGGAGTAGGAGTGAGTTTCATAGGGGGATTTTTTGCCTGCCTTTGTCATTGTTGTCAAAGGGGGAGAGAGAATATAATATTTTCTTATTGTCTTGATGGATGTTGCCATGAATGGAAAAGTGGGAGATTGTTAGAATTATGCTATATGTTGTCATTGATGTCAAATCCTGTGGTCCAGATGTGGTACATTGAGCAACAACATATGTATAAGATGGTATATTGAGCATTTGGATGTTTCCCACGTGTCTTAGCTTTTTGGAAGGTGTTGCTAATATTATTCAGTGCTATTCTTGGGTCCAAATTGGTTCAAAAGTCAAGGTTTTTGGTTCGGATGTTGAAGTTGTATAACGTTAGTTGTATAGCATGTGGATAATATTATGCGTCTGACTTTAGTGATGTAAGTAGCCTTTTGATGTGTTCAATGAGGAAAGTTGTGGTTTGGTCCACTTCTCCTTCCTTCCCAACACTAAAATGTTTAGTGGTGACCTATTTTAGATCTTTGTCTTGGCCAACATTGAGGATTATGTTTTTCTGGAGACAGTATATAGGAGTATGATCTAGATGAGATGAAGTGTGGCTTTTTGTGTTGAATACATGTAAGATTGGAAGAATCCAATTGATGTTGTGGTGCAGATAGTTACTAGAAGTAGTTCCAATAGTGCAAACTATGATTTTTAGTTATGGATTCTCTTTATCTTTCTTTTTTCAGTAGTGAGCCTTTTTGGGCAGTTATCCCTCTAGTATTGAGCCTTTCTAGGTAGTGAGCCCTTTGGTAGTAAGCCTTTCTAGGTAGTGATCCCACCTATAGTGAGCCATCATTTGTAAAAGTCACCTTAACCAGTGTCACCTTAACCGGTGTTTCTATATTGAGAATTAGCATTCTTCATGGTTTTTCCCTTTTTGGGTTTTCCATGTAATTTCTTGTATTCTCTATGTCTGATTTGTTATGTGCACATGATTTAATTCTTTATCCATTTTGATTAATTCTATTATTCATTTCGGATATGTGAATGAAAGTTTAAAGAAATTTTTATTATCAATTGATTCACCCCCCCTTAGTTGCCTAGATATTCAACATCATCATTCATGATATTGACATGCAAGTTATAGTGGTCATGAGATTAGCTAGGAAAAAGTTTGAGAGGCTTCTTCAGGATGATACATTCAGAGACTTCAGTCAGGAGATTTCACATGGCTTTTTATGGACTATACATACTAAGGATAGATCCCCTTTTGAGATTGGACTAGCCAACTTTGTTAGAGACCTGAATGATTGGAGGAGGAAAGTGGTTTGAGATCAGGCACAATAAATTCTAGTGGTGAAGCCATTCCTTCACCCACATCTTGACCCCATTTTATGGGGGTAAGGTACTTCTATGGAAAGAAGGTCCGTATGGCTAGACAACATGGCTATATGTTATTGGGGACACCGACTCTCCTAATGGGGAGATCCACTATGGGTAGCAGAGTAGTGCATGATCATGATATAGATTGTTTTACATGATCTACAAACTTTGTGTTATTTTCTCAAACTTAGTAATTTATATGTATTATTTTTTCAGTATGTTCTATAAGTAGTGGTATAGGATAGATGTGGCATGAACGTATTCTAGTTCTGGCTCTTATCCATCTATCGAACATTGTGATAATCTGATACTATATCTTTTGTATTATTCCTAAATTATAATTAATAGAAAATAAATTCATCTAACGCTTTCCTACATAAGGATTAACATGTTGTGTGGTTACTTCTTCACATATTATAACAAGGATCCATTGTCACGCATATTATTCAAGGCATTCCTTATCTACACCATGTCTATCTATTGAAAGGGATAGTCCTCACCTTGGCCTTTCCATACCTTGGTGCAATATATCCATTTGCCACATAATAAGGCTCAATGATGATATTGTCATACACCAGTGAAAGCATAATAAGAGCTCAAGACTGTGGTATCATCTATTAGGATTAATCAAAATATGATATCAATCAACTCTTTTCTATCATCAACTCATATTTTTCACCTTTTACTAATAGTTCTTCTACTTGCTTTTATTTCCTATCAACCATTTCCATATGATCATATATCATTTCCCTTGTACCGTATGTGTCCTTCCTAGAACCAGATGATCATTTATCTTTTTGTCTTATATATAGGATGTTTCCTTCCTAAAACCAGACGATCATTTATATTTTTATCTTATATATAGGATGTGTCCTTCCTACAACTAGACTTGACCTTTTCCAATCAATCTACCTAATCAATTAATTTACAAATCACTTCAACAATTTCTTCTATCCAATCAAGCTAAACATTCTTCTATCTCTCATTTCTTTCAAGAGATCATTTATACGTTTAACACACAATCTCTGAAAGGGGCATCATACCTCCATCTCTTCGCATACTGGGTCAATATTCTATCGATTTTTGTTTTCAAACAATGCTACTTCGAATATTGTCTCAAAGGGGAAAAATCAAGACACCTAAAATTGTCTCATGTTTGAAAACTCTAATTTTACCAACTTATTCCTCTTTATAATTGAATAATTTTAATTATTAAATTAATTTAACTTTATTCTTCTAAATCAACATCATTCCTCCATTTAAATTCAAAATTTGAATTTCCCTCTAGAACTCCATAATTAAATGATCTTGATAAATATTTAGTTAATTTTCTTCTAATATTAATTAAATAATAAAAAATGATTTAATTAAATCAATTTCTATTATCTTCTCATAATCAAATAATTATTCTAAATTATTTAATTAGCTAATAAGGTCCTCTCAATTAAATAAATTTCCTAATTTATTTAATTTAATTTATCTCACATTTCATTTTTATTTCATTTCTCACATTTTACTTAATTTAATTTCTCCCACATTTCAAAAACCAATTTTCTCCAAATTCAATAAAATATTAATTTCATCTTTTCTCCTACAACACATGTTAAAAGGGCTAACTACCAATGACTCTTAGTGACTCATCAATCACCCTTTTCTAACTAGTCAATCAATCTAGCTTTTCCAAAATCACTTTTTTTTCTAACGCATCTATATAATCATTGAGTCTAATCAAATGAGTAAAATTTTCAACCAAATTCAGTCAAGTTGAGTGATCATCTCCAACCAACTTATTCATCAATTCTTAAATATTGATCAAATCTACTGCTAAATCAATCTTGTCTGTTCATTCATATTAAATTTTTTTATAAATTCAACATCAATTATCAATCACAAATAACCACATTCTTTGAATTCTTGTGCCAATACCCTGCAGGAAATGTGCAACTTTGAGAGCCACTACCATCATATGAAACAAGGAGGAGAAGAGCAATGGAAGTTGTATGCTTGGATTCAACATGAATTTTTTTCATTATTGATTTGATTCATGTTATTGTTGAATTCATTTACAAGCTTTTATTATTTACAATTCAATTTTAGCAATAGATTTTGGTTTGTTGTTGCTAATTTGGTCTAGCTATTGCATGTTTTCCCCCAATTTTTAGTCATATATAGGTATCCCTATACTTTCATCTTTTATCTTCAAATAGTTTTATAGTTATTTTTGAAATTGAGCAAGGAAAAAATAATATTTTGGGTAGAACACATTATTGGTGTAACCACTATTTCTTGGTTGTTCTAGCTTGGAAGTCATACTCATCCTTGCCTATGAAAATTTTGATCCTTATTCCTTCCCAATATCCCTTTGGAGTTTAAAGATCAAACTATACTCAATAAAAATAGGGAATTGTTTGGATATTTTCAAAATCATGGGATGTTCTTTGAGAATGGCTCTTTGAAATTACTAAAATTTGCATGCTAGTGGAAAATATTGATCTCATTCCAAAATTAGTAAAATTTCAATCAATCAACATGATTTGGAATTAAAAAATTCGGATCAATGAGCCTCTACATAAATAAATATATAGAAAGATAAATATATTTTCTTTAAGTCAAGGATTTAAGATTGAAAGTTTTGTTCATATGAATGGGGATAGAAAATTCTCAGCCCAAAATGGTTTAGATCTCAAAGCTACATGACCTTCCTACTTGTAGATCCCTCTCATGGGTAATATTTTCGTCACTAACATCCCTTCTCTTCGATCAGTGAGAGTGAATTAGAAGTTGAGGGGTTATATAAGTAATGTCTAGCATATTGGTAGACATCTAGTACTTATGAGAAATGAAGATCTAGTCATGAATTTAGTTGATGAAAAGAAAGATACTATTCTTGAGGAATTACCTCAATAGTTATCCTTAAAAAATAAGGGTTTTTGATAAGACTCTATAGTGAACAATGTAGGCTTACTCTCAGAGGATCTTCCTCTACTTTCACATGCCCTATTCTTGGAAGAGTTAAATTACTTGACTACAGATGTTTTAGATATTTTGGTGGATATTTAGAATGACTAGGAGATCAATAATGATGACGTTGGGAGAGAGAATGTTGTGGGAGTTTAACTTCATATAATGTTCAAGCATCTGACATGTTCAAGAACCAATTTTGGATGGATTGTTTTCTAAGGAAAAATGTCCAATACCAAAAGACAGGTTAATCAAGTTGGTTAGGATTATTTTGGATAAAACAAAAGTCCATATCACAAAATAAATCATACAATACTTAGAGAAAGACAATCTCTCATCCTGGAGCTATAGTCCATTTCCAATTTCTCAATCTGGTAGAGAAGGGAACCTTATTCAAACTCCATAAAACTCAACAAGATATAGGAAGCCCAAAAAACAAAATACACAACTAAGAATTGATGTAGGCATTCAATCAATGATCATACAAAAATTGAAAGCCACAAATAATTAAAATATAATGTTAAGAAATATGTTTCTACTAAAAAAGACATTGGTCAGAATACCATCTCATCAAGGGGTAAGATATATGCATTTGGATGTTGTTGTTGGGGCTTAGTCACCCCAAGAAAATAATCTTAAATCAAGGAGAGTTTGGTATTCTTCTCAAGCACAATAAGGATCAATTCATGGAATATTAGGTGCTTATATGCCCCTAACAAATGTTTAACCAAACAATAGTTACAGTTGATTAATGTAGATGTAGTTTTCTTACAAGAAACAAAAATTTGGTTGTCCTAATCCTCCTTGCTTTTGATAGCTGGTATAAATGGAAATATGTGACTTTCCTTGCCTTGGGGATTCTACTGGTTTGTAAATCCTTTGGAAAGGATATTAGGTGTTAGTAGATATGTTAGTATCTAAATAAATTTGGATTTTAGTCACAGATCAATGTACTACTTATTCATTGGAAACCTTTTAGTTACTCAACATATATGGTCCAACTAATTTATCCTTACAAGATCTATTTGGGATAAAGTGATTTACGCTTCACAATCTTTTCTTAATGAGTTCAAAATTTATGGAGGGGATTTTAATGCCTTACTTGTGGAATCAAAGAATATGGGATGAGAAATCCCAAGAAAAAGAGGGATGGAGCCAGAATTCAAGGATTATGTCAAAAATATTAGAGGTATAGACTCTACTCTAAATAATGGCTCCTTAACCTAAACCAATAGACGTATAAACTTTTCTTAAATGTTGAATGGCTGAATAGGTGTTACTACTTATCAAGTTGCCATTAGTTTAATGTCAAAGTTATTCTATATACTCTAGTCGGTTATCTCTATCGAGATATTCAATCGGTATGCACAGTCTAGTCGGTTATAGAAGAAAGTAGTCTCAGAACACAGTATACACCGAGCTATCTATCGAGCAACAAAGATGACACACCGAGTTGATATACACCAAGTTAAATGTGTTACCAAATTCATTGAACCTGGACATACATATGAAAATGTGTTACAAGATCGAGGAACATCTAACCATTATCACATTGGAAATTGCACTTAAAGATTATGTATGATTTTGAGGTCATCTAACCAATGAAATATCTTGCATAGTCGATAAATCATATTTGTAAGATTGAAGCAATGAATGGATCACCGACATAAGAGATCTATTTATATAGCATGAGTTAATAATTAAAAAGTGTGTGTGCATGAGTGTAAGAAGATTTTTACAGAGACACAGAGGTCACCGAGAAGGTTTTCAGAGAACAGTCGAAGAACAGAGTAAACAGAAGGGTTTACTGAGTTACTATATGGGTTAACTAGGTATGCTATAAGCAAGGTAATCTATTCTAAACACATAGAATCTGCTATAACATTCCAAATGTAAAGTTGCAGATATTTGTAATGATTTTATTGTAATATTTTGAAGTTGTAAGAGAAACCTTTAACAGGGTAAAAGACTCTAATCAAGTCTATAAATTGTAAAGCCTCTAACTAGGTGCAACATTTAGTTTAAGTGTTGTAAAATCCTTTAGCAAGGTAGATCTAATAGATCTTGTTACTCCTAATAGGGTAAGCTATCAGAAATAGCTAAACATGTAGCTCTAACCGAGCACTCTTTATTATTGCAGTAGTGAAGTTGTGGGTGCCATCCCCACCACAGCTTTTCTCTCTAACCAAGAGTTTCAGCGTAACCAAAATATATGTGTTCTGGAGTGAATCATGTATGATTGTTATCTATTTGTTTTAGCTTTCTATTATGTTATTGCACTATTTGATTTATGCATAACAATAAAGCTATTATTAAAGAAAAGTTTTGAAGTACTGATTCACCCCTCCCCTCTCAGTACATTAGCTTTCCATATTGGGCCTAACAATTGGTATCAAAGCTTCAATCTTGGAAAAGGGTTTAACTACCTAAAGAGAAAGATCTTATCAATGGAATGCTATAAACAATCTCGGAGGATTGTGTATCTGCAAGAGGAGCTGGATCATGCTAACCAAGTGATTGCAGACATGCAAAGACAAATGCAAAAATCTCTGAAAGTAAGAAGAAGATTATCTAATGATTTGCAGGCCTCTCAAGAGTTAGTGGAACAAAATGAGACATCATCTGAGAACAGTATATCTGAAGAGACTAAAGAAATGATTGGAGTATTGAAAGAAAAGAACAAAGCACTAGCTGATCAACTGAAAGTAATGAAAAGAGAACATGAACATTTTAGTACACAGATGACTAAAAATCTTGATGCATTAAGGATAGTCGAGGATAAAGTAAGAGATCTAGAAAGAGAGAAACAACAACTTGAAGTCTTAGTATCTGATAAGAATGATGAAATCACAAGGTTGACTGGAATTCAACAAAATCTGTCAAATCAACTAGGTTATGCACATCATGAAGCAATTCTAAAGGATGATGAGAATCAAGCATTGAAACTTGAAGTATCAAGGTTAACTGATGAACTTGAAAAAGAGAAGAAATCTAAAGAAACATTGAAGAAGAGTTATGAAGCATCAAAGATGTTGGATGAGAAACTGAATACAAGAAGACCCAACAAAGATGTAGGACTCAATTACAAAGGAAAAGACTCTACCGAGAAGGGAATTCATACTAGTAAGAGAGGAGAATCATCAAAGCAAGCTGGAAACAAGAATAACATCAAAAGAAAGAAGCCTATTTGCAACTACTATGGAAATCAAGGTCACACTGCCAACATGTGCCAAATCAAAAAAGGTAAGCAACTGAATGTCACTAAGTCAAATGGTTATTGTTACAATTGCAATAAATATGGTCACACATATAATCAATGTAGGACAAAGTCTATGAACAATTATCGAAAGGCAAAATTCAAAGGGTTTTGTAAAAACTGCAATAGATATGGACATAGTACTGAGAAGTGTTGGTTTCAGAAAAAAAACTATATGTGGTATACACACTGAACAAACACTAGAGGTTACCGAACTCACACAGATCCTTATCGACAGTATTCTACAGTACCATGGGAGTACAATACAAGGATATGGTGTGAATATTGTGGAAGATATGGACATATAAGTGCCAACTGCTTTATAAGGTTTGGAATGAACAACTGAAGATAATGGAGAAATCCTGGTATGGCATGTTTTCATTGTCACAAAGTTGGACACTTAGCTGGAGATTGTAGAGATCAACCTAGAAAAGACACTGAGGAAATAAAAGAAAAATTAAAGATGATTTGGAAAAAGAAGGAAATTGTGTCAAATGTAGAAAGCACCTTACCTACCGAGTTAGGTGCACCTATTCCAAATTAATCGGTAAAGGTATGAAGGGACTGCATCCTCACAAGGCTAAATCTTAACAGTTCCTATTTTATTATGTACTTAATTCAAAATCTTCATAATTAAGATGTAATTGTTAAGTTTTATCAAAGTCTTTTAAAGCACTATATAGGAAAACTGTCAAGTCGGTGAATACAGGAAACCTGTCTAGTCGGTGAATGAAGGAAGTTTAGTTACTCGGTTAAAGACGAAAAGGGAAAGAAAGTTAAATTGAACCGAGAGCATTTAATGTTTTTGACCTAACCCACACGGAGCCTGATAAGGCATATTGTGTACTTAAAAGCATTTTCGTGATCATTTTCACTTACCAAGTTTTTGAGAGAGCAGAGCAAAGTGAATCTAAGGCAATCAAACCTCCTACAAAGCAAATTCAAGGTATTAACATCAATCTCAATGCATTCTTAAGTTGGTTTACCGATCTTATCAAGTTGCTATTATCTGCTAAGTATAAAGCGTCAGTCATTTGAAATCCTGAAACCCTAAGGATCCTTTGTTATCTTTTATATGAAATCTACAATGGCACTCAAGATCCAAGATCCCATAGTTGTCAAGAATGTAGAGAAGCCCTCACTAAAATACTCTTTGACTCCCAAAGTTGCATCTGAACCAAATGACAAAACTATTTTTTCACTCATCCCAGACAGAGTGTTGTTAGTCGAGGATGTGAGATTCTTCACCAAATGTCATGTTTAAGAACTCGGTCATGTTGAAATTAAAGACACCTATGATGAGTTGTGTACCGATGGTAAATTGAACAGCAAGTATGAACACATCAAGATCAAGGGGTTGACTGAAGCCCTAACCTATCCCCGTGTGTTCAAACCCCAATGGGTTAAGTTTATTCTAAGCAGAGTTCACGATGATTTCATGTGGCTAGAAGAACAACCATTTAAAATTACCAAGGAAATCATTCATTTGATTACCGGTTACCCCATTTATGATCATGCTCGAGCCCAAAAGATGATATCACAGAAGGAATTGATTAGTTTAACCGGAGTAGAATCAGATTGCAGAGGATTGAAACTAAATAATGTCACTGATGAAGAACTAAAATTTGCCATAAGAGTAATGGGTTACTGGTTCTTCCAATCAGCAAGGGAAAACAGTGTACCCTATGCAGCAGTAGACCTGGCCTACAAAATTGTGAAAAAGTTAATGAAAATTGATCTATGTGAGGTATTGCTGAAGAACCTATTTGAGAATCTGAACACCATCAGAAAGCTGAAGAAGAACAAATTGGCTAATACATTAAAGTTTGGATCATTACTTGTATGCATGTTTTTCTATTTTGAAAAATTCTTTCCATCAATCGGTAAAGTTGTTTGGGAACTACGCCGACCAATCACCCATTAGATTAATGACTTCATCAAGAAGTTAGGTGATAATTTCAATGATATTATGGATGATTAATTCAGTAAGTTCCAAGAGAAAATGCATAACAGATACTGGATTCCACCCCAGCTAGTGGAGAAATACAAAAATGACATATGTTTTGAAGTTGACACTGATTACTGTTATGTGAATGCTATGGAACCGAGAACTCAATATTTGTCACCTATGGGTTACCAGATTGATCTTGACATCATGCAACAACAAATTGATGCATTTCTTATATTACCAAGGCATGCTACTAAGCTAAGGTATGGAACCTATGAGGAAGTGAAGGAAAAGGTAAAGATGAGCATTGTAGTACCCAAAGCTACAAGAAAGGCAACAAAAATGATAAAGGCATTATCAGAGAAATTCGGAGAAGACTCTTCCTCTACACCTATCAAAGGCACCATTGCCATTACTGAAGAGGAATCTGAAGCCCAAGAGGCAGCAATAACACTAAGCACTGAATTGCCTAAGGGAAAAGTGTTGAAGAGAAAGAAACATGACACATCAAAGGCCTCACCGACTCCACCTCCAAAGCGACTTAACACAAGAGCATCTGCAACCTCACTGAGTAAGAAAACAAAAAGTGTTACTACTCCCAAGGTAACAAAGACCTACAAGAAATCTACTCAAAGGCTCATTTTGGCAAAAGAGTCTAGTGATACTGAATCAGAGGATGCAAGCAAATTTCAGATTGTCAAAAGCAAGAAGGTAAATGTACATAGTGTTGAAAAATTTTGTGCTAATCTGAAAGAATATGGAGGATTTGGTTCATTCAGATATGTAAAGTATGAAACCAGAAATAATGATGAGAAGAGAGGAATTGAAGAAGTTGTCATCTGCACACTTCTAAAATTCTGGTTAGCTCCATTAGAACTAGCAAAGTCACTTCCAAATGAACTTTACTTGCATATTGATAATAGGTGGAAGTATGCAATGGACTCGGAGAAACAGATCAGAGAGAGAAGTCTGGTTCATCTATTTCTTGACATGTCAGTAACTGAAATAAAAGAACATCTGACAACCTACAACTCAAAGTTTCCTGTCAAACAGAGAGCCTTCAAACTGATGAATGGGCTATACATTGAAGTTGAAAATGAGACAAAATCAAAGTGGCAGGAAATCTTTAAAATCAAGGATGCTGGTGAGCAAGCTGAAATTGAAATTGTTGATGTCACTAAGCAAGATCCTAATGTTACCGAGAAAGACCTTGCTAACACCATTCAAATAGATGAAGATGTAATGGATACAGAGGCACCAGAACAGGAAATGATAGAAGGCAATGCATATGCAAAACTTGTATCTAGTGAATCAATCTTGGAACAAGTTCAACCTTATCCACTGGTCAAGCAACCTATCTCAACCAAAATCCCTCAGGATACGGAGCAAGGCACCGAAGGCCATAATTATACAATAGGAGAAGGTACTAGTGAAGAACAGACATCTCAAGCACCTTCTAACACTACAAATGTTGCAACTGAGACACCAAGTACCGAGACACCAAAGGACTCTACAGAGGCTAAAGAAATCAATCAAAGTATTGCCTCTACTGAGCAACCTACAGTGGGTCATCAAGCCTCACAAGCCCTTGTCTTAGTTCCGACGGTGAAAGGTAAAGAAAAGAAGATGAAAAAGCATAGTTTTAAAGTTGATTTGTCAAAACCAATAGTGTTGCCCAATGTAGATATTTCAAAACTAAAGGGGCAAGCACTCATTGATTTTGGTGAACTATGCAGAGCAAAGGCTGAACAAGAGAAGCAAATGGCCATTCAAAAGAAAAATAAGGTACTTCAGAAGGTGAAAGCACTCTTAATAGATATGCTACCTGAAGCTACAGTATCCACTGATGCAGCCATCCACATTCAACTGGATGAACTCCTAACAAAAATAGAGACATCTGGAGTAGATGCATCAGAGTATTTGAGCAAACTAAAAGACAAAGAGCTCACTGCAAAAATGATAGAAGAGGTACAGAAAGCTATAGCTATTGGCAAAGTTAAACTTGTCAAATTTATTATTGAGTTGACTCCTCAACTCAAGCACATTCTTTATTTATTTTAGAAACTCTGCACATTTTCTTTATTCATTAAAGACATTAAAAATAAAACAGAGGTAATTGAGAAAGAGATCACCGATCTCTCAAATAAGTTGACCACAGAGCCAAATTCAGTTCAAAAATTTTATACAAAGCTCCAACAGCTCATGGCTCAACAATTGGACTTAAGAAATGAATAACACAAGATCAGGATGGATATAATGACACTACAAACATTATTACTTCCTCATCTTTCATCCGTCTAAGAACAGATCAACCGAGCCACCTCCCTATCTACTACAAAAGTGGGAAGCACTCTAGATGGCTTAATATCATTATTGGCTGATATTCAAGCATAGAATTCTTTAATGGACAGTGTAAAGAATGCACTCTCTATCACTCTCACCGAAGCCCAGACCAAGTACAAATCCATTTTTGACCGGTTACCACCCCCAAATGGTAATTAAGTTTTTATGT
Organism: Cryptomeria japonica; assembly: GCF_030272615.1. NCBI lineage: Eukaryota > Viridiplantae > Streptophyta > Pinopsida > Cupressales > Cupressaceae > Cryptomeria > Cryptomeria japonica. The sequence goes on along the minus strand of NC_081407.1, from coordinate 629,233,585 downwards.
TTGTCAAAAAGGGGGAGTGATATAGTCTAGAGGAATAATAGGAGTGATACAGTATTGGGGGAGTGATATAGTATTCAAAGTATCAAACAAAAGGAGTATAGTATACAGGGGGAGTATACCGAGCAGAGTAAGCAGTGAACCAAGCAGTAAACAAAACAATAATCAAAGAACAAGAACAGATCACCAAGCATGCAAAATCAGAGTTTTGTACAATATATCGATAAGGGGAGTATATCTGGATATATTATTTTATTGACTATTGTACATACTGTCAGTATAGTCAAACTTTGCAAGTATATAGATTATTGAGTTATAATTTTGAAAGTAGTTTTTGTCAAACATCTCAACTAATGTCAAAAGGGGAGATTGTTACTACTTATCAAGTTGCCATTAGTTTTATGTCAAAGTTATTCTATATACTCTAGTCGGTTATCTCTACCGAGATATTCAGTCGGTATGCACAGTCTAGTCGGTTACAGAAGAAAGTAGTCTCAGAACGTAGTATACACCAAGTTGTCTATCGAGTATCATTCCATGTCTATCAAGCAGCAAAGATGACACACCAAGTTGATATACACCAAGTTAAATGTGTTACTAGATTCATTGAACCTGGACATACATATGAAAATGTGTTACAAGATCGAGGAACATCTAACCGTTATCACTTTGGAAATTGCACTTAAAGATTGTGTATGATTTTGAGGTCATCTAACCAATGAAATATCTTGCATGGTCGATAAATCATATTTGTAAGATTGAAGCAATAAATGGATCACCGACATAAGAGATCTATTTATACAACATGAGTGTAAGAAGACTGTTACAGAGACATAGAGGTCACTGAGAAGGTTTTCAGAGAATAGTTGAAGAACAGAGTAAACAAAAGGGTTTACCGAGTTACTATATGGGTTACCGAGGTATGCTATAAGCAAGGTAATCTATTCTGAACACATAGAATCTACTATAACATTCCAGATGTAAAGTTGGAGATATTTGTAATGATTTTATTGTAATATTTTGAAGTTGTAAGAGAAACCTTTAACAGGGTAAAAGACTCTAATCAAGTCTATAAATTGTAAAGACTCTAACTAGGTGCAACATTTAGATTAAGTGTTGTAAAATTCTTTAGCAAGGCAGATCTAACAAATCTTGTTACTCCTAACAAGGTAAGCTATTAGAAATAGCTAAACATGTAGCTCTAACCGAGCACTCTTTATTATTGCAGTAGTGAAGTTGTGGGTGCCATCCCCACCACAATTTTTGTGTAACCAAAATATATGTGTTATGGAGTGAATCATGTATGATTGTTATCTATTTGTTTTAGCTTTATATTATGTTACCGTACTATTCGATTTATGCATAATAGTAAAGTTATTATTAGATAAAAGTTTTGAAGTACTGATTCACCCCTTCCCTCTCAATACATTAGCTTTCCATATTGGGCCTAACAATAGGTTCTTTATCTTAGACAACTAGTTGATTTTTAATATTTATTATTTTTCTTCTATCTTAGCACACTTTGGCTCATATCATTTTCCTATACAACTTATAATATTTCAGAGCAAAGCCTACTTAAAACCTTCTTTCAAGTTTGAATCTATGTGGTTTAGAAATCAAATTTTCATTCCATCAATATAGTTATGGTGGAATATTTGTCATCAGGTTGAATGATTGAGGATGTTCAAGTTACACAATTAATTGAAGTGCCTTAACAAAAGATTAAAGATTGGAATTTATCACACTTCAAAAATGTGTTTACACAAAAGGTTAGAATTGAACAAGAAATTGAAAATTTATACCAAGTTTTTTCACAGAGATTGTTTATAGAAAAGGTTGTGTTTAGATACTTTCATTTAATCGCTCTTAGTATCACAATAAAATAAATATTCACCAAAGCCATAGCTAACATATTGAACAAACTAATTCCATTAGTTATATTAGAGGAATAAGGGGGTTTTATTTTGGGACATGAAACCCTAAATGGGGAAATTGTGGCACATGAGTTATTGATTATATATTGACAAAGAAAATTGTTGTAATGATTTTGAAATTAGTCATGGAAAAGGCTTATGATAGAGTAAATTGGTCTTTCCTACTTTAGTTTTTTTTAGCTTTGGTTTTGTTGAGAAGTACAAATGGATTAATGCATGTATATGTGGGGCTAGACTCTCAATTCTAGTGGATGGCTACCGATGTGGCTTTTTCTCATTAACTCAAGGTATCATACAAGGGGACCCCTTCTCACAATTCCTATTTATTTTGATGGTGGGGGCACTAAGTAGGGAAATCAAAGCAACCTATCTCTCTATTGTTTGAAATGGAATCAAGCTTTCTTCTTATACTAACACTTTTA